>NC_135431.1:17028784-17363784 GCF_051991245.1 Festucalex cinctus
TAATTCCACAGGCTGCCTCTTTAACTAACCGCAGCGCCACATGGTGTCCCCCATACACACACACACACACACACACACACCCCCCCACACACACACACACACACACACACATATATATATATACACACACACACATATATATATATATATATACACACACACACCCCCCTATATACACACCCACACCCACACACAACCCCCCCCCCCCCCCCCCCCCCCCCACACACACACACACACACACAAATGCATTTTGGAGTAGGTGCAGAATATTTGGACCAACACAAGCCAAGGCTTAAAATAATTTTTTGCTTGAGGAGCAATTTCCTAATTTTATGGAGCTTTTTTTTTTTTTTTTTTTTTTTTTTGCAGGTTAATCTTGAAACCTGAAGCAAGAGTTTTGTTAAACACTAAAATTATGACAATATAGTGATAAAATGCAAACAAACAATTGGTTTTATTTTTTTTTTCATGCATTTTTTTTTCAACTTCTTAAATTCACATTCTCTAGAGCAGCAAACTGTATTTTCTTGTCTAAGAAGCAAAGCTACATTTTTAATAATAATAATAATAATAATAATAATAATAATAATAATAATAATAATAAGTGGAGGAGTTCAAGTGTCTTGTTCACGAGTGAGGGTAGGATGGAGCGGGAGATCGACAGGCGGATCGGTGCAGCGTCTGCAGTGATGCGGACTCTGTATCGGTCCGTCGTGGTGAAGAAAGAGCTGAGCCAAAAGGCAAAGCTCTCGATTTACCGGTCGATCTACGTTCCCACCCTCACCTATGGTCACGAGCTGTGGGTCGTGACCGAAAGAACGAGATCCCGGATACAAGCGGCCGAAATGAGTTTCCTCCGCAGGGTGTCCGGGCTCTCCCTTAGAGATAGGGTGAGAAGCTCGGTCATCCGGGAGGGACTCAGAGTAGAGCCGCTGCTCCTCCGCGTTGAGAGGAGCCAGCTGAGGTGGCTCGGGCATCTGGTTCGGATGCCTCCTGGACGCCTCCCTGGGGAGGTGTTCCGGGCATGTCCCACCGGTGGGAGGCCCCGGGGACGACCCAGGACACGCTGGAGAGACTATGTCTCTCGGCTGGCCTGGGAACGCCTTGGGATCCCGCCGGAGGAGCTGGTTGAAGTGGCTGGGGAGAGGGAGGTCTGGGTTTCCCTCCTGAAGCTGCTGCCCCCGCGACCCGACCCCGGATAAGCGGAAGAAGATGGATGGATGGATGGATGGATAATAATAATAATAATAATAATAATAATATCATGGATCAGATTTTATATAGCACTTTTTTGGACACTCAGACGCTTAACAATGGATATAAATTATTCGGAATTGATAATTGATGAATTGATTTAAAAAAATAAAAATAAAATCTCCTGTAATGCAAATAAGAACATGTTTTTGTGCATACCTCCAAAGTCAAAATTAAAATTCAGAACAAATAATATTGCTGATATTATAAATATTTTATAATGAACTTATAACCTTACAGGCCGCTCCTCCTTGCTGACGTACAACATAAGTTAATTAATTTCCGGTTCTGATTCTGGTTCTCTCCACAGTCCAGACACATTTTGCTGTTCAAAAGTGGAAGTTCTCTACTTTAAAGGGGAAGTCAATCCCCCAAAAATGTTCTATGCAGTTCTATAGTCTAAATACAGTATCCTGGTTAATATTGTTATTATATCCAGCAGTTTTTATCAGTATCAGAAGGCGGCCGTTTTGCTACTTGCTGTCGAATGAAGATGACGTCACAGTTGCTCAGGTCTCAGGTAACAACCAATCACAGCTCAGCTTCAGAAATCAGGTGAGCTGTGATTGGTTGTTGCCTGAGCCCTGAGCAACATTGATGTCATATTCAGTCGACAGCAAGTGGCAAAATGGCCGCACCCTGAGAGGGGGGAAAAAAACAGCTGGGTTTTGCTTCATACCTCATATTCCACAAATGTAATATTAATCAGAATGTCATGTTTAGACTAGTGAGGTCACATATAACATATTATTGTCACCCAAGCACTTAATTCCGGTGTTAAACGCCCTAGCTGTGTCGATCAATAGGTTAGCTTAGCATGTAGCATGATTTCTCCATCATGCTCGTTTGTAGAAGTAAATTTTTCCTGAAAATGTCAATTTTGAAATTGTAGTCTCTACAGTGGTTTCTATTAGATCAAATGTTGTTGTGGGTGTTGGGGCACATGCATGTGCGTGTGTTTGCGTGTAAGGGCAGCTGTCAGATCTGTTCGCCGATATGGTGAAAATGACAAGTCACAAAGCGCCGTGGGAGGAGAAGGGAGGAGGTGGGTTGCCTGGGCTGTCATTCACTGCCAATCACGAGTCCAGATCAGCCCACAAATCATCAGCTGGGCCGAGCGAGCAGCGCACATACACATGCGTAGGTCATCACCCACAAATCTCCACGTATACATTCTGTCAAATATTGCCGCATCATAACATAAGCTACTTTATTAGACCCTTGCAGTGACTCTGGCACACCCACACATTCATTCACCTACACGGTCACCACTCTTTACACAGACAGGCATTCAGTCTGACAGAGTAATTATGACGTCCCACTCGGACGGAGCCCAGGGCTGAGAGGTGAGAGTTATTGATCCCACACAGGAGGAAATTTATCAATGTCTAAACGTTCAGCTCTGACAGGAACCCAATCCACTTAGAGCGCAATGTTCAAACTGTTTTAGTACCCAAAAAAAAGCAAGAAAAACTTTGGAAGAAGAGCAGCTAGCAAAGAAACCACTGTGATGGTTTTAAACGGCGTTTGTTGTATTCAAGTTTCTCACCTTGTCAGTTAGTAAGATCTCATTGCTCCTGAATGACCTCTAATGATTTCCTGTGATCAGGGTGACATTTTATCAGTTAGTGGTGACAGACCGAATGAATCTATTGAGATGTTGTTGTTGTACAATAACATCTTAGTACCCATATGATGAAAAAATGGCAGGTCTGTGTTGTTTTGATTAGACTGAGTTTGCTTTGTCAGGTTTTTCCTTCCGTACCTTTTTGGTTTTTGTTTTCACTTGGTCTCGTCAGACCGCACCATGTCCAGTTAGGTTTTTGTTTCCCCTTGGTCTCATCAGACCGCATCTTGTCCAGCTTGATTTTTATTTCCAACTGGTCTCGTCAGACCGCGTCATGTCCAGTTAGTTTTTTGTATCCACTTGGTCTCGTCAGACCTCGTCATGTCCAGTTAGGTTTTTTGTTTCCACTTGGTCTCATCAGACCGCATCTTGTCCAGCTTGATTTTTATTTCAACTGGTCTCGTCAGACCGCGTCATGTCCAGTTAGTTTTTTGTATCCACTTGGTCTCGTCAGACCTCGTCATGTCCAGTTAGGTTTTTTGTTTCCACTTGGTCTCGTCAAACCTCGTCTTGTCCAGTTAGTTTTTTGTATCCACTTGGTCTCGTCAGACCGCTTCTAGAATATTTGCACAGTCAACTGAAAATACATTTTTAAGTGTTCCTTGGTTTCTTTCTGTCTGTCAGTTCATTGTCTCTGTTTCTTTCTTTCGTTGTCAGTCACTTTTCCTTACATTAGTTTAGTTCTCGTTTTGGTTTGTTAAGTTGAATTGTTTTTGCATGAGATTTTTGTTGATTTAGTATTTTCAATTTTTTTTTTTTTTGTAGAAATACTGTTGGATCTTCCTGCACTCATTTTGCCTCCCTGCTTCCTAGCGCGCACGTGTACGTCATTTGTCTTGGCTTCCATCGACTCCCGCGTCATACGAGCACCTGTGGACATCTTCCGGCACCCCGAGGTGATGTCCGCACCTTCATTCTTCTCAGACAATGAGCAGAATCATTTCCCCTCGCTCGCACGCCTCTCCATCATTATCGGCACGCGATTATTGATCAGGACCTCGACGGTTAAATTAGAAGCTATTAGTCAAACTCTTTTTCAAAAGATGTTGATGGAGGTTGTTTACACTATATGATCTATTCTGGAAATTCTCCTGTTGAGTCGATTGATTAGGTGAACGCAGATGAGCCGGCCCGTTCCTCAAGGGGCTCCTACCACTGCGTCAACATTAGTTCAAGGAAGCATCCAGGTAAAATCTACAACACTGAAGTTAGAGAGCAAAAACAGCTGCCTCACTTTTTTTTTTATGTTTGTCCCCCAGGCCTATCCTACTAAAGAGAAGTAATTTGGCTTATCTTATCCCAGAGACCTAGCAGCTGCTTTTTATTCTTTTTGTGAGGTCTTTTTTTCTCATTTAGTCCAACAAAGATTGTCCTCATAGATTGACCTTCTCTCGTGCCTGCAGGCCGTTGCCCTCATGCCAGTAACTAGATAACACACTCTATCAGAGATTTGAGAAAATCATTGGGAAAGCAGTGGTGCTGATAGTGGCATCAATCCTAACCTGACACCAGGCTGGGTCAACCATTTATCTCTGCGCACCGCCTCTGGTCACAACGGCGGCCATCTTGCACCGCGACATCCTTCTTTAATAACCTTGGCCACGTCTCTTTGCAGATTGAGAGGCGCGACGCCACTCATCACGCCGGCTTTGTTCGCCTTTTAACCTGAGAAAACAGCAATTTTTGTGTGACGGCTGAGGTCTTCACACGGATGTTATTCCGCACCTTCAACTTTATGTATGTACATTATATCCACTATTTTATTCCTTGCACTTTTTTGACGCGCGACTCCTTCCACATTTTTCGACCGATGCTCACCATTCCAACTTCAACATGTTCAAAAAATTCACAACAGGTGTGCTTCTATTTTTCTTATTCCGAAAATTTGTGGTTTTCCCAAAATTCAAAAATTTCAAGCCAAAATTCACAATTCCTTCCCAATGGCATATTCAGCTTACATTTTAATCATTACCATTTCAAATTCAAAACATTCAGGCATTAGGTAACCTTGGGAAAGATTTTGAACATTTCAAAATTTCACGCATACCAAAAATTTAACATTTTTCACAGTAATTTTCCCAATTTTCACCCCCCCCCCCTCCCCCCCAAAAAAAAATCTACATTACTCACATTTATTTCTACATTTATTCAGTGATTCATATAATTCCAATTTCAATATACTCTGAAAATTCATCCTTCAGGGCTAGTATTTTCATCATTCCAAAAATTACAATTTTTCACAAAATTCAAAAATTTTCCACCAAAGATTTACTTTTAATTCCCAATGGCGCATTAAACTTAACAGATTCAAATGGTTCCTATTTAGACTTTAAATCTTTCAGCACATTCAATTCACCTTGTAAGATTTTCAACATACTATAAAAACTCCCACTTTTCAAAAATTCTAAATTTTCACCATTAAAATACCCACAAATAAATTCCAAATTACAATTCCCCTCCCTCTTAATTCCCACATGACCGATTCAGACTGTTCCAACTTTAAAATTTTCAACTTATTCCTGCTGCAATTTTTTACATTTCAAAATAAAAGCCAAAAATTACGTTTGCTGTTGTTTATTTTCCTCTAAATTCTACATTTTTTTTTTGACCGATTTAAAACATTCCAACTTTAAACTATTCAGTTTATCCCTACTGTATTTTTCTTTCAAAATTCCAAAATAAAAGCCAAAATTTACATTTTTTTTTGTTTTTCTCCTCTAAATTCTCCTTTTATTTTTTTTTATTTTATTTTTTTTTTGGGACCGATTCAAACCTTTCCTATTTCAACCTGTTCTGCCCCGTCCAGGTCATTATTTATCATTCCACATCATTCAATATCATTCCCAATAATTGCACAATTTAAAAAAAAAAAAAATTTCAGCCTCTTAGCCTTCACACACCATTTCTTCAGAAATTGCATTCTGTAGTTTACACATGTTTTTAACTGGCCGAAATTCTCTGTTGTGAGGCACGCGCGAGTCCAATAAGAAATCCAAACTCGCAAACTCGTTAGCTTTGGAGTTAATGGCGGCGCCCCTGGCATTGATTCCCCTCGGTGTGTGACTTAAATGCTTCTATATTGGTGGAGGGAGATTCCCAGAGGCCTCCTAGAGCTCAGATCATTGTTTTTCACTTACTAACAATGAACTTATGATCAGAGTGCTGCAAGGCGTTTGAAAAATGCCCTGTAGGATCATTAAAAAGTGTGTGTGTGTGTGTGTGTGTGTGTTTGTGTTGGAGGCCGGCGCAGCAGCAGCGTGTGTGACTGTGTGTCCGAGGCTCATCTCGAATGCTCGGTGGCACAGCCTGCGATGAGCGGGGCGGTTAAATGGGGCGTCATCAATCTCAATGAAGTGCAATTATTTTCTCACTTATTAATCATTGTGGGCTAATAGCTAGTGGCAAAGCTAACGCTTGCCATTTGTCAAACTTAGCAGATTTCTGTAATTTTGTTTCCCCCTCTCTCTAATGTTTGTGTGGACGTTGGCGCAATAAGTCTGTGCCTCAAAGTGTCTGACGCTTACCTGCACCGCCCCAACGAAGTGAACTTCTTTTGTCATGTGAGCGATTCTCTCCATTTTCGGGCTGAGTGACCATTTCATGGTGGGTGGCTTTATTTGCTGTCTGACTGTGGATGCTTAACGACACCGAAACCCACAGGTTCTATGTGGAAAGTGTTATGTAGTGTTGTCAGGGCAGGCCACTAAAGGCAACAAAATTTGTCTTCATTTACTGCCATTTAATTAATCAAGCTTACTGGTGTTTTTTTTTTTGTTTGTTTTTTTTTTGTCTGTCAGCAAGTGTTTCATTTTTGAAGTATGCATTTTCCTTATGTTGGGTCTTAATATTTGATTTCAGATTAAATGTGAACCACATTTCATAATTTGAATGTGAATGGGAGGCAACGGCGATGCAGAACACAAATTCGAGTATCATGTCAGTGTGATTGTGCACCGGGTACACCGGGAAGAGACAGTAGCATCATCACAAGGTCTTGTGGACGTGATGGGTGTGACATTTTCACACGGCAGTCTCGAATGCAGCACTTTATGACGAGGAAGAATCAATGTGCTGTTATTGAGTGACATCTAGTGGTAGGAAAGTGATCTGCTAGAACCGGATAATTTGATCAGTCAGACAGCCATACTCAAAAAAATTGAATACTGTATGCACATTTAATTTTTAATTTTTTTTTTAGTATTTTTTATTTTATTTTATTTTTTTAGTATGACAATGTGATCTTGATGACAGGGTGGACATTATTTCCTAATGTTAGCATTTAAAGATATCATGGTGGACTTTCATTTAGCAACATCATTCATTGAGCTGACTGTGTCCTGTTTCACAAATGATTTTTTTCAACTGAAAGGTTTAATTGATGTTTCACTATGACAGTGAGTTAAGCTTGATAACATCCAACTCCATGCGTAATGTGAGGGAAATTATGAAATGAGTTATAAATATTTATTCTGCAGGCGGCCATCCTTTTTTTCCAGGTTGAAGAAAGGACAAAATGCTGATAGTGATGTCACTGAAAGCATCAGAGGGCTTTTTAAAGGGGCAGTTACTCCATAATAACAGGGTGGACAGCATATTGTAATTGTTTAATGTCATGATGGAAAGAGTGTCTGCGTGTTCAAAACGACTCATTAAAATGATTCAAAAGGATGGAGTATATTTTCAGAGATTTATAAATTATCCAATTCAATTAAGCCCCCAAATTATGAGTCATTTAGCCTACACCAATTTATGCATGCCAGCAACGTGACAGGCAGAGCAACTAAATGTTTTCCCACGAGATGGCGAAAGGTGCATTCTGTTCTCCAAAAAGAAGCAACATATTTTATGACCCCCCCAGCTCTTACGTCTATCTAGGACTCAGGACTCATCAAACTAGGGAAACGTTTTGTTTTGTGCTGTTTTTGCAAGGCGTTCTCATACAGTATTGATTTCCACTGTAATATCATATATTAACCACTAGATGTCGCCCCCGAAACAGGAATGAAAATAAATAGACGACAGAACCGTAAAAACACTAATTTACATATTTTGAATATTATCAAGACGGTGCATCGGGTGATTGCTCATCCAACAATTTAGGTATTATAAAATACAGTTAAAAGGTGACCAATATTGTGCAATTTGGGAGTGTTTTTGGTACAGCTCATACAGGAGACACTGCTGTTACGTTATTTTATGGTAGGCTAGGTTAATTAAAGTAATTAATTAAAAATAAAACATTTTGTTCACGACCATATAATTTATTTGTTGCCTTAATTTAGTCCCCCAACCAAATGTGCACTTATCATTTATATATATTTTTTTATCAATTTTTATTAATATCTCGTCATATTTCTCTATGAGCAATAAACAAGAAGTATTGGAAAAATAAAATTTTTTAAAATACATCAACATTCAACTTTTTAAATTAAATAATTTAATTATGATCAAATTAAAAATAGATAAACTAAAATATGTGCATGAATTACTTTTAATATTCTAAAATAGTTGCAAAAATTTTGCACGTTTTTACAAATGTTTGTATAAGTTGCTAAATTATCAAACTTGACAGTTCGACTGCCTGGATTTCTCGACGCGTTGCTATGGCGACCGATCCAGTTGCGCTTTGCCTTTCAAGGGCCTCCCTCACACGTGGTCACTGTGACCCCGCCCACACCCACGAGGCTTCCCGTCGTTGGCTCCGCCCACCGCGCTGCAAAGTAGACGGCACAGAAAGATAAACAGAAGAGACTGGGGCACGGTTCGACTACTGTATTGCGCGCAATGTTGCTCGCGTCGATCGTCTACTTGGTGCACGACTTTTAACGTCGACTCTAGTTGCAGATTTGCACAACTCGCGTGGATTTTGTCAGCAGCAGTACGGAGATGCTTGCTTTTCCGCTGTGTGTTTTTGAGAGGACGCAGGGTGCAACGTTTGCAGCGTGACTTTGCCTTGCGGCCAGTTGACGCGTGTTAAATAAATAAACCTACTCGAGACTTGCTCGTCGTGCCTGCGCAGGTGTGTGCAGCGCGCGGGTTCTCTCCATGGAGACCCCGCGGCCGCGCTGTTCCTCTCAATCCGCGCGTTAAAGGGACACCGAGAAACGCACTGCATGGAGACGAGTCAAGAGCAAGACGGCATTTCCTTTCCCGTGCCTTGTTTCGGGGCTTGCCCCGCCAGAGCGGCTGATGTCGGCGGGGAGAGCACCGTCACCGCCCGCGCAGGTGCTGCCGGAGCCTCGGGGGTTTCGGTTCCAGTGGCCGGGACTTTCTGGCAGGATTCCGTGATGGCGGGCGGGGGGCACGTCGGCCACGCTTCCGGGAGCTGTGCGATGGACGGCGGCGGCGGTCTGCTTTCCACGGGCAAGTCGTGCAAAAGCAGGCCGGTGAGTGTCGCCTACGTGTTCAACAATGAGGCCAACCAGCAGAACAATGCCGAGTGCATGGCCTTGCAATGCCTCAAGGACGCTTGCGAGGCAGTTGGCAGCAAACTGGAGACGGTCCACTTTGGGAAGCTGGACTTTGGAGAGACGACTGTCCTGGACATCTTCTACAATGCGGGTAAGGACGGACGTTTGCTCCAGTGTTTCATGCATTCATCTGTTTGGTGCAAGGGAATGTCGTTCTTTATGACTACATGGTGCTGGAATGCGCGACATGTCCAATCTATACTGTCAAAGGTCACACACCTGCATCACTTCTTTCCGGGAAAGTGGATGCCTGCAGGACAGGCTGCTCCGGGCTCAGCAGTCAGCTTTGCATGCCACTACTTGAGGCTGCAGCCCTCACTCCTTTTAGATAATGTTGTTGACTCCCGCTTGAACGCACGTGAAATCACGAAAGTTCACAGTGTTATTGTGCTTTTGAAGTGTTGTGTGACTTAAAAGGTGTATAGTCCAGGGAAAAAATTGGAGTCACATAACTCATGATAGGAAACTATGTTCTTTGAGAAGTGCTTCTCAATTATTATAATTTTTTTATCCCCCCCCCCCCACTCTCACCCCAAAGACAAAATATTTTTCACCTTCCAGCTCTCCGTTGTGACTATAAATATAGGATCATTTCTATATAAAATTGTTTGTAAATTTTTTTGTTGTAAAATTTCTCTATAAAAAGTACGCCCCGAGAGAAGAGCTAAATACTCCTTGCACACTCACTGACGAGGAGCGCGCCACTGCCACCTACTGTAGTGGATGTGCAATTGCACTTTCTTCTCATACATTTTAAAGGCATATTTTTTGTAGTTAACATGTAGGGCGCAACAATTAACCTAATTTAAATATTTTATGAAACATGAAAAGATGCCGGGATATTTGTATTGTTGTAATCTAATGTATGATTTACTGACTTTTCTATTAATTTATAGAACTCATTAACTCCCAGCCATTTTCACTGAAGCAACCCCTTCGCTCCCACCTGTTTTACTGGATTTTGATTGATTTTACAACGCCCACAGAATATTGTGCTCTATTGCTATAAAAACATGGACCCAACTACAAGAAACATTAGTGTCTTCTTTAATCAGGAAAAAAAGTATTTTTGTATTTGTTAACGTTTTGCATCAATTAGCATTAGAATATAGCTAATTTTCATCATTATTCACAAACCTGTTGAAAACATTGGGGAAAAAAACTTGTTGCAACATGGCCCTGGCTGATCTCTAATACTCTGCTGCCACCCGCTGTCTGTTGTTTGTAATAACTACCATTGCTTGAAGCAATCTCTTCAGGTCAGAAGCTGCATCAAAGCCTTCTTTATGCTCTAGCATAAAAAAACGTATAAATACGTTTTGGATCCATGGCAATCTTTAAAATAGAACATGTTTCTACGTTTTTGGAAGCAAATGAGTTAAGAAATTGATTTTTATTGATCTTACTCTAAATTGCTCAAAGTGCCAATACAGTACTGCAATTCTCACTTAATAAAATATTAGTGGCACATTAAATGCAACAATACAACAACAATGCAACAAAAAATTGACTTCAGAACATTACTTTGCTGGTCATACAACTACAGTAGTTCCCCTTTTTTCCCTCCCCCATTTGTTTATCTTGTTCTGAACTTCAGTGGAAATGTTTCCCGGTTCACACGGGAGGGCCGAGGTATTTTTCCCAGAAGCGCGCAGTATCTGCTCATGCACACTGTGTCGCCTCTTCCTGCACGTGCGCGTGCAGTGAGTAATGAAAGCTCGGCACAAAAATCTCGTGCCAGGTTCCCGGCCAGGCAGCAGTTGTGGGTCGGCGCCGTCAAATGTAACACGAAGGTGGTGGCCTTTAACTATCTAGGTCACGTGGTGCTGTGGAAAAGACGGATTTGGCCAAGAGGATGTACAAACCTTGAGCATATAGACTCAAAGTGGAAGCTGCACAGCTGTAAGAAAGATAAACTAGAGGATGCCACGTTATGTTTTCGCTCTCTCTTCTATGCAAATAAGCTAACGATGGTTAGTGTAGTGTTAAAACAGTCGCTGTAGCCTCGATCGGTGTTAGCCACTTGGGCTACATTCCAAGTTGCTGCCTTTGTGACGACACGCTCGCTGAGAGCAAAGTGCACAGTGGTGGTTTCGAGTTTCATTTGCTCAAAGACAATGAAATGTTTTGGCTTGATGGACAAGTAGAACGCCTTGTCTTAAGTGACAAGCAGCTTTGTTGATAATAGCTATTGTACTTGGTTGACTGAAAATGCAGTACATCTATCATAGAAAACAAAAACGAAGAACTGCTTCTGTGTAGGATGCATGTAACTATGTACCTATTAAATCTCATTCAGTGCCAGCCATTCTCTTCTTTACCCTACCACGTGTGTACATGAGATTGAATGTCTGAATTCTTCAGACAAAAATACGTCCTTGAATGGGAACTAAACCCAAGCTAGCCAAACTTTGCGATATTTTCTTTATCTGATGCTGTTTACTTAAATGTATGAAATGTATATTCTAAAAAAAACTTTTGAAACATCCAATCTGTTCACTTAGGAAGGTTAAGTTTGTATCTTTTCACATGCTAGTAGAGAATGTTACATCATGTCAGTCGTTTCAGGTTTTATTTACTAAGAAAACAAGAGTTTTTAAAGGGATAGTTCGGATTTTTTGACATGAATCTCTATTTCATCCTCACCTCCAGTGTGTGCGATCATAACTGACTTACCCCTGACAGTGTTCTGTGACACGAGTTCTGGTCCGGTGTTGGTCAAGAGGAAAATAGTCCAGCAAGTTGGCTTGGGTCACGGAAATAAAGCGTTTTTCTTCGAAAAACAATTTGTGTTCAAAAGAGTGATACATTTGCATCACTAAACTCCTTTCTGAAAAAAGTCAGACGCCATTACCTCCGGGCACTACTTTACTGTTCATTCGTATCACTGCGCGGCGCCTCGCATGCAGCTGATAGATGCGTACTAATCTACAAGTTGTTTGCTCTTTTCGACGGCGGAAGGCGCGCGGATCAGCTGTCTGCAGCTTCGATCAGCTGTCTACAGGGCGACGTGCAGTGATACGAAGGAACAGAAAAATAGTGCCCGGCGGTAATGGCGTCTGACTTTTTTTCAGAAAGGAGTTTAGTGATGCAAATGTATCACTCTTTTGAACACAAATTGTTTGTAGAAGAAAAACGCTTTATTTCCATGACCCCAGCCAGCTTGCTGGATTACTGTCCTCTCGACCAACACCGAACCAGAACTCGTGTCACAGAACGCTGTCAGGGGTAAGTCAGTGCTGATCGCACACACTGGAGGTGAGGATGAAATAGAGATTCATGTCAAAAAATCCGAACTATCCCTTTAAATATTCAGGAATAAAAAGCAACACCGTCACTTTTGTGCAGAATCTGGTCTGTTTTCACATTGTTTTATGTTTTTTCTGCGAACCGTATAGCTTATCTTGCTCGCTGGCCGGCGTTAGCGGCTAATGGCTAGCAGCTAGCTAGCTGCTCTTCAGTTGCTTCACGATAGCGGGGCCGACTTCTTTTCAAAGGCAGTCTAGTAGGCCTAAATGAATCGGCCTGGTACATTTTCAGTTCTTACCAATCCATATTTAAATGAACAAAACAGGCTTAAAAATCCAGACTTTGAATTGTGAGGAACAATACTGACAGTTCAGTTGAGCGCCATGGCCGGCAGCAGGGACGCTTTGACTCGTTGTACTTTGTGCATCTTGTTAATTTCTTATTCTACAAAACAATATTAATTATTACACATGATCCTCATGAGAACAAGCAGTATAGAAACATGATTGATGGCCGGTATGCATAATATCACCCATAATGACTCAATTAAAGAATGCACTGACTAGTCTGCATTATTAATAATGATTCTATCGGGCGTGAGTGCCCATCAGTTGCACAGCGAATATACTTAATATGTCTTGACATTGACTTCTTATTTAATCTGCTCGTGCAAAGAATGTTGTCAGTGATTGGCCTTGGGGTGTCGGATCATTGCTCTGGTATATTGAGTTTATCGCTTGCATTGCACAAATTTATCATCACATCCGACATGTTGAAAGTCCCCCATTGTCTGTCGATTACGTCATATCAGCAATTCCCCTTTCTGCCTTTGATTTTCATCCTAATCCAGACAGAGTTCAACTTGAACCTTCAAAGTCTTCATGTTGTAAATTTAGTTACTGCAAAATGACCCCACTTGTAGTGCCTTTGTGCTCATGATTCAGCTTGGAACGCTTTTAAGATCGTCCAATGCATTTCTTTCAGCCTCCGTGCTGAAATCCCATCAGCTGGCCCCCTGCTAAGTTGTTTATCCCCTCTTGTTGACTCTGCACGCTCAGTTGCGTGTCAGGTGAGAGAGCACAAGGTCACAACCAATTAGCCCTCAGGAGCAACTCCTTATGGCACGTGAGGGCGGGGCTACACTCTCAACTCTCTCTTCACTCAAAAAGAACAGACTTCTTGCCTCAAGTTTAGAAGCCAAATCTGGCATCTTTACTGTAATACATTTCTGCACAATTTCACCATCAAATGTAATTCAAGAGGGTATTTGTCAGACAAGCTGAACCTGTTGCAAGAGCAGCTTTCACTTGGTTGAAGCAGTTTCAATCCCCCAAGCGCTGCTTAGAAATGTCAGGGGCAAGTAGCCAACAGCTTACAGAAAAACAGTGTCGAGTGAAACTACTGAGTCATGATCGTGCAATGATTAGGTAGCAGCTCAAGTGACTGGCATAAGTACTCCATTTAAGAATTTAGGATGAAAGTGCATTTTAACGTTATAAATCTTCACAGTTGTCAGTTAGTAGTTCCTAGCTGGCTTTTGCTAGCATGCTGGTCAGCTGAACTGTCATCTTGTTCTCGGTACTCCTTCCCCTTCCTTGGAACTAGGGCGAAGCAAGTTGGCAAAAAAAACAAAAAAATTCAAGGGGACTTGAGGTTAAAAAAAAAAATCAGGCGACTGGTAGACTGGCTGCATTTTCTGCATCATATGATTTATTGTAGTTTTGTTTTGCACATGAAAGGAAGCATTCATCTTTCATGGGTGGCACTGCCTCTGAATGTCTAAATAAGCATTGTCTGCCACTCTAGGTCCATACTACAATTTTCAGTGCAAAATGAAACTTCAAAATTAATGAGTAAACATGGGGCTGCGCGATTATGAAGAAAATATTAATCACGATTATTTTTGGTAATAATTGAAATCGCGATTAGGCCGATCATTCATTTTTTGGCTCAAAACAAGAAAATGTTTAAACGTAAAAAACATCAAGACAAATACAATTCTTTGAGACACTATAATTATTAGGGGTGTGCCAAAAAATTGATTCATAAAATAATCGAGATTCACATTTATTAATCGAATCGAATCGATATTAATATCCCAAAATCGATTTTATTTAATTTAGAAATGAAGAAGTAGGGGAAAAGGCAGTTGTAGCCCACATCCTGTTTTTGTGGAAAAGGGCACTTACAATACAAAATTAATAAATGTTTAAAAAAAAAAAAAAAAGACACTTTAGTGTCTCTATTTGTCATTTTGTCTTGCAAAGCAGACTGGAGTAGATCATGACAATGTTGTGTATATCTGTAAATTGAAGCATAAATCATTTGTCAATCAAATAATTTGAATTGAAAATCGTTTGAATCGAGAATTGAAAATCGATTCTGAATCGAATCGTAGACCCAAAAATCGTAATCGAATCGAATCGTGAGACAGTCAAAGATTCTCAGCCCCAATAATTATGCACGTTCCTTTTGGATGAAGCAAAATGTATGTTATTTTTAAAATCATTAAAAAGGTACAAATGTATAAATTTAAAAAACTCAAAATTTGTATTAATCGTTTTTTTTGACGATTATGCTGATTTTGTAATGACTGAAATAATTGAAATTGCAATTTTGATTAATTGCACAATCCTAGGTAAACATTTTACAATCATGATTAAAAATATAAATGTACCCAAGAATTTAAAATTTGGAATAGATAATTTCTGACTGATTAAATATGTAAGCGTATCATGTTCAAGTGATTGATATGCAGGAAAGTCCACATTTTAAATAAATGTTGGCAACAATCCAGTTAATTTAATCATATAGCAGCCTAAATTGTGTTAACGATTAAACTTGGATTCTGCAGCTCTAGTTATTGCCATGTTAACGTAACTGTTGTTGATGTTTTAAAATAACCGTAATATCGATGCTAATTTCTGTGTATGTTAGCATAAAGCAGTGTTTCTCAATTCCGGTCCTCAGGCCCCCCTAGCCAGCCTGTTTTCCATGTCTCCCAATTGCAACGCAGGTGAGGATTGTTATCAGGCTTCTCCAGAGCTGGCTGATAAGATGTCATTGGAATCAGCTGGATTGGGAGACAAGGGAAAACAGGCTGGCTAGGAGGGCCTGAGGACCGGAACTGAGAAACACTGCCATAAAGCTATCAGATTTCTGTTAGGCAAACAATAATGGAGTGATGCTGTGTTATTTATGACAACAGTTAGCTTTTCATTTGGAGAAATGTTAACTTTCTGGTGAATTAACATTCCGAGAGAGCAGAATACAGAACATAACAATTACCAGTAAAGTAAAAAATATATGTATACTGATGATCCCACAACGAAATATGCTCAACAAAAATTATTGTGTCCTGTTTTCGGCACGATGAGGGTGGGCACTTGGTAATGGGTTAATCGTCGAAACTTTACGGTATGTTGACACATGAAGATCATGCAAGGATATTAGGATGAGCGGGTCTCACATTCCATTGCAGAATGCTGGCGGGATCTCAAGTCACACAATTCCAGTCCTTATGTGCAAGTCACAATGGTCTCTCTTTTTTTGTGAAAGTAAAACACTGATTCGAAATACTTTTGCTGATGTTGAGGTCAAATTCTTTAGTCCGCTTTAAAGGTAGCCAGGGTCTAACTCTACCGCTGTTTTACAGCCAGACCTCATTTTCTGCACTGGAGGTGATCGTGGTCAAGAGCGCCACACCACACCTTATTACTTGTGCTCGTGGAAATTTGGCAGAGAACTTAAAACGTTTTTTTTTTTTTTTTTCCTGCAAAGAAAACTCATTTTTTGAGTGTGGGAAACAATTTCCAGCGGAGCACGGAGACAGTAAATCCTCTGTGTATTCAGGGTGGGACTAACTCCAGCGCAGTCTTCCCGCAGCTCTCACACTGACATTCACCTCTTTCCCCAGTAGACTAAAACCCTCAGCAGCAAATGACTGATGGCTCAATCTTTTACAGCGGTTCTCCCAGCAGTCTCCATGGTTATAACATCTTCTGCTGTGGTCCAATGTGCTTGATTATAAATGTATTTTAGTCAAGCCCTGGCAAACTGCAGGCCCACACAATTGACCCACCTGAGTGAACACAGTCGACTTTATTTTTTGCTTTTGTAGTTGAAATGCTTTTAAAATGGTAGAATCACTATGATTGTAGCCCATAAAATATTTTTCCAATTGCCAATTATTGTCTATTTATCCATACATTATTTATATCACGGACCCCCCCCCCCACACACACACACCCCTCCTTGTCCTTCCTCTTTTTGTTGTATCTAAGAAACTCGGGGCGGTAATTAGCAAACTTCCACAGGGCTCTACACTAACTTTTCGACAACTAGCACTGGTGCGAGTAACATTTTTAGTTGGTCGCACCATTTTTTGTGGAGGTGCAGCATCATCTTAGGCATACGCAACTCGATATATTTGCAAAATATTTCATTGGAACACGAGGTTTGCCTGCAACAGCAGTGGCTATCAAAAAAAGTTAATAATTTCATATAACTTAAATCGTGAACATTATCTTGTTTAGCTCAGTAAAAGTCAGTACTGCAGCTACCACACCACACCCGCCATTGCTTTCCCGTTACAGGAGGCGGGAAGGGGGCGGGATCATTTGAACTCTCCAAGCCAAGCTTGCATTCCCCAATGCGTGCGGATCTGCCATAATATTTTGCGAGTGGCAAGTCACGCCAACATTGAACCATATTTACAATTTAATATGGACCACCATGGATGAAATATTGCGAATCACGACCGGCTCGCGAGTCGTGAAGCTATTTCTGAATGGAGAGCTCTCATTCAAGTGAATGGGAACACACGACCAGCGAACGTTGTGCACTCATTTTTTGTTGTTGTTTTTTTTAAACCACAAACATTACAAATCCATCCACAAGTACCATTAAAATTGTAAATATAGTTCAGCGTTGTTGTAAAAGATTATTACATTGATTGTATGTACCGTATTTTTATGTCTTTGGCGAAGACCGGCGGGCGCCTTTGCTTCTCTCGCGCAAACAAGGAAATGGTCGTGTGCCACAGCGTTGCTCTCTGTCAATCAGATTACAGGTGACGACATGACCCCCCTCGTCTCCTGACGACCGGCGCTGCAGAACAACTGCCGAAAAGGTTCTAAACAGCAGTTACAACGGAACCGCTCGGCCCCGAAAGAGTCCCATGGAGACATCCGGGGACAAAAAAATGCCGCTTCCGTGTGGAACCGGTCCGGTGGAAAAGCGCCATATTATATATGTTTGTATGTAAATTGGAGTCTGCGCGGTGCGCGTGTACACGTATGCTGTGCCGATCAGGAAGTAGCAATCACATTGCAACGGGTCATGTCACTCAAATACTATATGCCACGGAAGAGGCGGGACTGTTTTTTGCACATCAGTTTGTTTCCGGTTAGGTTTGCGACGTGTGGGCTGCGTCCAAAATAATTGTGGTTCCGACTTTTGAGCCCCTCAGTTGCGCGTTCGCAACCCGGACCGGAAATAAACTGTTGTGCAAAATCACGTCCCGCCTCTTCCGTGGCATATACCCCATTGGATTGAAGCAACGCTCTGCGGCGCGCTCTTGTTGCTAGAGCCAGCGGAGGACACGGCGACTTTCGAATGTACGTTTTAAACATAGTGCAGAGGGAGCATTAATGCACTCGCGCTGTGCGAGCGGTATTTTTTTTTCACCAGCACGCATTTGAAATTTGCCCGCATTTGCGAGTGAAATGCTCGCACTGTCGAGCCCTGCGCCAGGCTTGGTGTTCTGTCTCCCTCTGTTGGTTGTAATTTTCCATGTTCCTTGGCTGGGTTGTGACTATAAAGAAAAATTCTTTGGATGTTTTTACATAATTGGCCGATGGATATGTCCAAAATATCAAATCTGCCTGCATTTTCGCACTGCTTGGCCTATTCTGTTGCAAATATAATCAAAACCCACTTCAACAGTCTCTTGTGCCAATTCCGATCGTCTTGTCAATCATGTCCGCACTCCAAGAAAATAGTCAACATCACAGTGAATGGAATGCAGCACCTCTGGAGGCATACGATCCGAAAAACCACCTGCAGGAGGCTGTGCACTGTTGAAAGCCGAAAAATATTGAATTGATTTGCCTGCTCTGTTTTGGACAGGAGGCAAGAAAATCAATTTTGGGTTTGGGTAGACATCAGGTCTGGAGTATTTCCTTTTATTTGTTTCTGTGTATCTCATTTTAACATAGATTTTCATGCCTTGTTCAAGTTTCAGTGAGGACAACGGAGTTTGAACAAGTGTTATTCGGTTCTTCGTGTCTTGCTTTAATGGCTGATAGGGTGGCTCAAGTTACCCCGCTGCCTTCCCTACACAGCTCTCTATTCATACTGCCATGTTGGCTGACACAGTGGCAAGCATTCAGATGCTTTGTTGCATTGTTAAGATATCACACAGTCATCTGATTACAGAATGTTCCGATTCTGTGCTGCTAAACAAGCACAGTTAGCTTTATCTGCACGGACCGTTCTTTGTTCTCGAACTTTCACAATTGCACCTTTACACAAATTACACCCTGTTGTGAAAAATAACACGATCTGTGGTCAAAATGCATCATAGAACAAGCGGCTGTGCAACAGGGTGGGTTGAGTGCTCATACTTGCCCGCTTCCACGTCACAATGACGAACATGGCCGCCTGATGTGAGAATGCCGACTGCTCATCTGGAACACAAAACATCTCTTTGATGCACTGCATGGCTGCACACAGCAACAGCAATGCTAATGCTACGTTAACGCTATGGCGTTCCCATTTGCCCAAACATTTTTGTCCTGGTCTATCACAATGTCTCTGATGGAGCATGTTTGTTGCTCGGTGCCAATTTCTAATCCTATCAGTACCAAAATTGTAGCCTTAGATTTTTAGAATCGATTATTCTATCGTGTATTTCATCAATTAGTCATCAGTTAGTTTATATAGCGCTTTAGCTATCATATTTTTACAAAGCCATTTTATTTTATCTCATTCAAACAACTTTTTTTTTTTTATTATTATTTAAAATAACTCGCTGTAATGGCAAAGAACAAATGATGTTGTTGTTTTTTTTGGCCGTCTTTGTTTTACTATTTTAAATCCATCTATGTTGCTACTAGCCTCACCCTAGCTAGCGCTAAGCTAGATCGTATCTCAAGGCTGGCGTTCAAGTTTGAAAACTCCTTTTCGTTTGTTGCTAGCATGGCGTTAGCTGGCCAAATATCTCTGACGACAATGTTACGATGTGTTGACTCGAATGGGCAAAATTCTAATTCACCATTAATTTTCAATGGCCATATTTAGGGAAATGCAGTCTGTTAGCCTCAAGGCTGGGAACTCTCCACCCCTCCACCGGCAGCTTTAGTTCCTGCTGTCTTGACTGACACTTGGTAATATTTGCTCACCTGACCTATTGATCCAGCACATAGGAATCCAGCTGGAGGGAATGTAGTACTAGGTGTATTTGTGTTCCTTTACAACATGAAATAGATGGTTGGTTGACCGTTGGCGTTTTGAAACATCTCTGTTAGCGTTAGCCGTTTGCGCGCGTTGCTGCTAAATGGCAACTTCAATTTATTTAGCTTACTTGTTCCCTCTGAGAATTTGTAGCCATATAAAACAAGATATACAGTGGAACGTCAAAGGTTAAACATAATATGTCCCAAGACGCTATTCCCATTTCCCCAGGAAATAATGAGAGCAGAAACTTTTTGTTCCAGGGTCAAACGGTCGCCACCATCATCTGAATGGTCTTTATTAACTATACAAACAATGTGCTAAGTTGTATTTCAATGTTGTAAACTGAAAGTTGTAAAAAGAAAGTAATCACTGTCTCAAGTGATGCCAGTGTCTAATAAATAAATAAATTATTTAAAATTCAATTCCTGACATCCAGTTAAGCAGTACCCGCTTTGTCTCCATCAGACATCGCGGTCGTGGAGATGACGGACGCTTTCCGTCAACCGTCACTCTTCTACCACCTGGGAGTCCGAGAGAGCTTCAGCATGGCCAACAACATCATCCTCTACTGTGACACCAATTCCGAGTCGCTCCAATCTCTGCAGGTACGCTCTCGTCCCAAAAACAGCACAGATCGCCGTTTTCACACAAGCGTTGGTGATTAAAGGCTCAATTTGGGGGGCGTCAAGGTGGGTCAGCAGGAGATTAACAGATGAATGTGTTTTTGTTCCAGCAACACACAAATGCACCATTACATTGATAGAAATAGATTAATTTTGGAAATATTTTCGAAAGGAAGTATACGCGGACTCGTATGTTTTTCGCCTAAATGTTACACTTTTTATTTTTTATTTATTTATTTATTTTTATTATTATTATTATTTTTGTAATGTTCCAGTTTCCAGGATATGAAGAGGCTATTGTGTCCTCAAATAAAATAATTTTCTAGCCTCATTGTATAAGCAAGCAATACACAGTATTTGATTTAAAGGCTTGTAGGAAACAAAGCTCTCATGACAGCGAAGTGTGCAATGTGAACAATACCTAGCAAAGTATTTTCTGAACATTGAGGTCCATGCAATTTTTTATTTTTTATTTTGCCCTGGAAAAAAAAGTTCACATTGATAATTGTGTACTAATTTGAATACTGTAATCCCAATACATAATATCATTGTCCTTTCCTGCTTTACTTTAAAGCTTCTTTTTTGTTTTGTGAGTACCCATAATGCATTTCCCATCACCTTGAGTCTTTGGAAGACAGTAAAAAAATGGGACATGTCATGTTTTTGTAATATAACTGATCTTTTAATAAGTTATTTTCCATATTTCACCATTTAAAATACATCTCCAAATTGTGTCTTTTTTTGTAATTAAATAAAAAAAAATTTTTTTTAATTTTTTGGGGGGGAGAGAATCTCATAAAATTTTCAAATTTATGCTTTTCTAGGTTAAATATTTTAAAATATTGAGCTTTTCTTTAATGACTGCGCAATATATTACAGTAAGCTTGCATAACTTCGTCTGTGCAGCTGTTTATATAGTAGTAACACATTTTAAGTTATACATTTTATTAGGCTTTTTTTTTTTAATCCCATTTATGCAAATAAAATTGTTCTTGTTTGAATGTCTGAATGTATTTTTTTTTCTTCCATCAGGAAATAATTTGCCAGAAGAACACTGTAAGTCATCTTAATTTTTTCCACCTATCGCACACACAAAGCAAAATAAAACTTTTTTTTTTTTTTTCAAACATCTATTTCATTGTGAGAGAAGGGTCATTCAATCTTCAAATTGCAAACGAGAACTTGTAGGTTTAATGAAATAATTTCCTTTTCTTGAAACAATGAATGAATGAAGTAAATTCAATAAATGAAACGTGTTGCATCCAAGCAGCCCGAGCTTTGTTCCACATGATATCGAGAAATGCGATCCTCTTGATGGCGCGAATCTCACGCGCGGCTAAATATAGCGTGGGGACTTGGCATTCCTGTGTTGGCGGAATTGAAAGGCCGTCTCTGCCGGGACAATGATGATGTCATGGATTCCCGTCGCATTGCCGTGCGTCCGAGGTACATCTATGCCTTTCATTGCTTTGGCGGCCACACCTTCCTTTTCACTTCCTTCACAGACGGACAATAGCATATTCAAAATGTCAGGAAAACACGCCCACCCTCCCTTGCACGCTCATGTGCTTGCATTTAAACAAATGTTTGACATTCTGGAGGCGTCCACTTAGAAAGTCTTTGCATGCTTCTCAAGACAAATAGTCTGTGCTGCCACTTTATCTTTATTTTCCCTGACTGTATACACCACACGTGCTTGAATCGGCTTTGTTTATTCAGCAGGGTCACGCTACTGGGCTGCAGGCTAGGGAGAAGTTAAAACAAATAGAAGACACTGGTGAAACTATCCTAGTGTCTAGACTGAGCGCTAGAATGGCAGCACACAAACACCAAATTCTTTCTTTTTATCAGGTGAGCAGCAAGAACAGTTGCTCGCTTTTGGAGGCAAGTTCCTCAAGTGACTCAGACCTCTCCACCCTGGTCTGCTTACTGCCGCTTGTTTAGGCTGCAGCGAATAAACCAGGGGTGTCCAAACTTTTTCATTTGAGGGCCACATATAGAAAATCAGAAGGACGCAAGGGCCACATAATGTTATGAAGAGAAATTGTGTTTAGTCCTAAAAATTGTACAAATAATTTGATTTATTTTTATTATTTTTATTTATATTTATTTGTGCTTTTGCATATTTAGAAAGATGCTACAGTATATAAACCAATTTATTTGTAATATGGCAGTAGGTTTATTATATGTTGTTTTGGAATTTTTCATTTTTGTTTTTATTTTGTTTTGAGTTTTGTTTTTTTAAATTTAGTTAGTTTTAATTATTTTTCAGGGTGGTTCAGTTATTTTTTTTTAAATTAGTTTTAGTTCTTTAATAAATGCTTAATTTTAGTTAGTTTAGTTTCAGTATTAGTTTTAGTTTTTTTTATGTGTATTACTTCTGCGCAATATTTAAAAAACACCATGGGCGTGACGTCATTATTCCGGTTTATATCAAAATAAATATACTAAAAATCACATTTAAAATCATCCCCAAAGCTTCATGCATTAAAATAATTACCAAAGACTAAAACGAAGCACATTTTTGCTATAATTATAGTTAGTTTTGTAAACATAAAATCAGTTTCAGTTAGTTTTCGTTTTTTAAAAAGCATCTTCGTTTTTATTTTATTTCGTTAATGAAATTGTTTTTTTAATTTTAGTTTTTTCGTTAGTTTTAGTTAACTAAAATAATCTTTAATAGCGCCTGCGTTTTTCGACAGCTTCCCTTCTTACTTTGACCATCTCCAAACATTTTTGTTTTTATTTTATTTGAACTGAGTCAAATGCCATTTTTTGCACATGTCGCGGGCCACTAAAAAAATGGACACGGGGCCCACAAATGGCCCCCGGGCCGTAGTTTGGACACCACTGGTATAAACGCTCGATTGTGTGCAGAGGTCTGTCTTTGAGCGTCACTTCATTTCCTTAAAGTGTCCTAAAGTGGGTAATTAGCTGCGACTTCCTCCAGGTGGCCCCTTTTCAAAGTGTCAGATTTGCTTCTCATCTGGAACGTTCGTCACAAGTGTCTATAAAAATGATTATTGTAAGTTGTCTGCTATTTAGTATAAAACTCATTCTATGGGAATCTACTATGTTGGACTTAGTTAAGGGCGGAATGCGGTTAATCCAAAAATTTTATTTATTGACAATATGTTCTATGCAGCCCAACACAGTAACACAAAGTAAAGTAACACAAGTATTGATTAATACTGCGTTTGTGGAATATGAATTAAGCAGTAAAATCCGCCCGTTTTTATACATCACAGAGGGGCGGCCATTTTGCCACTTATTGTCAACTGAAAATGACATCTCAGTTGCTCAGGGGGTCAGATAATGACCAATCACAGCTCAGCTGTTTTCTAAGCTGGTCATGTGACGTTCGCAGGTTGAGCCGGGATTTTTATCTAACCCCTGAGCAACTGTGATGTCATCTTCAGTTGACAGCAAGTGGCAAAATGGCTGCCCCCTGAGATTGATTTTATTTTTTTTTTTTTTTTAAAGGGCTGATTTTGCTGCTTAATTCATATTCCATAAATAAATAAATAAATGATAACAATCAAGAACAACAACAGGACTCTATTATGAAAGTCAACAAATAACATTACTATGACATACTTTTTACTTCACTCCTCGTAGCTGACATACGACATATACCATAATTAATTTCCGGCTCTGTTTAGTGAGTAGTTTTTTGTCTCCAGAGTCCAGACGCGTGATAATTTGCCTGCTATTTTGCTGATTAAAGTTGGACATCTGTGAAAAGTAGACTGTATCACCCCAAGCACTACATTTTGGTGTTAAATGCGCTAGCTAGCTGTGTCAGCTTAGCAAGTAGCATGGCTTCTCCTTTTGTCAGAACAATACACGTCAGAAATGTCGCTTATTTGCCACATTGGAGTTGATGATTACCGACTTCGGAGTGACTGTTCTGACGTGTTCAGCTGCAGCAGTAGCCAGCTGAAGCTCGTTGCTTGCTAGCTGGTGCGGCGTACCCACGGTGGGCGATGTTAGCAGCCTACACAACCTAGCTTAAAGGGATACTTGACTCATTGAGCAATTTTCAGCAGTGAAAAGTTAGTATTTTGTCCAGAATAAATTTGATCACCTCATTATTTTTCATGTACAAGTAATACCTTTAAAAAAATAAATAAATAATAATTCCTGTTGCTGTCGACTGATGATGACATCACCCGTGCTGAGGAAGTCGGTAACGGCCAATCATGGCTCACTTGTTTTCTGGATTTGGTCAGTAAACTGAGCCATGATTGGTCGTTACCTACTTCCTCAGCACAGGTGATGTCATCATCAGTTGACAACAAGTAGAAAAAAATACTTTTTTAAGTTATTAATTCATACTAAAAAAAACACACAAGATTGTGCTTTTGTACATAACAGCAATGCACATAAACCACCTACAATCTCTAATAACAATATTGAGGCAGTTACTTGCTAATGCAAGCACACATTGATCGCTTCACGAGCAAATTAGGTTCCCCTTCATCTGACAATTAGCATAGATTTTAAACATAGAAGGCCAAAACATCCCAAATGAAAATTAAATTGCACAAATAAACTAGCCATTAGAGGGTGCACAAATGGAAATCAACATGACTTTTTTTTAACTGATGTGTTCCTTTTAAATGTTGAGAACATGACGACGACGATATTGTGGCAGTTTTAATATCATGATATCACGATATTGCCCTTATCGTTACATCCCTAATTAAAACTGCCACAATATCGTCGTCGTCATGTTCACAATATTTAAAAGCTACACTTCTGTTAAAAAAAAAAAAAGTCAGGTTGATTTCCATTTGTGCAGTTCTAGTACCCTCTGGTGGCTATTTTTTTAGTGGTTTAATTTTCATTAGGGATGTTTTAGCCCTTCTATGTTTAAGATCACTAATTGTCATATAAAGGGGATTGTAATATGCTTGTGAAGTGAGTCAGTATGTGGACGAACTCAATGTGGGCTTGCCTTAGGTGAGCAGTGCCTCAATATTAAGTGTTATTAGAGATTGGGGTTGTTGATATTTATTGCTGTTATGTACAAAAGCACAATATTGTGGGGTTTTTTTTAGTATGAGCTCATTTCTTTACAATATTGTGACCTTTTTTAAATATCGTCAACCTCTCCACAATATCGTGATAATTATCGTATCGTGAGCTTCATATCGTGATATCGTATTGTGATATTTGGATATCGTTACATCCCTATTAATTATAGACTCAGTGAGTCAAGTATCTCTTTAAAAATTTTGGGATGTCTCAGTTTTGTGTTTTAATGAGGTGTAGAATGCTAAAACTGTGATACAAAACTACTTATTTTGAGTATTGAGCAAAGTTGAATAGGTTAATGCTTACATAAATTGGGAAACATCATAGGTGGGAGTAGATGTTAGAGAAATTATAGTGCGAGTAACTGTACGTCCAGTAACATCAGGACTTTGGTTCCGCAATGCTGTTTGCCCTGTGCCAGCAGACTTGCTCAGCGAACTACACCTTCATCCCGTACATGGTGACGCCACACAACAAAGTGTACTGCTGCGAGGGCAGTCTAATGAAAGGCCTCACCGAACTGATGCAGCCCAGCTTTGAGATGCTGCTGGGTCCCATTTGTATGCCCCTCCTGGACCGCTTCATTCAGCTCCTCAAGGTGTCACAGGCCAGCTCACAGTAAGTACCACAAAGAGGCTGCGATCTTTGTTTTTCCTTTTTTTTTTTTTTTTTTGGTCCCATATTCTGTGCAAGCCACTTTTGTTGATGTCACCGTGACGACTGCTGTGAATCGAAGCATTCAAGCATCCTGTTATGTGAGCTTAGTCGCTGTTCCAAACAGAAACTATCGAGGTCATCTTGACCCTGAAGTTTCAGGTGAGCACTGAATGAGAATCTGAGAATGAAAATGGAGGGTGGGGGGGGGGGGGCTGTTCCTTTGAACAGGAAGTTTTAATAGGCAGCATGAACTCACTGTGTTTTTACAAGAGCCACAATGAACACATCTGATGCTGCTTCCTTTCATGGAAAAAAAATCAAAGAGGAAAACTCAAAATAAAAAAATATATATACTTGTATCACTGAAAACTGATCTACCAACACAACTAAGAATGATCATGTAACACCTTGATACATGTCGAATTTAATTCCCGCCCTCCCTTTCTCACAGCCAATATTTTCGTGAAACAATTCTGAGCGAGATTCGAAAAGCTCGGGAGTTCTACACTGGAGCCGAGCTGGCCGCCGAGCTGGGCCGAATACAGCAAAGGCTCGACAACGTAGAGTGCCTCTCGGTGGACATCGTCATCAACCTGCTACTGACGTATAGAGACATTCAGGTAATTGTCACAAATAAACCAAAAGAATATTTGTGGAGTCAGTATTTTTCATACATTTTTGCCTCTGTTTTTTTTTTTTTTTTTTTTTTTAGGGGCTTCAAAATTTTGAGTGAATTTAAAGTTCCTTTAACGCCACTAATTTTTTTTAATGCGCGCTTAATAACCTCCCTTACTCGGAAAGCCTGTACTGGGGAATTCCAGACACATCCACGTCAAAATTTAGCTGTAATAAATTTAACAATAATGCAAAACTTACTTCATGTTAAAGATTAGATAGCTCTTAATATGAAAAGAAAAATGCCTGAGCTGTCACCAATGTCTTACAAATGTAATTATGCTATCTAGTGGCAGAAAAATGACCAACACAAATCAATATCACACTCGTTTTTACATCTTTTTGATTTTAGCTCAATTTTATGAATGATTATGAAATTACTGTATCAATGACTAAAAGATGCAGCCATATTTCTATTGAACATTTTTTTTACTACTTTTTTACTCTTTGACCGCCAAAAACGTTTAACGTTTATTGAAATCACGATGTATGCTGCGATAAACGTTAAGTGACGTGCAGCGCAGCCAGGTCAATGAGTTGTGAAATCAAAAACACCCACTAACTATGGCCAGCAGATGGCAGCCGTAGCTGCTCGGGCCCGAACGAGAGCTGCAAATTACAATGAAACATGACGATGAAATAGAACGTTTTCAAGGCTGACGGGAATGATCAAAGCCTTTGTAACAGGGGTGTCAAACATAAGGCCCGGGGGCCGGATCAGGCCCGCAATGGGGTTTAATCCGGCCCGCGAGATGGTTTTGTAAAGTTTAAAAAAAAAAAAAAAAAAAAGACTGTCGGCCCAATTAATCAGCCGGCCACAATCAAAGCTTATAAATTCATAATTACACAAGTAAGGCTCAGTTGAACAATGCATCTTGTACATGGAATTGCTCTGAATGTCGTTATTTTAAACACAATTTAAAGTTAGTTTGTTTAAAAAATAAAAACATGAATCAAACACAAACATGCTGAATAAGACACATTCAACTACACATATGACAAGGATTAACGTCCTTATAACTTCATTAACGGCACCCGGCACACAATCAGTGAACAATATACAGGTTTATGCAAAAAAAATTTAGGACAATATTTGTACAGATGCGCCCCACAATTTAGGGCTGGCCCACAAATAGCGAAAATCTGCATGTAATTGACGGCAATGTTTTACAAATTATTTTACAATTTTACCGATCCGGCCCAATTGCGAATATATTTTCCTCCATGTGGCCCCTGAGCTAATATGAGTTTGACACCCCTGCTTTGTAGCATTAAACCTAATTTGACAGAGCGTCACAAAACAAAAAATATTAGTATCAAAGTCACTGTTGTGGAGAAAATGTGTCTTTTCTTTTCAATTTTCGCTCAGTGTCACTCAAATGACCTATTTTCAAATGGTGATTATTAAGAACGGAATAAGGTAGAAACTTACTTTTTTTTCTAATGAAAGAATGGAATGCGATCTTTCATGTGGTACCCATGTTGTTTATGTAGCAAAAGAACACAATATTCTGTTTGCTTCGAAAAATGAGATAAAATGCTCGAAATCCGCTGGCATTGGGGGTTGTTTTTTAAGAACGTGTGGCAGTAAAAGAGTTAAGAGTATGAAAACCTAGGGAAAAAATATTACATATAATATATAAAATTTGCAATTAATTGTGAGTACAAAATCTTTTTTTTTTTTTTTTTTAACCTTTGTGTCTGTGCATTGCAATGTCACTTACTTCCCAGCTCCCTCGCGCTGCACGCTCAGCCTCATGAATAATTCATGGCGACGGCGGGCGTCGAGGTTGCGCTGAATTATTAAGCACGCTTTGGGTATAGTCAACGTAGAAGCAGCATGATCCGGGTCGCACAATTGTTGCTAGCGGCGAAGCGGATGATGTCTTCTTCGTTGTCCTTGGATGCCAAGTGGCTCATAAGTGTGTTTGTGTTTATTTATTGTGTAGGATTACGAGTCAGTAGTGAAGCTGGTGGAGACTCTGGAGAAGCTGCCCACCTTTGACCTTGTGGCGCATCCACATGTGAAGTTCCACTATGCCTTTGCAATGAATAGGTGAGTCAGCAAAGTGCGCAATATGGACGGACAAACTGTCTTTTTTTTTTTTTTTTTTTTTCGTCCGACTGCTTCATTTCCTCCCTTCCTTAAACTGTCAGCAAAATAATGTGAAAGTGAAAGCAGCTGCACCCATACTCATTTGCATGATGCAAACAAACAGGAAGCCACTGTAAATTCTAAAGTATTGTATATATAATGTTATTATTTGAATTGTATATTGAAGATACAGGTGTGAGGTTTTTGTAATTTTATCATTATTAGTCATATGCATAGCAGATCTATTGAAAAGACAAATGGGCTTGGAGCCCCCACCTCGCCCATTGACTCGCTGCACCCTGTAGTTGTGCAAGCATGACACGTGCGACTCTACAATTTGGCAGCACTTTGGAACTATTTCCGCAGGGTGCCAAGACAAACCGTGTTTTGGCTCTTACTGACTTGCCCTTTACAAGGAAGTGATGTTACGAATGATTGCAAGCTCAAAGCGGAACATTGGAAAGAGTTTACTGTTATTGTTACAAATTCCAGACAGCGATAAATGCAAAATGCAACTGGAGAATCGAGATTAATCTCCAAGGTCAAGATCATACACACGCAAATCGTCTTTTGGTGAAGTAAGCTACCCAGAAACACTGCGTGGCTTCCTCATATATTTGAGAAATAGTCGTTTTCAAGTTAATTGAATTGATGAACTGATTTTGCAGAAGTCAAGTTGTTGTTACTGTAGGTACTAACTGTGATTCTGTGGCATGCAAATGAATAACATGAAACAAAGACATGTTCACTGATCTGTGGCCGTTGAGCACAGATGCCAACGTTAACGCACCATGAGCGGTGTCCTGGCTGGTTCATCCATATATAGTCTGGCCTGTATATAATCAAATATACGTCTATAGATAACTGTGGTGAGACTTGAAATTGCATGATAATGAAAAAATGAATGATAATAATAATTTTCTTCCTGACAACCAGGAAAAAAAATATTGTCCAATCATGTTTGTTGTGATATTTCCCAATCTTTGTGAAGTATCTGGAATACTGGAAAAGTAATTTTTGAAAAAAGAATTTTTTTTTAAAAAAATTTTTTAAGCTATGATGTGTCCACTACAGAGGACTTTTTTTTTTAACTCATTCACTGACAGTCATTATAGAAAATTTTTACATTTCCAATACTCACGTGATATTCCATTCAATAATTATATATAAACCGAATCTACCAAATAACAGAATAGACTCCCTACTTTTTGTCCCGTCCCGTTCTTTTATAATTGACAGCAGAAAAATGTAGGTTTGCCAAAATACAGCCATTTCTCCCATGGACTCTGAAACTGTGTTTATTTCCTATAAAATGGGGCTATGATGTCATCTACTGGTGGTTGGGCATCAGTAAAGTTGTTTCCAAGTTTGATATTTACAGTGGAGCATGCTCAGATTTGCCCCCATTTAGCACCGCTCTAAAAAATACAATTGACAAGTATACTTGTCAAAGGCAGTGAATGAGTTAACTTAACTGCTTGGCTCAAATACCGTTTAAAATAATTCAAACTATACTTTGTGTTCTTAAGAGTCTTATAGAAAACATGCTAACAACATTTAAGGCCTAAATTTGTTCAATAAAATGTGTTATACCATTACTTTTCCCTCTTTCTGAAAAAGTGCTTGCACTGAGTGAAGCCATTTTCTTTTCTTTTATGATGCAATTAAAGGTAGCAAAGCCCCACCCCTACACATTTGGTATTATTGGAAAGCTCTGAATGTCATCTATAGAGCACAAAGGAGTTAATTCAATCATATGCACTGGGTGGGAGATATTCAGGTTTTAAAATGTCCACTACAGAGGACAAATTTGAATATGTTTCAAAAAAAAAAAAGTTGATAATTTGTCACATTTTTTTTAATTAAAATTGAAAATCAATTTGAATGCTAAATATAATTTATTTATTTATTTATTTATTTATTTATTTATTTATTATACAAAAACATATTTTGAATTATAATTGTCACCCATAATACCAACATTCATATATGGCTCGTCTTGTTGGACCTCAGTGCAGCATTTGACACGATTGATCATAATATACTGTTAGATAGGCTGGAAACTTGGGTGCTGATCGAAAGGCCATGATATGTGGGGTCCCTCAAGGGTCAGTCCTTGGACCCCTGTTGTTCAGTCTGTATATGTTACCTTTGGGTCAAATGCTTCAGAACACCGATGTTGACTATCATAGTTATGCAGATGACACACAACTGTATTTATCTATGTCCCCAAATGACAGCAGTTCTATTAACGCATTGTGTCATTCTCTAGAGCAAGTTAACAACTGGATGAACCAAAATTTCCTTCAGCTGAACGAAAACAAAACGGAGCTCATTGTTTTCGGCAATAAAGAAAAGAGGATTGCTGTTAAAAAACAGCTTGAGTCACTGTCTTTAGAAACTAAAGACCAAGTTCGAAATCTTGGGGTACTAATAGACTCAGATCTGACCTTCAGCAATCATATTAAATTCATCACTAAAACAGCCTTTTACCAGCTGAAAAACATATCCAGACTGAAGGACTGCATGCGTCAAGCAGACCAAGAGAAGCTTATCCATGCTTTTATCTCCAGCAGACTAGATTACTGTAACGGTCTTCTGACTGGACTCTCTCAAAAGAACATGAGACAATTGCAGCTCATTCAGAACGCTGCAGCTCGAGTTCTAACCAAAACAAAAAGATCAGAACATATTACTCCAGTACTTAAGGATTTACACTGGCTCCCTGTCAGCTGTAGAATCGATTTTAAAGTTCTGCTACTCGTCTATAAATCACTAAATGGTTTGGGTCCTGAATATATCCAAGAAATGCTGATTGAGTACAAACCCAGCAGGGCTCTGAGATCTACAGACTTGGGCCAACTAGTGGAACCCAGAGTTCGAAGCAAACATGGTGAAGCTGCATTTAGCTATTATGCTGCACACAGATGGAATAGGCTGCCAACAGAAGTGAAAAAACTAAAAAAAAGCTTTGCTTTTTTCTTATACCTTTGATTAGGGACTTTTAAACAGCTTTAATTAAGTGTTTTTTTAATTATCATTTTTATTTTTATTTTTATTTTTTATTTTTATTTTTATTTTTATTTTTATTTTTATTTTTATTTTTATTTTTATTTTTATTTTTATCATTTTAAACTTCCTTATGTTAAATTTTTGAAAGTTTGTTGAATAATGTTTTAAGATTGTTAGTTTGTAACCTATTTTCATTTATTTTTCTTCCTCTGAATGTTAACTACTGTTTCTTGATGCTTATGTGTTGTCTTTCCTCGTGTAAAGCACATTGAGTTGCCTTGTGTATGAAATGTGCTATACAAATAAACTTGCCTTGCCTTGCCTTGCCTTGCCTTGCCTCCAGGATTTTCTTCTCTCAGGACTGGCGGGAGGGCTTGACCAATTATTAGGGGTTCTGAGAAAACAAATTATAAATATATTTTAGAATATAAAATAAAATGCTAAAGTGGTTGCACATATTTCTGAGGGGGCTATAGCACTGCCTAGCCCCGTTGTAGCGCTGTCCCTGGAGAGATTTTTTTTTTCTTTAGATTCTTCCATTTTTTTTGTACATGGCTATCAGTGGAAAACGTATGATTGTTCATGTTCTAGACCTCTAAAGTAGTGTTCCAAAGTCAACATGTTTTAAGTGTAAATTTAGTTCATATTGCTGCTTTTGATAGCTAAGTTACAGTTAGCAGTCTACTGTTATATTTTAATATGAACAAAGAATAATAATAGAGAGTCGCTAATTGTTACTTGGTGGATAATTGCGATCTACTGTGTTTGACAAAGCGTCGTATTCTTCTGCCAGTGGCTCCGATGATGTAATATGTTGGATGCTAGTGGAGGGTTGAACATTAGGCGTAAGCTAACGTATTGAGGCTAACACCGATCGCTGCTCTTAATGCAGAATCTCTAAAAGTTGACAGCTCTGATAATACTCTTAAAAATTCTAATTATTGTTTGAAAGTAGCAGCTAGTCTAGCACTTCATGCTTTTGTGCTTTTGTTTGGTGTTTATGCACACAGGAGGAACCAGCCAGGCGACAGACAGAAAGCCCTGGACATCATGCTGCCCCTAGTGGAGGCCGAGGAGCAGGTGGCCTCGGACATCTACTGCCTGCTGGGGCGGATCTACAAGGACATGTTCCTGGAATCGCATTTCGCAGACACTCAAAGCAGAGACAGCGGCACACACTGGTGAGTGAGACAAAAGGGGTGCGTGTGTGACATTTCATCATTGGACAGTGACGCAATTACACAGAATTGAGCACATTGTCAGATTTGGGAACTTTGTTGTTGCAACAATGCAAGTCTGATTGAAAGAATTAAGGGCCAACTCAATGATTTAATCTTTATTTGTTTATTATTTTACATTTTTTTTTAAATGTATAGCAGAATGGTGTCACTTGGAAAAAAATATCATACATAGGCATTAAATCAGAATTGAGCTAGCAATATAAATAAAGTGAGATAAAGTATCGTTGCGGTTATTTTCTCGCCCATCAAGCATTTTAGGGAAATTGATTGTTACAGCCTAAATCATTTGATTGTTTGGTATTTTTTAAATTAGTTTAATGCTTCAGGCCAAACTTAAGTTGTGGTTTTATTTTTGCTAATTCTAAATGTTGGTGGAAGTGCTATTCTCGGAAATGCAGATTATTTTTCTGGCAGCTTCCTTTTTGTGATTCTTCCTTTTTTTTTTTTCACCTCCAGAATTGCTGCATGAAATTTTTATTAGCTTAAGTTAAAATTTGACACCAACTCAGCTAGAGAAGTGCATCTGATGTATGTTTTCTATAGGAAAATTTGCATAAACGGAACTTCTGTGCGACGCCAACAATGAATCGCGGTACAGCGGGGGAAGACTGTATTTGGAATCATGCAAGCCATTTTGTACAAGCTGACGTGAGCTAACTCCGCAGTGGAGCGATGAATAAAACAACATGAAATTGTTGATTGCTGTTGAGTGCAAATTGCTTTCGGGTTCTCATATCGCTTGACGTATTACAAGAAGTCCCATCTGGCTGTTATTGGCCTGTCACAACACAGCAGCGGTTCCTAATAACCTTCATTCCCTCAGATGAACATTATTACTCATTAGACAAATGCTGCTGTCGTTTTGCGGCCCCCCGACTCAATATGGCTCTAATTGCGATTTCTAACTCGAAGTGTTTCACCGAGCTGCAGGAAAGTCATGTTCGAGAATCTAGATGACGCATTTGTTGGACGAAACATGTTTATTAAAGTTGTTTGTCCTCGTCTATCCAGGTTTAAAATGGGCTTTGAGTCGGAGCCGACGCTGCACTCTGGTATCAACTATGCTGTTCTGCTCCTGGCGGCTGGACACCAGTTTGAAACATCTTTCGAGCTTCGCAAAGTCGGTGAGTAGAATTTGTCTATTTGTGTGGTTTCAGTCTTAGCTAACATGTTGACTTATGTGACAATTTCAAAACTCCCATCCCATTAAAGTAATATTAAAAAAAATAACAAAACAAAACAAAAAACAAAAAAAGGAACGGCCAGTCCTAATTTGAATATGCCGTGATATTTTATTATCATAGAAAATAATTTTAATTAATATCCCAAATGGACTTTATGTATTTTTCAAATAAGGAAATACTGCCACCATTTTGTTTAGCATGCTAAAGAAGGTGGCTGCATTGCACCAAAAGTATTAGCCAACCACCAAAAGATAGTAGAAGTAATAGTCATGGCGATTAACGTATCACTTAGCTTAGCATGCTAGCTTCCACCATTATATTTTAAATGTATTAAGTATCCCAAAGACGTATTTAGACGTTTGTTTTTTTATGCTAGAGCAAACAGAAGGCTTTGATGCAGCCTCTCAACTGCAGAGAACGGGTGAAAAAAATGGTAGTAATTATAAAAACGGCCAGCAGGTGGCAGTAGAGTATAATAGATCAACCTGGGCCATGATGAAAACAAGCTGTTTCCCCACAATTCTAAGCAGATTTGTGACTAATGATGAAACTTAGCTATATTCTAATGCTAACTGCTGCAAAACTGAAACAGATAGAAATACTTCTTTTTTTTTCTTGATGAAAGATGAGACACTAATCTTTCTTTTGGTTGGTTCCATGTTTTTATAGCATTCGAACACAATGTTCTGTGGGCCTTGCAAAATCAGTCAAAATCCAGTAAAACAGCCGGGAGCGAAGGGGGTTGCGTCAGTTAAAATAGCTGGGAGTGAATGTGTTCAACTAAAAAGAAAAACTTTTGTGTTGCTGCGACACAGAAGTCTAGTTGAGGGGAAGCCATTTTAAGCTAAAAAGACAAATGTTTCTGCTACTTGTTCGCTACTGCCGACACAATTAGGAAATGGGGATTTTGGGTGCCAGTCCGATCTCTAGTTTTTAAATGTCGCGCCTGAGTAAAAGTCATAGGACCAGCCCGACTATTACAAAAAAGTGTGATTATCGTCCACTAAATTTGGTAATATAATTTTCATTTACATTGTTTTTATTTGCTAATTGGATGAGAGAAATTGTGTCATTTTCCTGCCTCGTGATGAAAGATGGACGTTCCCTCTTTTTATTTCCCACTCCATTTTAATGCGCTCTTGTAGCACAAATGATGGTTGTAGGAATGGGAACTTTTTATAAATTGGAAACCTAGAAAAATCAGATGCTCACCAAACTGGTATTTTTGTTTATTTAGAGTCTGTGGTTTACTTTTCATTGTTCTGATCCGCCTCGCTTTTAATCGAAGCAAACGGGCGTCATGGTGTGAAAGCTTTAGAGGCGCTCAGGAATGCAAAGAATCAGGCCGCTACTCCTTACAATGGCCTTCCTAAAACCTGCTTATGATTTCCCCTTAATCACACAAACCAGTCTACAAATTTGACCTCCATAGCAACATAACGTCGTAAACCTAACGCGTCTCATCATCTTGTTGCAGGGGTGAAGCTGAGCAGCCTGCTGGGTAAAAAGGGCAGCTTGGACAAGTTGCAGAGTTACTGGGATGTGGGCTTCTTCCTGGGCGCCAGCATCCTGGCCTGCGACAACACCAGGGTCATCCAGGCCTCCGAGAAGCTCTTCAAACTCAAAGCACCCATCTGGTGAGGAGACGCAAATGGCAAGACCAAAAAAAAAAAAAAAAAAAAAAAACTTTTGGCTTCCATCCATCTCCAGCAGGTGTCTGTGATCTGAAATGTGCTCCACTTTCGTTTCAAGGAGCTTTACAAGCCATCTGCGGCCCGTGTGCGAGCATTTGGCTTATTTAGCATGGAGGAAATATCACAAGCGTTGTTTGAACAGCACCTCCTTGTTTACACATATGCAAACGCCTTCTATTCAAACATTGTTTTTGAAAATAGGTTGAGTGCGCAGTTTTTGCAGATTTCGACATTGATTTCAGGTATCTTCGTTCCTTGGTGGAGACCATACTGATCTATCAGCACTTCAAGAAGCCCTGCGTGGAACAGCCAGCTCCCAAACTGGAGGTGATGGACTTCTGGATGGACTTTTTAGTCGAGGCCACCAAAAAAGATGTCTCATCTGTGAGATTTCCTGTGAGTGTGAACAAGTTCTTTATAAAACAAAGGGACTTTGTTTAATAATAATAATAATAATAATAAGAAGAAGAAGAAGAAAAAGCATGTTAACTCTTTTACTGCCACACATCCAAAAAACAACCCCTAGAGTGCCAGCTGATTTCGAGCATTTTAACTCATCTTTCAAGGAAAACAGAATATTGTGTACTATTACTACATAAGCATGGTGGATACCACATGAAAGGTCGCGTTCCATTCTGTCATTAAAAAAAAACTAAAAAAAAGTATATTACTACCTTGTTTCGTTCTTTATTAATCACCATTTGAAAATAGGTCATTTGATTGACAGTCAAGGGAAAATCAAAAAAATTAGAAAAACTTTTACATTAGATCCATTTTGTGCACAACAGTGACTTTGACGCTAATATTTTTTTTGGTTTAGTGACGCTCTATCAATTTGATTTAATGTGACAAAGGCTTTGATCATTCACGTCATCCTTGAAAACCTTCCGTCATGTTTCATAGTTAATTCCATACACTTTGAGCCCATTGATAAGAGATACAGTGCTGCCATCTGCTGGCCATAGTTAGTGGCTTTTTTTTGATTCCACAATCCATTGAACAGACAGCGCTCCATTTAACGTTGCACTTCCCATTGATTTAAAAAAAAAAAATGTAGTTGACATCATTTAACGTTTATGGCGGCATACATTGTGATTTTACTAATTGTTATTAAACGTTTTGGGCAGTAAAAGGGTTGACTCTGCAATGATGTCATATGTAAGACCGATTTGTATTCTTAACCCAGGTGTTGATATTGGAGCCAACTAAAGTCTACCAGCCTTCATATTTGTCCATAAACAAAGACGTGGATGACAACACGGTGTCCATCTGGCACGTCACTCCTGATGACAAGGTCTGCTTTGTTTATGTATTCTTCAAATATCCATCAATCCATCCATCTTCTTTACAGCTTATTCCTCACAAGGGTCGCAGGGGGTGCTGGAGCCTATCTCAGCTAGCTTTGGGCAGTAGGCAGGGGACACCCTGGACTGGTTGCCAGCCAATCACTGGGCACACAGAGACGAACAACCATCCACACACAAACAAGCACACTTAGGGACAATTTGGAGCTCCGAATAAACCTGTCATGCATGTCTTTGGAATGTGGGAGGAGACCGGAGTACCCGGAGAAGACCCACGCAGGCATGGGGAGAACATGCAAACTCCACCCAGGAAGGCCGGAGCCTGGACTCGAACCGGAGTCCTCAGTACTGGGAGGCGGACGTGCTAACCATTTCACTACCGTGCCGCCCGTATTCTTCAAATATCATTTTAAAAACAAAACAAAGGGGCACAATATTATTATTTTTTTAAATATTTGTATTTTTATGCCGCATATTCATCATATTGTTGAATTCATTCACTGGCAATTCAATCACCTCCCCTAATCCTTGTTTACCAGTACACATAAACATCCCACATCAGCTCCCCTTATGCTCATTCTAACCATTTCCTGAAGCTAATGAAATAAAATACCTGCAAATTTGTTTCATTACTTTAAGGTCAATCGACCCATTTTTTTGGATAAATGCTACCAATGTCCAACTGTCAGCAAATTGGATCCCACACGCTGATTTAACAAATTGCCCCTTGTGGGATAAAAATCAAGTTGTCTGAGTCAGATTTATTCAGTGCGGGAAGCTGCACTGATGGTTTAATCAGTGCATCATTGCTGTGTATGGTATGTCCTGCAGAACAAGGGGATTCACGAGTGGAACTTCAGCGCCACGTCTGTGCGAGGTGTCAGGTCAGTGCAAGGTTATTTTAGTGAACTAAAACTAAAATTCAAAAAACTGTTTTGTTTAGGGATGCACGATAATATCGGTGGCCGATAATTGTCGGCAATTATCAACCAATTTGACGTCTTACAGATAATAAAAAAATCCGCCCATAATTATCGGCAATTATAGACCAATTTGATATCATACAGTAAACCAGATAAAGAAATCCACCGATAATAATAGACATGCCACGTTGGTCCATCCTTTGTATTTGTGGCTCAAGTTGTGCCCAAATCTTCAACCCCTCCCCTCTCCAATGGAAGTGTTGCATATTTGTGATGTCATGATGCACGCGACCTCATATTGACAGACGGTGCATCATGGTGACATGGCAGTCCCAAGTGTGGGCTTTCTTTACTGTGTCTCCACAAAATGTTACCCTCGCAGTTTTTTTGTTGCATTTTTAAAACATGACCGTTTTGTTTTGGCAAAATCAAAATGAGTTACTGGTTGTCATTGAAGCAGAGATATCAATAAAATCCTCTCCTCACCCTCTCTTTTTATTTGGTTTTCACGCCCCTAGTTACATGGGTGTTCCAACCCTAAAAATGCAAATTCAAAACATAGTTGGAACACGGTGTTGAGTGGAAGATTGCTGAGTATGTGTGTGCAATCATTTGACCTATAGGAGGACTCGAAAGTATATTTGTATTTAAGTTAATTTTGCAAAGAATTATCGGCTTACTGATCGGTTATCGACATGGGCACTTTCTAAATTATTCGTTCATCAGTATCGGTTGGAAATAGTATTATCGTGCATGCCTAGTTTTGTTAATGAAAATGCTTTTTTTTTTTTTTAAATAAATAAATACCGTATTTTCCACACTATAAGGCGCACCTCATTATAAGGCGCACCTTCAATGTTTGACATATTTTCAAACTTTTTCCATATAGGCGCTACAGTAGAGGCTGGGGTTACATTATGCATCCATTAGATGGTGCTGCGTTAAAGGGAATGTCAACAAAACAGTCAGATAGGTCAGTCAAACTTTATTAATAGATTACAAACCAGCTTTCTGACAACTCCATTCACTCCCAAAATGAATAAACAGCTGTTTTATTATTTTCTCTGAGGTAAAGTGTTAGTATTATCTAGCAATCCAAGATGGCGGGATCTTCTGCGCATGCGCGTCACTGATCGTGCAGGGTCACCGATAGCGGCTTGACAGCGAGACCTGTTGCGGCTCAATATTGATCCATATATAAGGTGCACTGGATTATAAGGCGCATGGTCAGCTTTTCAAAAAATTGAAGGCTTTTAGGTGTGCCTTATAGTCGTGAAAATACGGTAACTGAAACTACATTTTATGTTTACAAAATTACATTTATTTTGATATTAACCGGAATAAGGACGTTTGAAAGTGTGTCACATAGAAGTGACGTCATCTAAGCAGCAGCCAATTGGAAAGCACCATGGTGTTTTTTTAAATATTGCGCACAAAACTAATACTGAAACTAACTAAAACTACACATTTGTTAAATAACTACAACTAATAAAAACTAACAGAATCACCCTGAAAACGATTTCACGATCCCCTATTGAAAAAGTGAACTGGTCTGACAGTAAGCTTTTAGTCGAATTAGAGGTTTTATAGCCCATGATTACACATGTACATAATGTATGTACTCTATAGGTTTGCTTTGGCCAGTCAGTAAATTGTCTACATTTCGCCTTTCCACGATTCTCTGAGGAATTCCATTTCATCACAGAGAAATGGAGGGCTGACATGTTGCTAGGTAACGACTCCTTCTCGGAGCCCACTCAGCCTGCACCGAGCCTGTCGGACACAATGGCAGGCTCGCTAACCACATGTACTGTGCATTTTGCTCGCATCGGCTCACTTGCAAGCCAGCAAATGAAAGTTTTCATTTCGATGGGGAAGTGAGATTTGTTTTGTTTTTTTATTCAGACTGTCATTATTATATCGAATATCGTGCGTTATATGCAGCGTGCAAGCAAACCAGGCTTTCTTGTCAAGGCAGAGATTTGTTGGCTGATGTCACCGATTGGCCACGTGACTCATATCTGCTCTCACGTCAATATGTCGACTGTCTCTCCTCAGCATCTCCAAGTTTGACGAGCGCAGCGCTTTCCTCTACGTCCTTCACAATGCAGAGGACTTCCAGATTTATTTCTGCACCGAGATGCACTGTAAAAGGTCGGTGCACTCCAACACTATTTTCACTTTTAACTTTATATCAAAGTTTTATTTATGGGTTGGAATTTGTTCCATAAAGCTTGGAGCTTGGTTGCACACAGGTATAATTAATCATCGTTCTGAGATCAGGTTGTGCTGGTTGAAATGTAGCAATTTAAATCACAAATGGTGTCGTAGTGATGCGTAAGTAATTTGCATCAGCCATGAACGTTGTCAACCCTTGTTTGTCACTGTGTTCTAGAACAAACTGCAATAGGTGAAAATCCATTATATAGAAACACTATATAAAGAATATTTTTAATATAGTTTTTCCTCCCATACATTTGACACATTTTAATTATTAAAACACACTTTTAGTATTAATTTTTGGCAAAGTGTGCTTGCTTAAAGCTTGTTTCCTTCCATCTTAAATTTACTGTAAAAGTGACACGTAGAATAATAAAAAAAACAACAACAACAACAATTAAACATTGTGTATTATTTAACTCATTCACTGGCATCCATTTTGACTGAAGCAACCCCCTTCGCTCCCGGCTGTTTTACTGAATTTTGACTGATTTTGCAAGGCACACAGAATATTGTGTTCCCTTGATATAAAAACATGGAACCTACCAAAAGAAAGATTAGAGTCTCTTCTTTCATCTCGGAAAAAAAAGTATATTTCTATCGGTTTACGTTTTGCAGCATTTAGTATTAGAATATAGCTAAGTTTCATCATTATTCACAACTCTGTTTAAAACTGTGGGGAAAGCAGCTAGTTTTCATCATGGCCCTGGTTAATCTCTTCTACTCTGCTGCCACCTGCTAGCCGTTTTTGTAATAACTACCATTGCTTCAACCATTCTCTTCAATTCAGAGGCTGCATCAAAGTCTTCTGTATGCTCTGGACTAAAAATATATATATATATATATATATATATATATTTAAATACGTCTTTGGGACAATGGTAATATTTAAAATAGAACATATTTATACGTTTTGGGGAACAAATTAGTGACATACAATTTTTAATAGTGTTGTTCCGATACCGTTTTTTGGCTCCCGATACCGATACCCAGCTTTGCAGTATCGGCCGATACTGATACCATACCGACACTTAAGATTTGTTTTTTCCTCAACATGAAAAAGCTGTCCTGCCATTGGTTCAGAGCATTCAAGGGCCAATAGGATATCTTAGATCGGCATGCAGTGAACATGTCACATACCAGTGAATGTCGTGCACCAGCAAGGCACAAGATTCTGCATCCAAAATCCTATATTAGCGTTGGAATTAATGGTATCGGCATATTACTTGTGAGTAGTCACCGATACCGATACCACTGTTTTAATGCAGTATCGGCACCTCTGCCGATACCAGTATCGGTATCGGAACAACACTAATTTTTAAGTATTGTTTTTAAAATTCTTTTATTAAAAAAAATAAACATTGTGTATTATCCATCCATCCATTTTCTTGACCACTTATTCCTTACAAGGGTAGCGGGGGTGCCGGAGCACATCCCAGCTGCTTTGGGCAGTAGGCGGGGTACACCCTGAACTGGTTGCCAGCCAATCACAGGGCACACAGGGACAAACAACTCACAATCCACACTCACAAGCACACCTAGGGACAATTCGGAGCGCCCAATTAACCTGCCATGCATGTCTTTGGAATGTGGGAGGAGACCGGAGTACCCGGAGAAGACCCACGCAGGCACGGGGAGAACATGCAATCTCCACCCAGTAAGGCCTGGACTCAAACCCGAGTCCTCAGAACTGGGAAGCGAACGTGCTAACCGCTCACTCACCGTGCCACCCCACATTGTGTATTATTATATACTTATTATTAAAACAGCAAAGAGTTCAACTGAACCATATAATGTCGACGAACGAGGTTCCGCTTTCTTGATGCTAACAGGCTAAGCGAAGTTAGCATACATGTTCTAAGAACTGGTAGAACCCACAGAGATGCAGATACTCACAGGCATATATTCTCTCTGCTTTGATATTAGTGCTGAAGTTATCGTTGGGGATCTTCTCTGCCTCTTTTTTTCTTTCTCTCAATCACGTTGCAGCTCGTCAAGTAAACCTCAATGCAGCTTGGTATTTTCTGGCATACTGTAAAGGCTTGCAACTCTAAATTTGGACTTCTATATAATGTAAAAACTCATTTAAAAAAAAAAGTCACTTAAAAATGTGCAAAATTGTGGAGGTGCCAATGATGAATAAAATATTTTCTCCAACTATTATGGTACGTCAGTTGATAAAATAGACGGTGCCCTCTTGTGGCCATTTTATGATCACAAACTAAAAATCAATAGGATGTATAACTTGATGGTTTTTTGTCCTGAGGAGGAATTATCTCATGCAATGACGATCCACGCTTGAGCCCTCTGGTGCTACATTTCACACACCGCCGCTGCCGTCCCTGCCAACACACCTCGCTCCATTTCCTGATCCTCACTCACCAAACACTTGAGCGTTCACATCAGACTCTTCCGAGCGCCATAATGTGGCATGTGAGCGTCAATGAGTCATGCCTGCTGTTGTCATGGCGCTCTTCTTTGCATAATAGAGCATAAAGAAGTGACTGTGGGGACCATGTACGTACGCACACGTGCGGCACCTCCATGCGCACCATACGGCAGGATGACAACGTGCTACATCTCAGGTTGTGTGCGCTGAGGGGTGTTAAAGGTCGTTATCGTTGTGGCTGCGTGTGTGGGAGGTGCGCTTGTAAACATATTGAAACACCGTCTGGATAAAAGCCCCGGCCAAATACTTGATAATAATAGCTGTTTTATCGTATGCTGAAAGTTAACAGTTGAAACAAAAAATGCAAATCTTGACTTAAATGGAATGAAATGGTGATATGATGTAATTTGAAATAAATCGCTGAATTCAGGGTGCAAGTAGTCCTCGGCTAACGAACACAATGTGTCCGAGAGGTTGTTTGTAAGTCGAGTTTTTAAGTCCACTCACATTAAAGTTATTTCAAAATAACATTTATGAAATTAATTTTAAAAAAATGACATAAAAATATGTTTAAAAAAATCTATAAAGTACATAAATTAAAAATACATTAAATCCATCCATCCATCATCTGAACCACTTTTCCTCACAGTAAATTACATTTCCGATTGTAAGTCGAATTTATAAGTTGAGTTGCATTAAAGTAAAATTTTATTAAATCATTTAAAAAAAAATAAAAATGTTAAAAAAATAAAACAAATTATATATAGTATATTTTCTATACAGTACATAAATTAAATAAAAAATACATTAACTTACATCATCAATCCATCCATATGAACCACTTTTCCTCACAGTAAATTCAATTTCCGCGTCGCATTAGTAAGTCAAATCACATTACATTTTTTTGCAAAATAAAATTTTATGAAATTTTTAAAAAGTAAAATAAAATAAAAATATATTTTTTTAAAAATTGAAAAATGAAACAAATTAAATTATATACAGTATATATTGTCTATACAGTACATAAATTAAATAAAAAATACATTAAATTACATCATCCATCTATTATATGAACCACTTTTTCTCACAGTAAATTAAATTGAATTTTTACACTGAACAATGCAATAAAAACAAAATATGCAAAATAAATGGGGGAAGAGTTATCAAGTTGAGTTCATGTGAGTCTGCTGAAGTTGGTGTAATGTTGTCAGGACAAGTCAAGATGGCGACTGCCAAGTCAGATTCAAGTAATTTCGAAGCTGAAGAGATAGAACTTCATTACAGTACAGTACTGTACCATAATGTATGATGCAGCGCATGCTTAAAAATATTAATTTGCGAGCGAAATACGGCATTTATGGACATTCAACCTTTGTTCGTATCTTCGAATGTTCGTAAGTCGGCTGTTCGTAACGAGAGGACTACCTGTTTTTAGGTGATTTATTTATTTATTTATTTATTTTTAACTTCTTATCAATCAGGGTAAAATTTTTTGGACTAAGTAGGCGTGTCTTTGTCAGGTTCTGCGATCTGGTCAACAGCATCACTGAGGAGGCGTGGCGAGGTCCAGACGAGGGAGACTGCGATACTGATGCCTTAGAGGTGAAAAATAATACACTGTTTTGTTTTTGTTTTTGTTTAAACTCCTATTAAGTATGTAAGAACAACACTTGGCCACATTTTCATCACAATTTGCATGATGAGACTTTGCACCTGCTTTTTTGGAAGAACAAAACCAGTGACTGCTGCTTTATTTGCATATATTTAGGACCACACCCTTATGAACTCATTCACTCCCAGCCATTTTCACTGAAGCAACCCCCTTCAATACTGTTTTACTGGATTTAGACTGATTTTGCAAGGCCCACAGAATATTGTGTTCTATTGCTATAAAAGCATGGAACCTACCAAAAGAAAGATTAGTCTCTTCTTTCATCAGGAACAAAAAAGTATGTTTCTATCTTTTTTCCGTTTTGCAGCAATTAGCATTAGAACATAGCTAAGTTTCATCATTATTCATAAATCTAATTAGAATTGCGAGTATTTGAGCTTTTTTTCAACATGGCCCTGGTTGCTCTCCTTTGCTGTGCTGCCACCTGCTGGCTGTTTGTGTAATAACTAGCATTTCTTCAACCGTTCTGTGCAGTTGAGAGGCTGCATCAAAGCCTTCTGAACGTGTGCAAAAAAAAAAAAATGCATAAAAACGTATAAATATGTCTTTGGGGCATTTACAATAGAACGTATTTATACGTTTTTGGAAGCAAATGAGTTAAGAACCGGTGATCTCAAACCAAAATCAACATTGTTTCTTACTTATGCAATACAGTGTATGAAATTGTCCCTGCAGTACGACTACGAGTATGACGAACACGGCGAGCGGGTGGTTCTGGGAAAAGGCACGTTTGGAGTGGTGTACGCAGGCCGAGACCTCAGCAACCAGGTCCGACTGGCCATCAAGGAGATACCAGAGAGAGACAGCAGGTGAGACATCGAGGCTTTAAGTACGACTTCATTTAGGGACTGGAATAAATTGTGTTTTTATTCATTTCAACATAAACGTTTCAGGTTACAAACAAGCACACAGAGCCAATAAAGTTTGTAACTTGAGGTTCCACCGTCATTTGTTTTTAGCGAAAAAAAAAGCCGCTCTATCAGTGACACAGAATTAGTCCATGTTAATACAACACGTTTTGGAGGATTCTCGGTTTTCGCCACAGACAAGTCTTTTCTTGTTCATCTCATTGGAAAGTTTCCGCTCTGAAGTGAAAGTGAGAAGCCCAGATCAAAAAATGTGTCTGGTGCTTTGAGGCTTAGATTGAGCGCACATGAGAGGCTGCTCTGAGCAAAGAAGTGCAGCAGGCAGACACCCAGACTGAGTGATGACACTGGCACACAGAGACACTCACCATATGTCTTGGCGGCACAAAGCGGCGAGAATGTGGCTGAATAATTCAGAAAGGGTGCAACCTGACAGATTTGGTGTGTGGTTTAAAAAGTACTGCTGCCATGTTGGCTTTTTTTTTTTGGCATGTCACCATGTCAGGTTATGATTTCAAGTAGATGTGGAATTAGATTACTTCTTAAAGTTCAGAAGAGTTCATTCAATAAAAAGTGATATGAGTATTGTCATATGCAGTGTTGCCACAGTTACCTTGAAAAAGTAACTTAGTTACTTTACTGATTACTTGGTTTTAAAAGTAACTAAATTGCGTTACTGATTACTTGATTTTAAAAGTAACTAAGTTAGATTAAAAGTTACTTTTTTAGTTACTTTCAGCAGCTGCCGATAACACCATCTCAACATAAAAATAATGCAGTAGAAACGGAGTTCCAAATACTTTATTGAAAGTGCATTTTTAACATGAAAATAAAGTTTTTTTTAATGAAAAACAAAATAGGCAGTCTCTCTTGACTTCTTGTAATGTAAATACTTTTTATAAAACAAAAAATAAAAATCTATCCAGGTTGAAAATGAAAATCCCCTCAATTCCTCTATTGTTTGTTTGTTCCGCTATTCCAGTGTGTACACATGTATCAGTTTAAATATTTATTAGTAGTTATTGACAGTTATAATTGTTTTTTGGTTTGTTTGTTTTTTCTCTTCAAAATAAGGATCAGGAAAACAAAAGGTTGATAATTTAATGTTAAATATAAATATTTAACCTTTAGACAGACACCAACACAATTAAACAGAATATTTGCACATTGTGAAGTATTTCAGAAACATAAATTTAAGACATGAAATAAACCTACCGTCCAGCCAAAAGAAATATGAAGCCACCTTATGGAACAATAAATCTATCAAACACATTTTAACCACTTAATATATGCAAAAATATTTCCAAAAGTTCATTTCCCTTTTTAATCAACAATTTTTGTATTTAACAATTTTTTTTTCTTTTGTCATCACTTTCATTTTTGGTTAATGTATGACATCTTTTTTTGTTTTTTTAATCTGAGACACGATGATGACCACAGAATCACTACTGTTTATATTTTGTTTTTTGGGCTGTCGTAATCGCGGGCACGTCTCAGTTCTCCTATCTGCTGCTCATGCTAGTTGTAGACATTGACAGGGAGCCACAAACTGAGAAATGAGATACTTGCAGTGTGCTTTTAGCTTAGCTGGTGTGTTGGCTGTGGGACATACCTGTGTCGTTTGAATCCATGCATTGGATCGTCACGGGAGTTATTCTTTTTGGCTCGCGCGCAGTACCAACGCCGGCCCGAGACATACAAGTGCACCGAGAGGACTCGATAGCCATGGGAAATACAGAGATGTACGGCACCGGCTTCTGCTAACTGTCTCCATTTGTATGTTGTCACTCGTTGCGCGCGCGCGCGCCGTGTCGCGAGCACGGAAACACGGAAGTCGCTTGAATGGTGATGCTACTGAAATGTAAACAAAACAAGTAGAGCACGGCGCAGAACTCTTGCTATTGTTATGAAAACCATAAAGCCTCACTCGCAACCGATACGGTCGTTTAGCTCCCCTTGACGAACGATGGTTCGGTCGAATCGTTTTTTTGTTCCACCCCTACTGAAAACGTAACTTGTCTGACGTCACTCCCCCTGGCGAGAGGGCGGAGACGACCTCATCCCATAATGCTTCACGGACCAGTTGAGGATGGAAATAAATTATTTTTTTTACCACTTTTATGGTCCATAATGCACACTTTTTTTGTTGTGTTGTGTGCCTGTTGGTTAATAAAACTAGTAGTAAAAGTATCATCACTTTTGTTTTGAATGTGCAAACCATTCATGACCAGACCATGGCTGAATTCAGTGTGGTGATCAATGACTTCTGCCTCATCTTCGTAGTTAGCAGTAGTTGTTTGTGACTGTTACAACAGTGTGGTAGTTTGCCTTCTTCATGAAAATGTGGAGTAACGCATTGATTCTCTGGACAGTAACTTTAATCAGACTACTTTGTAGAATAAAGTAACGCGTTAGACTATTAGTTACTTTAGAAAGCAACTTTTTTGAGTAAAAACGCGTTACCGGCAACACTGGTCATATGGCATGACTCCTTCTTGTGGTTGGCTCCAAGTCAGCCTTTAATTATTTCAGAATCTCCAAAATTGATTTGCTGAGTAATCGATTTGTCGAGTTTTCAAAAACGTTTACACAATATTTGAATGACAGCAGCCTAATGACGTTTAGTTTTTTGGGGGGGTTGTAGGTACTCACAGCCCCTCCATGAGGAGATTGCCCTCCACAAGCACCTCAAACACAAGAACATCGTCCAGTACCTCGGCTCCATCAGCGAGAACGGCTTCATCAAGATCTTTATGGAGCAGGTGCCTGGAGGTAAACTGGCTGCGGACATTATCACATTGTTTGCACATGAAAAGTTCTGAGTGTAAGTCAGAGGTAGGCTTAGACGTGAATTTACCCGGGTCATGGCACCAATCAGAAAGTTCTGCGCAAACCTTTACATGGTCCTTTTATCTTTCTTGCAATATTAAGATTAAATACTAGAAAACTACTTTTCAGTCGAACCATTTAATGGTTCATAAATATACAATATAAAGTACATAAATATTGAGTACACAGCTGTGATTCTGCTCATGACTGTATTTTCTTAGTGAAGTTGTCGTGTTAAAATAAATAAATACAAATAAGTCATCCTGAGCAGTTAGCTGGATTTGGATGTTATCCAGCCCTATTTCGTACCCATCGAATATAGTATTTGTGTTTTTAAGATTTGCTCTGTCAGGGAAGATGGTAGTCATTACATAGTCCATTACAACTCTAGTAGTCGGCCTACTCACCTTTTCCATTATCTTCTCGCCGTCCTCACAACCAAAGCAGCTATTAGAATAACATTTTCACACCCTACTATTTCACTGTTTATTTTTAACGGCATAGACAGAGGTAATTGTTTTGATTTTGTTTTTTCTCCCAGGCCCCACCGCAGCTGTAAAATTTACTGTGGCACATTGACAGTAATAAGCATTTCGAGGCAAAAAAAAAGATCAAGATGCACTTTTTGGACATTCAAAGTTCATATTTAGACTATTTAAAACTACATCCCTGCTATAGCTAGACACATAACTCATTCAATGATAACACCTGTTGCTTATTCTTTCACTTTTGTTCACCAGTTAAAAGCTGTAACAAATGCATAAAAAATGTTTACATGTTTTAAAATAAAATAGTGCAGTACAATAGTATTGACTGTGATTGGCTGGCGACCAGTTCAGGATGTACCCCGCCTACTGCCCATAGCCAGCTGAGATAGGCTCCAGAACCCCCCGCGACCCTTATGAGGAGTAAGCGGTTCAGGAAATGGATGGATGGATGGATGGATGGATGGATGGACAATAGTATTGTGCCCCATTTGTCTGCCTTAAGATGAACAAGCTAGCATGCTAACGTTTTGTAAGCTAAGTAAGTTAATTACTAGCTTAAACGCTAATTGCTAGCTCAATGCTAATCGTAATCGTTTGATACAAACTTAAAATTAACATTATACTGATTTAGATCTTATGTTAGAAAAAAAAAACTACCCAAGGACATTTAAAAAAAATCTTTGACCATTCACTTTAGGGCAGACAACAAAGCTTAAGAGTGATGTCAATAATACCAACGCAACCTGAAAGGTCTCCTGGTTAAAGTAGCTGTTTTAATGCTAATGATAGAGACGTCTCAACTCAACATCAGTTTTGCGGTAAAAAAAAGAACAAAGCAAACATTTTGAAGTGCGAATACAGGTTTTTTTTTTTTTTTAACAAGTAAATACATATTTATATCAGTAAATAAATAAGAAGTAGTGAATAAAGAGATAAATAAATACATTAATAAGTGGACTAAACATCAAACTCATACACACCACAAAACACCAAGTACAAGTTTCATGGTGCGCCAAAAGCCAAAGAATACAGATGTGTTTTAAGACGTGTTTTAAAAGAGGATAACGAGGGGGATTGCCTAATATTTAGTGGAAGGTCGTTCCAAAGGGAGAGACCGGCAACAGCAAATGCTCGATCTCCTCTAAGCCTCCGCTTAGCCCTCGGTACCTCCAATTGAGTCTGGTCTGCTGACCTGAGGCACCGGGGTGCAAGAGCTCAGCGAGATAAGGTGGGGCAAGACCATTGAGAGATTTGAAAACAAATAGAAGAATTTTAAAGTGGATTCTAAATTTCACGGGAAGCCAGTGAAGAGAGGCCAGGATAGGGGTTATGTGTTCCCTCTTACGGGCACCAGTAAGGAGACGAGCAGCAGCATTTTGACAAGCTGGAGACGCTGCAGGGAGGACTGGCTGACAGGACTGACTGATCCCAAAATAAAGTGCATTACAGTAATCCATCCGAGATGTAACAAAGGCATGGATTACCATTTCTAAGTGCTGCTGAGATAGGAATTTTTTAGACCTTAGCCAGATGTCTAAAATGAAAAAAGCTGGATTTGACATCGCTTAAGTTGATAATGTAACAGCAACATGATTTTCATGCTGTGATTGTGATGATGATTATTTTTGTGTCTGTGTTTTTTTTCATGACTAATCAAATGAACTTAGTCTTCTTGCATCTTATGTAGGGAGTCTGTCTGCGCTGCTTAGATCCAAGTGGGGGCCACTGAAAAACAACGAGCCCACCATAGGCTTCTACACACGGCAGATCCTGGAGGGCCTCAAATATTTGCACGACAATCAGATCGCACATCGGGATATCAAGGTAACAAATTGTTTACACTATATACAGTATATAGTTCATTTATTTGAAAGCAAGGACGGGGCTTTGACACACTTTTTAAACGTATTAACTTGATTTGAGTGTTTCAAATATATGTGAATGCAAGAAAAAAATATTTCAAGCATGGAACTCGGAAAATTGTTTCTAACCCTTTATTGAGCCATTTGAAAAAGAATTATAAAAAGTGTCGCCGCATGTTGTGATGTAACCATGCATTTTTATTTGTGTCCTGGAAATCTTGGGATTCAGTTCAACAATGCCATCACTCTGTGTTGACTCATTAAACTGGGAGTTGTTCTTCTCACTGTGTGTTTTTGAAATCCTCAGGGTGATAACGTGCTAATCAACACCTACAGCGGCGTGCTAAAGATATCCGATTTTGGCACATCAAAGCGCTTGGCTGGGATTAACCCCTGCACTGAGACGTTCACAGGTACACACTGATTCAACGTGCCTGCTCTGTAAAGCTAATTTAAGCATTTCACGTGTGCAGGATTATGCAAAACTACTAAAGAGGTTTTATGTGAAACTCATGCAAAGGAGTAGGTGTGATGCAAGGATAAATATCCACAACAAATCTTAATGTTTTTTGTTTTTTTTGTGCCACCTCCAAAAATTTTCATGGAAATGAGTTAAAGATATTTTGTATAATCCTGCCCACAGACAAAAACAGCACTCTCACACCAACCAATAAATACTTCACTTCATTAGTAGATGTTAGGTTTACACACCAAAACGTATAAGAAACACAAGGATGAGAAGACAAGACTTTTACTCGCAGCGAGGAGAGCAGAGTTGCCAGGTACAAGCTGTCAAAGATGCTCTGGCAATTCTCTTGCGTCCTCTCTTTTTATCGGGGTTTATTTCCTGTCCGGTTACAAAAATAGCATTGCACTACTAAGGGGTGGAGAAAGCGCAATAGTGCAACGCTGCATTATCTAAAAATAACATATCTCTCTGCTTGGACAGAAGTGTGTTGCAAATAAGCATGTGATTATCCATTAGCAATGAAAGTTCTCGTTTTCGCTTTTGCCCCAGACGGTGTGACTCATTTTAAACACAGCCACACTGTCTGGTACAGTTCATCTGAAGAAAGCAGTTCCCTTAAGTTTATATGAGTGTAAAGCATGTTAGCAAATGCATATAATAATATATACACTTTAAACTTAACAGTAGAGAAAACCCATTTACATTTATGGAAATAAAGTGAGCATAGTTGTGAGCCATGTGGCACTCCAGTCCTGAGTGCGGATTCGTGTGTGGTCTGCGGTCAGACGAGGCGGGTTTGCAGCACTCGCGCCTCACTTTTTGTCCGACATCCGAGTGGAGCAGATGGAGCTTTACCTTGAACTGTTGACAAAACTGGGCTGTTCCTTTTTTTATAGGCGAGGTCTGCTTTAAATGAGCCGCCGCCTGTTTTTAGCACGGCTTGCACTTCTCAGAGCAGTGAATAAGTCAGTAAGCTATTATTAGCACAATGAGCGTGTTATTTCTGGAAGTAGCCGTTCTTGCTGGAGGCTCCAATAAAGCAAGCTTATTGTAAGAACATGGCGTCAAGTCAGCATGATGTCATGTAGTGTATCCTTTGGCTACAAAAAAAACATGACATCGTTTTCACAGGGGCTCCTTTCCAATGTTTTGTTTCCAAAAAAAATGTGTAATTCTCAAACCTTCTTTTGTTGTGTCACAGCTTTCAGTTTTGAGGTTCAAATCAGCTCAAATTCACAAATAGCCCTAATAAGAATAAATGCTGTGGAAAATGGATGGACGCCATGGCAACCCCAGGACATCTATTAATATCCTGAATGTTTTATCCAGTAATATGTCAACTCTGCTTTTTCTTATTATTATTTTTAGGTACACTACAGTATATGGCTCCGGAGATTATAGACAAGGGTCCTCGTGGGTATGGCAAGCCAGCCGACATCTGGTCTCTGGGTTGCACCATCATCGAGATGGCGACTGGGAAACCTCCTTTCTATGAACTCGGGGAACCGCAGGCCGCTATGTTTAAGGTAAGAGACATCAGCGGTATGCAATTCACAAGATTTTGTGTTTAAAAAAAAAATGTTTGGCCATACAAACCCCCCCTATGTATCGATCAAGCATGTGGAATAAATAGTCATATAGACATAAAAGGTTTTGATGAATAACTACTTTTGTAATCAGAGGCTAGTAAAAATATTATCACGTTCAGTTTAAAAGGTAACAAAAAATGCTTTCAACATCTCAACTTTTTAAAAGTGAAGACAATCTGCAATGTATTTTGGCAAGAAACATGAAGTTGATGCACATAAATTGCTTTCACGGGCCACATAAAGTGATGCGGCGGGCCGGATTTGGCCCGCATACCTTGGGTTTGATATCGGTGCCCCCGGTAAATGATATCAGTAATGCATCATTTTATAATGAATGTCAACAAATATGTTAAATCTTTCATTTTGCTAATTTAATGCCGATAAAATGAAGTGCCAATATGCTTCATTTCTAACATCATTTGCATGACGGAATGACAAATATTTGCACATCAAATTTAATATTGTGCTTTTTTTCATAATTTATTCACAATATCTTTGATTCACTGGAGTCAATCAAAGATATTTAGTCAAATTTTTGCATGTTGGGGCTTGACTGTTTTAAATTATGAAAAAAAAGCACTATATCTCCTTAAATTGATGTGCAAATGTTTGTCATACTTGATTTGTAGTATTTGTCATAAATTATTATTTTCGCGTTCATTTTTAGTGTGAAGAAAATTAGTCACATAGATATATTTAATACAACACTAATTCTTTTTGAAGAAATTTGAATTATAAATTAGAATAGAATAGAAAATTTCCATTAACTCATTTACTCCCAAAAACGTATAAATACGTTCTATTTTAAATATTACCATTGCCGCCAACCCCACGATACGATACGTATCACGACACAGGGGCCACGATACGATACGTATTGCGATACATATGTATCCCACATAAGACACATTTTATTTTGTTTTTTTAAACAAAATATAGGAAAATTGGTACACTGAGACACGTGCCATGTTAAGTTTATAAGTAAATAAATGTTGATATTCTTCCTCTGCTTTAATTTTTCTGAGTAAGACACAATGTCCAATCACTGGTGAGCTATTTTTGCATTAATTAAAGGCAATTAACTTCAAAGACGCTGCTGGTTTTTAGTTTTAGGTACAATGCAAGCTGCAAAGGCAAACCTTAACTGCCTATTTAAAGTTAGCAAGCAATATCGATTCTGACGCCTGCGTATCGATACGTGCATTGTAATGAGGCCCGCAACGATATATTGCCGTATCGATTTTTTGAGCACACCCCTACTTAGCCATATTCTAATGCTAATTGATGCAAAATGGAAACAGCTAGAAATACACTTTCTTTCCTGATGAAAGAAGAGACTTTAATCTTTCTTTTGGTAGGTTTCATGTTTTTAAAACAATAGGACACAATATGCTATGGGCCTTGCAAAATCAATCCAAATCCAGTAAAACCGCAAAAATGTCCTGGGAGTGAATGAGTTAATTTTGTGCAATTTTAAGGAAAAATGCTATCTTGGGATATATTGCTCTTTGTTAAAAAAAAATGTCTATCATTGTTTTCTTTTGGGAAATTTTATCTATCAAAAGTATTTGTAATAAGTAGCGTTGTTACGATACCGTTTTTTGGCTCCCGATACCGATACCGATACCCAGCTTTGGGGTATCGGCCGATACCATACCGATACTTGAGTTTTTTTTTTCCTCAACATGAAAAAGCTGTCCTGCCATTGGTACCGAGCTTTCAAGGGCCAATGGGATATCTTAGATCAGCATGCAGTGAACATGTCACATACCAGTGAATGTCGTGCACCAGCAAGACACAAGATGCTGCATCCAAAATCCTATATTAGCGTTTGAATTAATGGTATCAACATGTTACTTGTGAGTAGTCACCGATACCAATACCACTGTTTTAATGCAGTATCGGCACCTCTGCCGATACCAGTATCGGTATCGGAACAACACTAGTAATAAGGGAGTTGAGTACTGTATTGATTGAGTCATTTTAATAATTAGCCTATATGCACATCCCTGTAACTGATATTGAAATTTCTTACTCTTGTAGTTGGTCATCCAAATCATGCGATATCACCTTTTTTCTTTTTTTCTTTTTTTTTGTGTGGAAAGAAATCATAGCTCATGCCTGTGTCAATAGCAGCGCGCTGTAACGAGATCATACCAAGTAGAGAGCATAAACATGATCTCCGTATGAACTATTGTTGCAACAAACAAACGTGACGTGTCGGTGTTTTCCACTCCCGGCTTGCGTGCGTCTTTCTTTGAGCACGCTGACGTGAATGAGCCGCTTGCCAATTGTATGAATTGTTTTCCCAGTGCCAACACGGCACAGTAGGTTACAGTTCTCGAAAGGTCGTCTGGAACGCATTATAGCACGCCCATCTGAGGCTGAATCACGGAATATTCCATACGTGAATTTGGCTCATGTTACCATGTTATGAATGTTTCGTGAAGTCGACAAGATGAGGATTTTATTGACTAAGGGGCGAGTTCCACGTAGAATGTCACAAAAACATCAATCATAGTTGAGCTATTTAATTTGCATCTTGTCTCATCCGTGTGGAATGTCTTACGGCTAATCGCGTGTCAACATTCCTCAAACAGCAACGTTTCGTTGCCAAGAAAGTCTCGTGCTTGAACCTTGACTGCTATTTATCAGCCGCGTAACCACACAGACGTTGGCTTAGAGGTAGAGATAGACCGATATGCTTTTTTCAGGGCCGATACCGATACCGATTATCGGTAGTCAAGGAGGCAGATAACCGATATTTGAAGCCGATATTCATTTGCAGTAAAAGTTAAAATGTTGGCACCAAATTTTTGAATATGCAAACTAGGGGTGTTAAAAAAAAAATCGATTCGGCAATATATCGCGATACTATCGCGCAATTCTCGAATCGATTCAATAGGCGGCTGAATCGATTTTTAAACTTCCATTTTTAATGGAAAAGTATTCAACAAAACATCTTACTTTGGGTTAGAGTTCACACCTTAAGCATGGAAGAATGTTTTATGAACGTAACATTAAGCCTTAATATTTTATTTTAATGCTGTTCAAGCATGAAATAGATTACAACCTGTATAAGACTGAAGTTTCAGATAAATAAATAATACATTTTCATACAAATCTTACACTCTACAAGTTTACTGATTAGCATTTTCTAAATTTGAATGAAAAAAATCGCAACAAGCGACTTATAAATTCGTATCGGGATTAATAGGTATTGAATCGAATCGTGACCTGTGAATCGTGATACGAATCGAATCGTCAGGTACTAGGCAATTCACATCCCTAATGCAAACCCTAACCGTTCTTTACAATGGATTCTCACACTGCACTATTCATTTTACATCCTTCCATCTGCAATAAGACGTTGGTGGCGGGGGGAGTTAAATGTGGGGGCCAACGTGACATTAGCTTTTATAGCATTTGGGATACTTGTAGTTTTATTCTATAAATGTTATATTTTTATATTTTGAAGTAATAGGAGGAACCCTGTCATTCAAAATGTGCATCATCTGTGGCATTACTTATTACTACAGCAAAAAAAAAAAAAAAAAAAATCCTTGAGAAAAACTATTCATCCCTGAACACCATACAGTTCTTGTAGACCTTATTATGATTATTGTTATTGTTACCATATAGACAGTATTGATAAGCTTAGGATCTTAAATCGAGAACAGCAATATCATGCTACTCTTCTCTACAAGAGAACTGTCAAAAGACACTTCATAATGTAGTTTATTGCCACTTAGGATGCCCCAATCAACTCAGAAAAAGGTAGAGTAAAATAACTTGGTTTTAATAATAGTAAGAATAACTTGGTTAAACAGACATTGTTGCGGTGGACCGCTGCCACTTTCTGCTGTTTAATGTGTTTTACACGTGTGTATGTGCACACTCTTCTCTCACTACTGTACTGTACTGTACTGTATCACTTAATGGCACAGATTTACTTGTCTAAATAATAACTGGGCTGCAACATTGCTAATTCACATTAACAAGCACTATCTTAGCTGTCCACATGAATAGTTACTAACACACGAGAAAGTTATACAACACACCAAACATGAGCTCATTATTCAAAGTATGATGCACGTAACGAAATTACATCACTAAACATTAATTGCAGCCGACTACGGCCGTAGATGTTACATATTAGTAGCATCCATTGGGAGGATAATGTCCCAACTGACGGCAGACATGACGTGAAAAGAGAGACAAAACGAGCAAATAAGCACACTATACTTTAGTGCACTTCTCTACTAATGCCAAACATACTACACACGTTCGTGTAGTTAAACGGTGTTTGAGACACTTAATTTGTTACGGAGCGGACTTTAACGAGGTGCACAACGAGCTGTCAATCAAATCAACGTCGAAGCTTAAGGCACACAATGGCAAACCAGTGCGACAAATAAACACAATATAAAGTAACTAAACGCTATTTAGTGTCACTGTGGCATCTAACTGCATAATAACGGCTATGCAACAAGTAGTGGACGTGACCCAGAATGCAATGTGTGCATCACGAGAGGTAAATATAATGACGTTACTCTACTCTTAACATGGAACTAGACAATATAATAATGACAACTGTTAATATTTGGAACCTTTCTAACAAACATTGTTTACTTAATTAAGTGAAAATTTGTGTGATTCCCTCCCCGAGTAGTTCAAGTAGCGAATTAGCTACTGGGTGTTAGCCTACATGCTAAGCTGAACACACCACTGTTAGCTAGCGGGGATTCAATGCAAGGCAATGCAGCTCCATTCATATAGTGCATTTAATACACAACATAATTCAATGTGTTTAGCTTATCATGGTGAAAAGTTCGGCGGAGTCTCTTCTCTTTTAACTTACCTTCGAAGCATGTGTCTCTCGCGTTGTGTCCGTGGGTGCGTGTGTGTGACAGGCTACTGTGATACATGGCATACACTACTGATTGGTTCTAGCTCTTGCACGGCTAACCAATCAAATGCTGCTATGGGCGTTACGTTGCTGGAGTTGGACTCCATAACAGACAGAGACGCTCTGGGCTGCATTCGAAGCGAAAAGACGGAGTTTTAAATGGATCGCTTATATCGGCCGTCAGATTAATAAAACAGGCCGATACCGATATGTACCAATATGTCAAATATCGGCCCCGATTATCGGCCCGGACGATTATCGGTCTATCTCTACTTAGAGGACCGACCCTGTGCGATTTGTGTGCTTACCTGCAGGTGGGCATGTTTAAGATCCACCCGGAGATCCCCGAGTCCATGTCAGCGGAGGCAAAGGCCTTCATCCTGCGCTGCTTCGAGCCCGACCCGGACCGCCGAGCCACCGCCTTCGATCTGCTCACAGACGAGTTCCTCACCGTCACCAGCCGCAAGAAGAGGAATAAAAATAGTTTGAATGGTGAGGAGTACACATCTGGATGTTTTTACAGCTGCTTATCAATCACGTGATTTTGAGATTAGTGGAAAACCGTTGAAAGTTGGGCCTTTGTAGACACATGAAAATGTTTTTCTTCCACTCTTTAACTGTAGTCATACTACTTTGCCCTGTTGAGCACTGACATATTTTGTGCATTTTTTTCCACAGCTCTGTCACCAGGTACAGGTGAGTGGCTTTGCTTTTTGTACTTTGTACTTTGTGCTTTTTGGGGTGGGGTGGCAGGAAGTTCTGTTGTGCGTATGCACACACCAAATGCCACAAACAATTCTTTTGGTAGTCAGTTAATCAACTACTCGGATCTTATTGCACTATTTTGCTTGTTGACTAGTCACCTAGTAGTCACGATTAGTCACCTAATTAGATCATAATGTACTTTTTTGCTAGTCAGCATGTGTTAGGAGAGAAGGAACATTGCAGCACAACAAATACCAAACAAAAGACCCACAGGGTCATAACTAGTCACTTAGTAGTCACGATAAGTCGACTAATCGGATTATATCTACCATTTTGCTAGTCAACTCGTCACAATTAGTCAAGTAATCAAATCATATGACAATTTTGCTTGTTGACTTTACTAGTCACCGAAACTAGTTACCTAGTACTCAAGCAAGATTAGTCAACTAATTGGATCATTATGTAATATTTTGCTAGTCAACTAGTCACCTAGTAGTCATGATTTGTCAAGTAATCAAATTATATGACAATTTTGCTAGTTGATCAGTCACCTCGTAGTGACGTTTAGTCAAGTAATTAGATCATAACTACCATTTTGCTAGTAGACTAGATACGATTAGTCAACTAATCAGATCATATATACTGTTTTGCTTGTTGATTAATCACCTAGTATTCAGGATTAGTCGACTGACAGGATCATATATACAATTTTGCTAGTCAACTAGTCACCTGTTACTCACAATTAGTTGACTAATCTGATCACATTTACTATTGTGTTATTCGACGAGTCACCTAGTAGAAACAATAAGTTGACTAATCGGACTAATCGACTAGTCTCATATGATTATTTTGCTAGTTGACTAGTCACCTAGTTGTTACGATTAGTCAACTAATCAGATCATATCTACCATTTTGCTAGTGGCATAGTCACGATTAGTCAACTAATTGGATCATATCTATTATTTTGCTACTCGACTAGTCACCTAGTAGTCACGATTAGTCGACCAATCGGATAATATCTACCATTTTGCTAGTCAACTCACAGTTAGTCAAGTAATCAAATCATATGACAATTTTGCTTGTTGACTTTACTAGTCACCTAGTACTCAAGCGAAGTTAGTCGACTAATTGGATCATTATGTAATATTTTGCTAGTCAACTAGTCACCTAGTAGTCATGATTTGTCAAGTAATCAAATCATATGACAATTTTGCTAGTTGATCAGTCACCTCGTAGTGACGTTTTGTCAAGTAATTAGATCATAACTACCATTTTGCTAGTAGACTAGATACGATTAGTCAACTAATCAGATCATATATACTGTTGTGCTTGTTGACTAATCACCTAGTATTCAGGATTAGTCAACTGACAGAATCATATATACAATTTTGCTAGTCAACTAGTCACCTATTACAATTAGTTGACTAATCCGATCATATTTACTATTGTGTTATTCGACGAGTCACCTAGTTGTAACACTAAGTCGACTAATCGACTAGTCTCATGACTATTTTGCTAGTTGACTAGTCACCTAGTCATTACGATTAGTCAACTAATCAGATCATATCTACCATTTTACTAGTGGACTAGTCACGATAAGTCAACGAAACGGATCATATGTACTATTTTGCTACTCGACTAGTCACCTAGTAGTCACGATTAGTCGACTAATCGGATCATATCTACCATTTTGCTATTCAACTCGTCACAATTAGTCAAGTAATCAAATCATATGACAATTTTGCTTGTTGACTTTACTAGTCACCTAGTACTCAAGCGAAATTAGTCGACTAATTGGATCGTTATGTAATATTTTGCTAGTCAACTAGTCACCTAGTAGTCATGATTTGTCAAGTAATCAAATCATATGACAGTTTTGCTAGTAGACCAGATACGATGAGTCAACTAATCAGATCATATGTACAATTTTGATAGTCAACTAGTCGCCTATTACTCACAATTAGTCGACTAATTTGATCATATTTACTATTGTGCTATTTGGCGAGTCTCCTAGTAGTCACAATAAGTCGACTAATCGGATCATATCTACCATTTTGCTATTCAACTCGTCACAATTAGTCAAGTAATCAAATCATATGACAATTTTGCTTGTTGACTTTACTAGTCACCTAGTACTCAAGCGAAATTAGTCGACTAATTGGATCGTTATGTAATATTTTGCTAGTCAACTAGTCACCTAGTAGTCATGATTTGTCAAGTAATCAAATCATATGACAGTTTTGCTAGTAGACCAGATACGATGAGTCAACTAATCAGATCATATGTACAATTTTGATAGTCAACTAGTCGCCTATTACTCACAATTAGTCGACTAATTTGATCATATTTACTATTGTGCTATTTGGCGAGTCTCCTAGTAGTCACAATAAGTCGACTAATCGGATCATATGTACTATTTTCCTCATTGACTAATCCCTTACTAGTCATGATTAGTCAACTAATCTGATCATAGTGCTATTTTGCTATCTGACTAGTCGCCCAGTAGTCTCATATGACTATTTTGCTAGTTGACTAGTCACCTAGTTGTTACGATTAGTCAGCTAATCAGATCATAACTACCATTTTGCTAGTAGACTAGTCACGTTTAGTCAACTAATCAGATCATATGTACTATTTTGCCACTCGACTAGTCAACTAGTAGTCATGATTAGTCGACTAATCGAATCAATCATATGTGCTGTTTTGCTAATTGACTAGTCACGCAAGATTAGTCAACTAATTGGATCATAAGTACTATTATCGACTGAGATCATATGACTGTTTTGCTAGTCGACTAGTCACCTAGTAGTCAACTAATCGGATCAAATATACTATTTGACTTAATTTGATGGAGATGCTTCCCTTTTACGTTTGTGTTATCTTCTCCAGAGTACCTGCGCAGCATTTCCCTGCCAGTGCCTGTGGTGGTGGAGGACACCAGCAGCAGCAGCGAGTACGGCTCCGTCTCCCCTGACAACGACCTCCACACCAACCCTTTCATCTTCAAGCCCAGCGTCAAGTGCTACAGCGAGCGCGATGTCAAGGGGCCCCGCTCGCTTTTCCTCAGGTACAGTGAGTCACGCCACATTGTTGCTGATGGCTATTATTTCGTTTAGGAGCTGAAGGAAACAGTGCCGGCTCCAGGAAAATACAGAATTATTTTTGAAATATCCATTTTTTTTGGTTTTTCAGCATCCCAGTTGAGAACTTTGAGGACCACAGTGCCCCTCCATCCCCTGAAGAGAAGGACTCGGGCTTCTTCATGCTGAAGAAAGACAGCGAGAGGCGAGCCACCTTGCACCACATCCTGACCGAGGACCTTGACAAGGTGGTGGCCAACCTGATGGATTCCATCACGCAGGTCAGTTAGGAAAATTGGACGCACGCTTGTCAGATAACACTCGACAACTAAATCCCTTTGGTTGAACCTGCAGGGGTCGGAGGAAATGAAGATGAATGCTCAGCACATCTCCACTCTGGTGGTCAGCCTGGCCGACTTCATCCGAGTGGCCGACAGGAAAATCATCGCCCGCACGCTCTCTCAGCTCAAGCTGGAGCTGGACTTTGACAGCACGGCCATTAGCCAGCTGCAGGTCGTACTCTTCGGATTCCAGGATGCTGTAAGTAGCGGCGAGTCTTCACATCCTGAGCAGGCTGCCATGTTTCAGCCCAAAGAATTGATTGCAAAACCTTTTCAAAGAGAGACAATAATAAGGGTAATGTGTCCGTGATAATGGCACATCTTGCAAAAAGAAAGGTCGGTCTGCTTTGCCTCTTATAATTGCAGCACGACTGTCAATTAAATGACATAAGTGGTCAATGTTCATGTTCTGTATTTAACGGTGATGTGAGTCTGCAGTAACTTAGTGCAAGGGTGGATCTTTTAAGAAGGCCGACATCAGTGTCCCTTGCAGTCTTCTTCTTTTTTTTTTTCTTCCTCATCATTTGCTTTTTCTCAGGAAAAAAAAAAAAAAAAAAGTTTGGACATCCCTAAGGTGGTCCTCTGACGCCTCCTGTTGGTTTCAATTAAAATTACAAAGGAAAGAAGACTGGTAATTAAAAAGCAGCCAAGTCAAGTGCCATTATCAATTTTATTTTATGTAATGATTTATTTATTTATTTAGATTTTATTGCTATTAATGTTATTTTAAGGCATAAATTTAGGATGCACACAATGCATTGTACTAATGAAGTTTAGGGATGTAACGATATCCAAACATCACGATACGATATTACCACGATATGAAGCTCACAATACGATAATTATCCCGATATTGTGGGGAGGTTGGTGATATTTAATAATTGTTTAAAAAAAAAAAAAAAAAAAAGCACAATATTGTGCTTTTGTACATAACAGCAATGCATATAAACCACCTACAATCTTGGGGGCGGCATGGCTCAGTGGTATGGTGGTCGTCTCCCAACCCAGAGGTTGTGGGTTCGATCCCAGGCCATTGTGTCCACGTCGAAGTATCCTTGAGCAAGATACTGAACCCCCAATTGCTCCTGATGCTGTATTATCAGTAGGTGAATGGGTAGTCAAAAATGTAAAGCGCTTTGAGGGCCTTGAAGGTGGAAAAGCGCTATATAAATGAAGTGCCATTTGCCAAGTGCCAATCTATAATCACAATATTGAGGCGCTTACTTGTTAATGCACGCACACGTTTGGGTTCCTCCACATATTGACTCGCTTCACAGGCATATTACGTTCCCCTTGATCTGACCATTAGTGTAGATTTTAAACATAGAAGGGCCAAAACATCCCTAATGAAAATTTAATTGCACTATAAAAATAGCCACCAGAGGGTGCTAGAACTGCCCAAATGGAAATCAACGTATCATTTTTTTAACAGATGTGTTGCTTTTAAATATCATGAACATGACGACGATATTGTGGCAGTTTTAATATCACAATATCACGATATCACGATATTGCCCTTATCGTTACATCCCTAGTGAAGATATATGATGATACTTGACTCATTGAACAATTTTTAGAAGTGAAAAGTTAATATTTCTTCTCTAATGAATGTGGTAACTTCAGTATTTTTCATGCACAGTTAATACCTTTAAAAAGTAATTTTTCTACTTGCTGTCGACTGATGATGACATCACCTGTGCTGAGGAATTAGGCAACGGCCAATCATGGCTCACCTGTTTTCTGGATTCGGTCAGTAAACTGAGCCATGATTGCTCGTTACCTACTTCCTCATCACAGGTGATGTCAGCATAAGTCGACAGCAAGTAGAAAAATTACTCTTTAAAGGTATGAATTGTACATGAAAAATAATGAAGTTACCACATTGATTATAGACAAAATATTAACTTTATACTGCTGAAAATGGCTCAATGAGTCAAGTATCCCTTTAAAAAAAAATCTAAAATTGAAATGAGTGCGCTTTTGATGTTTTCAGGTGAACAAAGTGTTGCGAAACCACAACATCAAGCCTCACTGGATGTTTGCCCTGGACAACATCATCCGAAAAGCAATCCAGACCGCCATCACCATCTTGGTGCCAGGTAACAACTTCGTCCGTTATGCACGACGCTGCTTAATACGCGCATGACAAGACTAGACAGGTGACGAATGGTTGTAAAAGAAATTCAAGCATACAGCTCATATTACAAAAAAAAAAAAAATGCATAAGCGTCCATGTCAACCTCCTGACTGGCAGTTTAAGAGACGCATCACAATCCAAGCTGTGGTTGAACTGGTTGAACTGGTTTGCTCTTTCAGTGCCCCCCTCCCTCTGCTATCCTGTGCCTCAACTTGTGTGGTAGAGGTTGCCATTCATTAGCATACAGGAGATCTGTTGTCCAGTTTAGCCTGGTGTGGCGGATTAAGCAGATGGCCTCACTCTCAGACCACTGTAGTTTAAAAAAAAAAAAAAAAAAAAAAAAAAAAAAATCAACAATACGTCATCATTTCGCAAAAAAAAAAAAATTGCTTTAAATATCGAAAATGTGCAACACCTCTAAAATGGTTTTTAATTGCCTATAAAATGCCACAAGATGGTGGATAAAAACTATTTTGTTCAAAATGAAATGCCTCAACTTACTTTGACATAATCCCTTGAAACTAAGCATAAAAAGTCGATAACAAATGTGACAAAAATGTTTATTTGTGGAAACTGGTGACTAGGGTTGGGCGGTATTAAGATTTTGACACCGTTTCACTGTCTCCTCATTACACCGGGGTATACGGTAATATCGTCAAGTTTTTCTTCTTTAGTTTTATATGGGGTTACATTTTGTTGTGATTTGGGTGCTGGTTGCAATGGCAATGATTTTTTTTCCCCCCGTTTTCTAAGCTTTACTTTACCACACAAAAAACACAAAACCCCCACAAATATATATTAGTGACAGTCACTATTATTATTTAAAGGCTGAGCCGTGTGGCCCAGGACACAGGACGCGTGAAAGCAACCCGTCGCGGCACTAACAGTGAGGAGACAAAAACAAAACAAAACAGCATGTCGTTAGAGTTATGTTATTATGCATGATGTTTTTATTTTCTGATCTGTCGCTGAGTCTGACTCACTATTTTATTTTTTACAATGCACAGTTTAATGAGTTTGCGCGCTCTGTTTTAGGCCTATCCATGTTTTATGGAAAAATGTTTGGATGCTGGATTGCTGGTTTTTATGAAGACTTAAGGAAAAAAAAAAAAAGAGGGGATTCGAGGCACCTGTGTGCATCGATGGAAGCTCCGAGTCGTCCGTGGCCGCGCGCCTTCTGCCTTTTGTTCGAAGGCGCCTCCGCCCGTGCGGGCTCGCTCGCCCTCTCGCTCCGGTTATTATCCTTCCGCAGGTTCACCTACGGAAACCTTGTTACGACTTTTACTTCCTCTAGTAGAGTCAAGTTTGATCGTCTTCTCGGCGCGCCGCCGGCACCCGGGCCCAGCAGGGCCCATCCGAGGTACGCACTGGGGCGCATCCTTCCCGCATCGTCCCGACGAGTTCACGAAAAGTTTGCGCATAATTCACAAAAATTCACAACGGGTTTACGCACACTTCACGCCACTTTACGACTAGTTCGCGCACTCGTGCCACATCGTGCATGTGTCCGCCTTGCATAGCCACATGGGTCTCCCAGGCAGAGGAGCGAACCCACGCTAAAGGCAGTGACGGTTCACCTCACCTGGAGCACTCGGCAGCGGTTTCTGCTCCAGCTCGCTTCTCCACAGTGAAGTCTGCCAGGGCCCCGCGCATCAGCATCTCGCAATTACCGTCTTCATGCATAGTCTGCATATTGCCTCGTAGACATCTACATATTTTTTTTAATACTGCCAAATTGCAGATGCGACGCCTTTTTTTGCGACCAATGTAGTTGCGTCGGGAGCTGCTCGGCTAGCCATCTTGTCTTAAGTTGTTCTGGTTCATAGTCTGTCACATGACTGTCACATGATTAATTATCGCATGAGCAATTAGTTTTTTAAATGGTTATAAGTAAATAGTTATATTAAGTTGAAAACAAGTACACATTTATATTTTCTCTCAAAAAAATCAGATCAGATCATCAGATCATATATCTTTTTCTTTCTATTTTTCTATTTAAAGTGACACCGTTTCTATTTTTAGACACAGCGGGATACCTTATTACCGTATTACCGCCCAACCCTACTGGTGACTGGAGTCCACGAGTTGGTTCATGTTCCAAATACCAGTTGCTCTAAAATTGAAAAGAAAAGCAACTATTCCTGTCGCCAATGTCAAATGTAAAACACTAATGCCACCTCGTAGAAGAAAATTACCACAAATGTATGAATCAGTGTTTTACACTCCTTTTAGCTGAATTTGACAATATGTGGCGTTTCACTGTACTGTATCACGTATGTAAAGAGCAAGTGCATATTTGGTGAATGCGGCATTTATAGAAATGAAGTCAAATAAAAAAAACTGAATGAAATGAAGCAGTCCCCAAACAACTGATAAAAAGTGCGCATTTGCGTTCAAGAACTGAGGCCTCACTTCAGCCTGGCCTCGGAGAGCGACGCGCCCGACCACGAGGACGCCGCCGACGACGAGACCGGGAGGAGCTCGGCCCACCACCGGCGGCCGGCGCCCGTCTCCAGTCAGGATGAAACGGTGGTCACGTCGGGAGTCAGCACGCTCAGCTCCACCGTGTCGCGCGAGTCCCATAATGCGCAGCATTCCGTCAGCATGGAGCTGGGCCGGATGAAGCTGGAGACCAACAGGTTGCAAACATCAACTCGAGCAATTTTCAGTTCGACTTTCCGATATTTATTTTCTCTTAAATGCGTTACATCAGGCTCCTGGAGCAGCTACTGGAGAAGGAGAGAGAATATCAAGCCATCCTTCAGCAAGTTCTGGAGGAGAGAGAGCAGGAGATCAGACTACTACGACTGCGATCTCACACTCCGGGTAAGTGAAAAGCTCTTTTCTGAAAATGTTATATCCATCCATGCATTTCAAGATTTCTTTTTGGTCCCTCTCGCCAATCTCCAGCAAACATCTCCACATCGACGTGTGGTCCGCAAACGCGTATGGATCAACCTGCCAAAAAACGCGACCAGGCAGAGTTGAGCAGCTGGCTGAGGCTCTATGGCGCAGACCAGGACTCCATAGATGTGGTGTGGATCGGATTTCCCCTTCGTCTTTTGTTATCTCATCTTCTCATGCTTTTGTTATACAGTAACTTTCTTTGCTTTAGATACTCACCGAGGAATATACGTTGAATGACATCCTCCATGATGTCACAAGAGACGATCTGAAGAGTCTTAGACTGAGGTAGTGCACGAGTCTCATTTCATTTCGTTTGAATTTGACCTGAAAAGGCCCTCGATGTTTTATGTGTAATTGTGGGAATGCTGAAGCATTCCCACCTATGTTATTGTGATTTTTATTCTCAACACTTTTTTGCCACATAAGAACTCCCACATAAATACTTCCAATTTACATCGTTCAAATTTCAACTAGCTTCAAAAATTCACGCCTCCTGGGGTATATATCGTCTGATGCCACATTATTTACAGGATTTGCACAATTTAACATTCAACATCAACTTCCCCCCATTCATTTTAAATGGGACAGACTTGGAACTTTTTCTAACTGTCACTTTCCACGCCCACTTGCAAACATATAACATCATCATTGCCAGGTGTCTGATACTGTTCGGTGGTACCATTGGTAAAGCGCATTGCCCAGTAACCAGGAGGTTATAATTTCATAATTTATCTCTCAATTTACTTCATAAGCAGTCTGCATGCATTCAATTCTTAGCATTCAGCTTTCAGCATTCCCACACAATTTCTCCAGAAATTGCACTTAGTCAAATGTTAGTTTATGATATTGGATGATTGTCTAAAAACACTTGCAAACTAAACATTTGCAATTTCTGCAGAAATTGCGTGTGAAGGCTGAATGAAAAAACATTGACACATGGAATGATATGAAAGGATGCGGAGCTGAATATTTTGGAAGGATTTGAATGGGGCGAGTAATGTAGACAAAGTCCTATATGGGGAATTTTTGAGGGGTGAAAAATTGGGAATTTTTGGTATGTGCATACTTTTAGCATGTTGAAAATCATTCCCAAGGTGAATTGAATGAGCTGAATGATTTACATTTCAAATTGAGAGCCATATGTTAAATGCGCCGTTGGGAATGAATGGAAAATTGTTGGGTGGAAAATGTCCACTTTTAGTAAAACTGTGAATAATTGAAATGAGAAAAATACTAGCCCCAATGGTGTGAATTTTTGGAATACGATGAAATTGGAATGATGGGAATCGGATGAATAATGTGGAAGGAGATGCACGTAAAAAAAAAAAAAAAGCTTTAAAGTGACAGTGTGTAATAGTTGACCACGAGATGGCACTATTTAATCGAATGCAGCCTAAGCGTATGCATTTCAAAGCATGTACACTATACTGGCATAGAGAGACCACACTTTGCAAGCCAACCACCAGTTCCTTTTTTTGCGTAAGCGACGGCGACTTGGCGACCGGTTTGAATCCTGGCAAGCAATGCCAAAAGACCGAGCTAGCTGGTTTTAGCCGGAGCAGCTAACAAGAGCAGTTAGTAAAAGCTTGCGAGAGCAAAGCAGGTGGTGACAAGGGACGGGAGCCCGAATCACGGGACTCGACCACCTGCAGGTGCCAGCTGTGGAAGGTAAGCGGCGGCGTAACATGTCAGCCTCCTCTAAGGTGAGACTGCAGGCATGTAATATAATTAATGATTACTAGATCTGTGATGATATTTAAAAAAAAAAATGTGATGATTTGTGTGTAGATGGCGCTAAAGATTACACACTGTCACTTTAATCTAAACAGACGTACCCGAAGTGGATTTATGTGGTTGTTTTTAAATACACAACATGTTTACCATTTAGTCGAGTTCACTATTACCATAAATCACTTATTTGACAATTATTGTGTTGAATGTTTTGCCTTTAAACGCTACTTACATTGTCCAATCCAATTTCTGTAGACTCACTATAACGGTCTCCGTCTTCATTTCCTATGCAGAGGCGGAATCTTGTGTAAACTTTGGAAGGCCATCACGGACCACAGGAACAAACCCACCTGAGGCCTCGAGCGGCGGCAGGACAACCTCAGTATTCTTCTCCTCGATACCTCAGTATTTCTTTTTTTCGAACAAGAGTGTGCGTTTGCAACTTTCCAGCCCCGCTTTTGTCGCTCGGCTGCTGTGATGGTTTCGAAAATGTCATTTTTCTGTCAAGTGCCACGATCGCGTCGAGCCGCCTTATGGATGCGACAGGCGTGTTAACGACGACGTTGACAACAATTGTTCCTATTTCATAAGGTGAAAAAGTTTACATATGTAGAGACTGACTGTTTGTAATGTAAGCCTGAGATACAAAAATACAACATGAAAATTTTCAATTTTGCTCATCTACGTCTTTAATGTTTTATTGTGGATGCTTTTTTTTTTTTTTTTTTTTTCAAATCTGAAGGATGTCAATGCATGCCTTTTTTTTTAGCATTATTGAGACTAATTTAAATGGCATTTATTCACATTTCACAAACATGTAAATATCATAGAATACCTTTATATTTGAACATGCATACATGCGCTAAATATAACTTATAGGTTTTTTTTGGGGGGGGGGGGTGTTCCATGTAGACTGGACTGTCTGTGCTTGTGTACTATTATAGGAATTTATGTGACCAATCCTATATAGAAAATACAAATTCCAACTAAATACTGTATGTGATCTCACTTATTATTTTTACGCTTTTTTTTTCTCACCTTACTTGAGACGATAGTCAATCTGCTGTTTGTTGCAAGTAAAATATCAAGGGTAAACATATTTTATATTTGCATACAACTCTGCTGACAACTATTTTAAAACGATCAGAAATGGGAGTTGTCTCCATGTTGTTTCATATATCTCAAGATGTGTGCTATTGTTAAAATAAAATGTTTTATGGAATTAGATTTCAATTGGAATATACTGTACAGTACAAACACACTTGCCGTTGTCACTATGACAACGGCTGATTTCTAGCATCGTCAGAGGACAACCCCCCTCCTCCTCCTCGTGCCATACAAGATTCAGACACGACTGGATGTAGTAGGTAGGTGGGTGCGTTTTTTTTTCCCACTATTCAAGCCGACTGGTGATCGTCTGAGGTGTTCATCTCGATGTGTCTGACAGCAGCAGGGGCCTCAAGGAGTGGTCTTTTGTGACTAAACAACATGGCCGAGATGCGGCATCACCGCTCGCCTAGCCTCGCCTTCGTCGCCCCGCTGCTGCTTCTTTGCGTCCTACCGCCCATCCACACTCGCATGTCGACCATTTCGGACTTAAAATCCAAAATCTCGGGAGTGGAGGATCTGCTGGAGGAGTACCGCAAGCAGCTCCAGCGGGACCAGACGTACCGGCCGAGCGAGGTGGCCGACTCGTGCGTCAGCGACTTCAGCTCGGCCCGCGGGAGCATCATCCGGGCCAGGGCCTCCATCGAGCAGGGGGCCACCTTCCTCATGGCCCCGGATCCAGTGTACACCTGGCGCGACTGCGTGCACGCCTGCTGCGCGCAGCCTCACTGCACCGTGGCGGTGGTCCAGGAGGAGGCGAGGCAGGCCGGGGACAGCCTCAACTGCTACCTCTTCAACTGCACCTACAGGAGCCAAAATGTCTGCTCGTTCGCGCCGCAGCCGGGCTTCGCCTCGCACAGCCGCCCGGTGAACGTCACGATGGGACTCGGTTCGCCTGATTCCTACGGCGGTCCCGGGAGCGAGCGGAGGACCGGGGAGGCGGATGAGACACCAGGTGGGATACTTTGATACTTTAAATAACCAGTGATGGCAAAATAGTCACACACTCTACTTAATTATGTACTGATTGACTAAACTAATAATAATAATAATAACGTCAATGACTCGGGGTAACTGGTCTTGTTCATTAGTTTTCTTGTTTTTGTTTTTGTTTTTTTGTTTGTTTGTTTTTTATATATATAAAGTATCAGTGCAACTGAACACTTCCTGTTTGTTGGTCTTTGGTCTTTTTTTTCTTTTCTTTTCTTTTTTTTTTTTTTTTTTTTTTTTTTTTTTTTACCCGAAAACTTCTCAAATTTTTAAAGGGATACTTTACTTATTTAGCCATTTTTGGCAGTCAAATATTAATATTTTGCCTATAATAAATTTGATATTTTCGTTATTTTTCCTGTACAATTAGTACCTTTAAAAACACATTTTGCAACTTGCTGTTGACTGAAAATGACGACACAAGGGTTCAGGTAACCAAACACAGCTCAGCTTGTGAAAGTCACATGACCAAACCTAGAAAACAGGTGAGCTGTGATTGGTTACCTGAGCCCTTGTGATGTCATTTTCAGTCGACAGCAAGTTGCAACATGTGTTTTTAAAGGTCCTAATTGTATGTGAAATATAATGAAAGTATCAAATTAATTATAGACAAAATATAGACTTGTTATTGCTATAATGGGCTAAGTATCCCTTAAAAAAAAAAAGACGTGGATAAATATTCAATTTTTAAGCTTTTTCCATAAAGATAAAGTGAGGGATGGAGGCGAAACACGGGGGGAAAAAACAGGAAAAATCCAAAATATGAAAAAATATTGAGCATATATCCAAGTTGTGGTATTACCAATCACCAGTAGATGGCAGACATCTATGTTAAAATTCAGTTTGTTTGTTTTTTGTGATAAAATTTATAAAATAAACGCCTAACTGAGCTCTTTCACTGGAATGGGGCGGGGGAATCACGTATGTTATGTTGTAATGAAAATTAAATATATTAAGAGAACGTATTTTGTCCATATCTAAAATAGCATTTTTGTCGTACATCTTGTTAGGAAGTGAGTGATCCTATATACGCTATACAGCCCTCTAGTAGCACTGATGGAAAATTTGCGGCTATAGGCCATCAATTTAATTTCAATACCTTTATAAATAGGAATCTGCACAGATATTTTCAACAAGAAGTGTGATTTTTTTTTTTTTTTTTTTTTGCATGTAAATGATTGGACAGCAATTTCAGTTTGATGGGAACAAAAAGTCTCATGTCGACAAAAAAATGAATGACCTAGTAAGTATATGACCTTGATTATCGCATTCTAACTATTCCATGTCTGAACAACCTGTGGTTGTTGGTGTTTAAAAAAAAAAAATTGTTTCATGGTTGATTTGTTTGTACCCTAAAAGGAATAAATAAATAAAATATATGTTGTGATATTTGGCATATTTGATTTGATTTGATTGTTTTGCGTTTTCAGAAGTTGACGAGCCCCCTCGCTGCGACGCAGGCCAGGATGTTGTGATCCAGCTGCCCACCGACTGGGCGGTTTTGGATGGCCGTGACAGTGTGGACGACCACGGGATCAGTCACTATGACTGGACCCTCGTCAAGGGGGACGCGGACATCACGATGAAGGTCAGCGAGCTCTGCAGACGAAGTTCCGATCACTTAAATCAGGGGTCAGCAACCTTTGTTGTCTGTCTGGAGAAACAAAACATTTGAACGCTGTGGCGAACAATAGTCTGTTGATGTGAGTCTAATGTTCTGAGGACCCAAGAGCTAATTAGAGCTGTACCATAATAGAAAAATATGCAGCCTCCAATACTTTGCGATCCATTTTCTTTGCATTTTGTCTTGTGTTTTGGAGGATTATTTTTTCTCCTTTTTTGTTTTAAATTTTCAGGCTCTGTTTTTCATGCAGTTTTACACTTTTGTGTCTTTCTGTCAAATTTCTTACATTTTTGGCAAATTTATGGACATATGTAATTATCTGCTTCTTCATCCTTTTTTTTGGACATTTTATGGCTATTTTTTTGACATTTTTTTCTGCCTTCTTTTGCTATCAACTTTCAGACATTTTTGGCAATTTTGTGGTAATATTTGTTTCCCCTTTTAGCTATTGGACTTTTTATGGTTACTTTTTGAATATTTTCTTTCCTGCCTTTTCTTAAATCAATTTTGTAACTGACAATTTTGTGGACATTTTATGGTAGTTTGGGGAAATTCTTCTTTTGTATTTGGACATTTTATTGTAGCTTTTGGAATATTTTCTTGTACGTAATTTTCTGCTTTTCCTCTAAATCTTTAGGCCTTTTTTTAGGTAATATTTAAAACATTTTTAACTATTGTTCGCCTCTCTTTTGATGGGAAGAAATTTGGACTCTGCCATTTTTTTGTTTGTATTTTTTCCTAAATCATTCATTAATTTAAAAGAATTCATTTAAATTTAAAAATAAAGATAAATATGTATTTTTTTTGTAAGAGTTCTGCAGGGAACCACAGGAACTAAAGAACATGTGGCTCCAGAGCCGCAGGTTGCAGACCTACATCATCCATATCTTGTGTAGATCAACTGATTTCAAACACAAGCTGTTCAAAGCTTTTAAACAGAAGTATAAACAACACACGGTGCTCGCGTTTGCAGTATGAGGAGACGCAGTCGGCGTCAGGTTACATTTTGTGTTTGACTCTGTTAAGTCAACAGTTTGGCTTGTGGCCCGAGCTCCAGAATTTAACTCAACTTTATTTATATTTTTTTCCTCAATTGAACACAAGTATTTTATTTTTAAACAACATATAGAATCATGTAAAGTTCAAATAACTAAATAAATGGTAACACAATTCTTATGTTACGATTCTTGTTAGCAAATGTCCCAGCACTATTTTTAGAATAGAACCATGGGCTACTCATGTGTTGTTCTTGGGGCTAACTAGTACATGCTGGCACCTACACATGTACACATTTTTTTTAAAGGACCATACAAAGACATCCATATAACTGTAACTGTGTCTCTTTACCTAACTCCCCTCCCGATTGACGCAAACATGACTTAAAGTGTGTCTACGGCAGGCGACTCATCCCGGTTTGCTGAAGGTCACTGGCCTGCAGGAAGGCGTCTACACTTTCCAGATGACTGTTACTGACACATCGGGTCAGAAGACGTCAGACAACGTGTCTGTTACAGTGTTGGCACCAAAACATCAAGCAGAAGGTAACGACCTCACTATCTTACATTTACAGAAAATGAGTTACTCATTTAAGCGGCAAGTATAAAGTTCACGTGCGTGTTTTTGTCGGCAGTGTGTACCGGCCACTGCTCAAATTACCAGTTCAAATGTGATGACGGCTGCTGTATCGACATCACCTTCGCCTGTGACGGGAAGCAGCATTGTCCCGATAGATCGGATGAAGACTTCTGTCCAAATTGTAAGCAAACACTCGCATTTGCCAACGTTTGCGAAGCTCACGTTTCCTATCCTTGCCTAGTTGACACCGGCAGGAAGTCGGTGACCCACGTTGAAGGTCTGCCCAGCCATCAGCTTCCACCGACGTATGTCGAAGGGTCTGAGGACGGTTTGGTGCTCCAGACTGGATCCATGAAGCACGATGACGACAGTAGAGTTGCTCAGGAGAGGAGCAGAGTCACACCTCAGCCCAGTCGGCAGCAGGATTTAATCGGTCAAGGTAGTTAGTCATGTTTTAAGAAAATACAGTATATGTTTTTTTTCCCCCCCAATTATGCACAGATTTTCACTATTTGTAGTCCGGCTGCCATGGTTGAAATCATACCTATCCAATAGGAAACAGTTTGTAACAGTTGCTCATATTTGGTCCTGTTGTTTAGACTGCCTTGTTAATGTTGGTGTTCCGCAGGGGTCTGTTCTAGAGCCGCTACTTTTTTCCACTGTTCTTTAATACATTACGAAACTCTTGTCGGGAAAAAGTGAAGGGGAAGGAAGGGTGGCTTGTGGGGTGTTTGATGTTTGCACATACAAATTTCCTTTACAATATCAATTTGTTATTGAATGTGTTCTATTACATCAAGAATCTTAAACCGTGGTCTTCCTTAGCATTGTGGCGTTTCTGTCGCACTGAAGGTTTTCATGCTTCTCCACACACGGAGGCAGATGGAGCCCCCGTAGGCAGCCATTGAGTCATGGCACTGAGCGCTTAAACGCTGGCAGAGCCACAGTCCGTTCGACATTCTGTGGGAAAACTGTTCTGTGCTCGCAGGCTTGCCGGGCCTTGGAACAAAGCGTCTCTGTCCTCTCTTTCATCCGATCCCTGCATTAGGCTGAGATCAACCCCAAAAAAAAATGCATTAGGCGGGGATAAAAAAAAAAAAAAAAAAAAAAGATTTCACTGTTCTTCACTGTTTTGTTTTGTTTTAATTATTATTTTATCTTTCTCAGTACCAAGTGCACATTCTGGACAAGCTAATATATAAAGTAGTAGGCCTATACAGCACAGTCAAGCTAATGCGCAGTCTTGTTTCACTATTAATTTAACAAAAAGAATATAGCCTCACCCATAAATAAATAAATAAATAAATGAATAAATTGCTTTTAATGAAGAAAAATCCCACTCAGTGGTATGGTACTTCATAAAAACAGTAATTAAATAGAATGCAAACTTGTAGTGGCCAGTATCGATGCTAACTGCTAGCTTGTTTTGCGGTGTTTGTTAGCATAAAACTAAGTAGAATTTCTAAAGGCAAAGCTATTTGGTTGCTTTGAATACATAATATGTATGTTTAGTTTGACAATTAACTTCAACTGGGAGTGGCAATAAACAACTTGACGCCTCTTTATTTTTTTTTTGGAGAATTGTTCACTATGTTGTTGCCAAACTGCGTCATGGTATTGTAAACAGCTAACGGCTAAAAGAAGCTAATTTTTGTCAGTACATTCATTCAAATTAGTCTGTCATTCTTGATCCTCGGGATATTTTTGGCTATATGTTACTGAGACACCTGGAAACTGATTTAAATTGTCAAAACAAAATGTATGTTATAATGTACCTTGTTTTATAGGTTAGCAACAGTGTAGCGTTTTTTCAACAATGTCATGTAATTGTGTCTTCGTAGACCCGTGTTCTTCCGCGCCGGTCGTCGGACCTTGTAAGGGCACCTTCGCTCGCTGGTACTACGACCACGAAGCGGGAGAATGCAAACACTTCTTATACGGTGGTTGCCAGGGCAACCATAACAACTTTCTCCAGGACTCAGACTGCGTCAGTGAATGTATACAGAAGAGTGAGAGGATGCTTTTCGTTTTTGACGAGCAATTTAATCATTTTAAAATTATTTAGTAATGAAAATTAATTACCTAATTAATTTATTTGCTTATTTATTTGTCATTGTTGTGTAGGTCCAGGTTTTAAACCAGCTACTGTGGCTCCTCCTACCACCAAACAGACTGAAATAGGTACTGGATCATTTATAATATGTTTCTTGATGCAGTAACTGTGATTGTACTTGTTTTTTTGTTTTTTTTTCAAAGCTGCTCCCAGAGTCTCACAAAGCCAAGAGAATGACATCCCAGCGCCCAAGCAGTTTCCAGTCAAGGGAGGCCATCTTGTCCCCGAGTCAGGTCAGAAGCAGCTCAGGTGCGTCTCGTATGCGACGTTCACCTTTTAACGCGTGCGTTCCTCTCCCCCCGGCCAGCTGCCATCCTTCCGCTGGCGCTGGGCCTGATCATCACCGCCCTGCTGCTGCTGATGATCGCCTGTCGCCTGCAGCTCGTTCGCCACAAGCTGAAGAAAGCGCGGCCCCTCACCACCGAGGAGTCCGACTACCTCATCAACGGCATGTACCTGTAGCCACAAACGCAATCTCTTGACGGTTATAAAAGGACCGGAGCCACTAGAACCCGAGTCTGGACTGTTTTAAATTTGCACTGTATTTCCTTTATGCCTAACGTCTGAAATTAAGTTTCATGTGAGAACATCCTGGGAACATCCCGTCCTGCTCTACGTTGCTTCTACACCGAATCCGCCCTGCTGCTGGAGGGAGGTCGATGACATCATGTGACGCGTGTGTGTTCATCAAAACGGCAGATAAAAGTATTGGGACGCATGGCCATCATGACATTTTTACCACACCAAACTCATCTAAGCATGCGTCATGAGAAGAGCTTGCTTTTATTTTGCTAAGCGTCCCAATACTTGATATCAAAAAAGGATCTATTTTTTATTCTTTTATCATTTGTTTCTATACAGAAATGAACTGCGCTATGTTAATGCTCTCAATACATGAAACTGGCCTGTGAATAGAAATGTAAATACACTGAGTACTAGTGGATTTGGTACACTAAGCCATAGTAAGAGTCATATAGTATGTAAGTACCACTTGTCCTATCAGGCAATCCTTGCAAACGTATCATGCGGGTGTATTATACTGCATATTCATTCAAAGTACTATATGTCAGTTGAGATTAAAGTTGATTACATAAAAGGATTATTAAGACGTTTACCATTGCATTGTATCAATTCGATAACATTTTTCAAAGAGTCGATGACTTAGTTAGACAAGTTGGAATACGTCTGAATATTTTAAATGTATATTTTTAGGGATGTTTGATACTTTATTTTATTTATTTATTTATTTTTTTTAAACTCATACCAGTACAATTACTCAACTCTTTGATACCAAGGACCGATACCACTAGTACTTTTGATACATAAAAATTCCTCCCAAAAAAATAATAATGGAGCTTAAAAAAAAAAGATCTCTATATCACAAAGTAGCATTTTTTTTCCATAAAATTGCATAGAATTATTGGCAATTTTCTATTTTTCTCTTTTCTAGTTCCTTACAAGGGGAAAAAAAGAAGAAAAAAACAGGCATAAGAACCTGCTGTTGTGAGTACCGATACTTTGAAGGTCGGGTATCGGCCCGATACCTGGTTTCGGTACTCGACATATCTAGTATTTTTCAAATCCAATGTATGGGGAAAAGAAAGTGGTTAGAATATCTGGCTCACAATAATTAGAATCTGTGGCCGAAATATATATATATATATATATATATATATATATATATATATATATATATATATATGAGTACTATCATTATTTTATCGTTAGCCTTATTTATTATCAAGGACTTGTAATGGTGACCTTTATCCGCCGCCCTCTTGTGGCCCTTTTTAGAAGAATAGGGAATTGCAATTAATGTAATTTCATGCAATTTTAAGGAAAAATGCTGTATTGGGATATAGGGGTGTTAATAAAAATCGATTCGTCAATATATCGCGATATTACAGCGCGCAATTCTTGTATCGATTCAATATGCAGCCGAATCGATATTTAAACATTTTTTTTTATGGAAATAGTCAACAAAATGTCTTATTTAAGGTTAGGGTTCACACTTTAAACATGGAAGAATGTTATATTAATGGAACATTAATAAGCCTTAAAATTTTATTTTAATGCTGTTCATTGCAACCTGTTTCTTAAAAGCAGTGTTGAAGTTTCAGTTAAATATATTATCATACAAATATACAGTGTACAAGTTTACTGATTAAATTTGAGTTAAGAAAAAAAATTGCAATCATCAACTTACAGATTCGTATCGGTATCAAATCAAATCGTGATATGGATTGAATCGTCAGATACTTGGCAATTCACACCCCTATTGGGATACATAGGTCTTACTTTAAAATTATACCATTGGCTTCTTTTTGGGAAATTTTATGTATCAAAAGTACTAGTTGGTATCAGTACTTAGTATAAGTGACTGACTACTTAAGAGTTGAGTTCTCGTACTGGTATCCGTCTTAAACAAAAAAGTGGTCTTGAACATCCCAATACTAGCAATAGATGAGGGGATGATGTAACAATATTTGTGCCGAGAATTCCCAACACAAAACAAAAGCTCCAAAGCCAAAACATAAGCAACTCTTTATTGTCATATGCCGTTCCAGAATTGATGACAATCATCACTCACTTCACTCAAAATAAATCGTGCTTAAAGATTCTGTGTTTTTTGTTTTTTTCCCTCCCCCGAAGACAACAAACATTCATTTGCTTAATGACAGCTTGTTTTGGCAAAGCAGTTGACTGTGCAAATCACCAGGGGGGGGCGGGGCTTGCATTTGATATTTCTCCAAAAGCGCATCTTTGCCATGCACGTGTCGGCGGTAAATGGGCCGTTCTCTTTGGATGGAAAGAATAACGGTCTTGAAGTGCTGCGCGTCGAACGGGATTTGCGGGTTACATCAGCGTGTGTGTTGCTAATACTGCAATCAGTGTTGAAGTGTGTTGGGGGGGGGGGGGGGTGCCTTGAGCTTATTATTAGCAGAGATATTAAAGGTTAGATGATCCACACACTGCTATCATCGTTCAAATCCAGCATTCTTCTCTTCAGCAAATGTAATACTATATGAATCTGTCTGACTGCATTAAAAAATAACAGAAAATGTAGCGGGTGCAGCTTACAACAGCTTTTCCTCCCGATCCGGTGAAACTCTCAATAGTCCATCCCGCTTAATGAATCAACTTAAATTAGAGGTTTTGTTATGGTTTTTGAAACAAAATGAAAAGGACTGCTTGACCCCTCCCACCCGGTCTGTGTTTTCGGTCCAGGTTGGATCTTAAAAAGGTGGATTATGGACTGTCTTCCTGTTCAGAGTTCATCCCTGCAGGAAACACAAGTTGGGGATGTTAGGGACGGCGAAAAACAAAACAAAAACAAGGCGACATTTTTTTTAAATGTGCACACATATACAATCCAACTTGTCAGTGTTGTTTACATCTCACACAGCAGATCATATAAAAGATAGCTGCGACGTTCCAGATTATTATTCACTCAACACAAACAAGCCTTCACAAGTGTTTTTTCAAGTTTCATTCGTCGTGCAGGCTTGATTCACCTTTAGATGTGTGATAAAAAATACAAATAAAAAAAAAATGAGCATGGCAAGGTTATTTTAGTTGACTAAAACTAACGAAAAAAATAAAATTCAAAAACCAATTTCGTTAAAATAAAAATGCTTATAATAAAGACAAAAACGAACTAACTAAAACTAAGTATAATTATTGAAAAAATGTCCTTTGTTTTCTTCTTTGATAATTAATGCATGAGCCTTTAGTGATGATTTTAACTCATTTGCTCCCAAAAACATATAAATACGTTCTATTTAAAATGGTTTAAGTGTCCCAAAGACGTATCTGTACGTTTTTTGTTTGTTTTTGTTTTTGTTTTTTTTATGCTAGAGCATACAGAAGTCTTTGATGAAGCCTCTCACCTGCAAAGAACAGTTGAAGAAATGGTAGTTATTACATAAACGACCAGCAGGTGGCAACAGAGTATAAAAGATCAACCAGGGCCATGTTAAAAAAAAAAAAAAGGCTCAATTGCTCATAATTCTAAATAATGATTACTCTTTCTATTGGTAGGTTCCATGTTTTTATAGCAATAGAACCAGAATATTTTGTGGGCCTTGCAAAATTAGCCAAAATCCATTAAAACAGCCAGGAGCAAATGGGATGACTTCTGTGAAAATGGCTGGGAGTGAATGAGTCAAGTAGATTTATTATGATATTAAGCGGAAAAAGGACGTTTGAAAGCGTGTCACACGGAAGTGACGTCATCTAGCAGAAAAGCACCTTCAGATGACGTCACTCCCATGGTGTTTTTTTTTTAAATATAGTGCAAGTAATACACATTAAAAAAAAAAAATAAATAAATAAAAAAAAAAATAAAAAAATAAAAAACTAATACTGAAACTAACTCAAACAAAGCTAAAAATTGCAAAACTATAACAACCCTGGAGCAAGGAAATGTGCAGCTACTCAGCATAGTATGGAAGAAGCAAAAATGTATCAACAAGCAGCACACAAAAAAAAAGAAAAAAAAATGCAGCCTGGTGTGATCCGGTGCCTGCTCCGAGCCACGCCCATTTCACCTTTTCCGCTGTGAGAAGGACAGAGTGGGAGGTGGGAGGAGGGGGGAGGAGAAGGAAGTCACTTCCACCTGGACCACTGCTTGTCTTTGTCCGTTAAAGGCACATATATCACCCCCATCAGGGACTTCTTTTTGGTGCTGCCGTCCTCCATCTTGTCGTACTGCTCCAACATCTGGTTCCCCCCCGCCGGGCCCACGGGCAGAATCAGGCGGCCGCCGGGCTTCAACTGGTCCAGGAGCTGCCACACAGCCGTGGATTAGTAACATCGTTTGGGGCGTTTAGTAGGGGATTGAAAACGACTTGGGCGGAACCAGACAAATCAAACAACCAGAACGGGTTTCGCTGGACTTTGGAGGTTTATTCAAGATTTCAAACTCTGACTCACAGCTTGGGGGACCGTTGACGCTGCGGCTCCAACGTGGATGGCGTCGTATGGCGCCTCGTCTGAGTAGCCCAATCGTCCATCTCCAACTGGAAAATTTACATAAATGTATGTGTATTAGGGTTGTCAAAATTAAAATTAACTCTAGAGATTTATTTAAATTTTAAATTTCAAAGAATATTAGAACAGTCTTGATGATTTTACATTCATTCCAAGATTTTACTCATGTAAATATCTGTTAAAAGCTTTGAAGGGAAAAAAGTAGACGCAAAAGTAGAAAAATGTGATTAATCGCAATTAATTATGGAAACTTGTGTGATTAGTTTTAAAAAAAATATCCGTTTGACAGCCCCCATGAAATGCTCGATTATAAAGAAAATATTCATCAGGATTAATTTGGTAGTAATTGAAATCACGATTAAAACAATATTTTTTTTTTTTGGTAGAAAACAGGAAAATGTTTAAACATGTAAACAATATTAAAACAAATACATTTATTTTAAACACTGTAATTACACAAGTTCCTTTTGGGCCAAACAAGATTTATTAAATTAGTCATTTTAAAATAAAAAAATTATGAAGAAAATATTACCAATTCAAACCCAAAAACGTATAAACACGTTTTATTTAATACTTTGCCCTTCACTCCCAAAAACGTATTTAGACGTTTTTTTTTTGTTTTTTTTTTTGTTTTTTTTGTTTTTTTTAATGCAAGAGCCAACAGAAGGCTTTGATGCAGCTTCTGACATGAAAAAGTGGCTTAAAGCAATGGTAGTTATTACAAAAAATGGCTAGCAGGTGGCAGCAGAGTATAAGAGATCAGACACGGCCATGTTGCAACAAGCTCTTTTTGCCAGTGTTTTCACCAGTAATGTAAATATTGATGAAACGTATTCTAATACTAATTGCTGCAAAACCGAATCAGATACAAATGTACTTTTTTTTTTTTTCCTTTTGAAAGAAGAGACTCTAATCTTTCTTTTGGTAACTTCCATGTTTTTATAGCAACAGAACACAATATTCTGTGGGCCTTGCAAAATCAGTCAAAATCCAGTAAAACAGCCGGGAGCGAAGGGAGTTGCTTCAGTCAAAATGGTAGTGAGTTAATTTGGTAATAATTGATAATCATGATTAAGACTTTTTTTTTTTTTTGCTATAAAACAAGAAAATGTTTAAACATGTAAAGAAATAAGACAAATTTCTTTGAAACACTATGATTACACAAGTTCACTTTGGACGACACAAGATTTATTAAATTACTCATTTGAAATTATTTTATTAAAAAAAAAAAGTGCAAATACATAAATTTAAACAATTCAAAATTAATATTAATAATCTTATTTTTGCTTACAATTATGCCGATTTTGTAATTGTGGAGTGTAATAACTGAAATTGCGACGAATTTCGACGAATTGCACAGCCCGAATTTCGGACAAAATGACTCTCACCTCTTAGCATAACTCTTCCCGACGTGATCAAACTGGGGTCGTCCTTCTTCACGTTGTTGATGGAGTCGTCGACCAGCTCTTTGATGTGGTCAATCCCGACTACTTTCCCTTCAGGACCAACCTGGGAAGGACACAATTACACAATTACTTGATATTTCTAGACTTCTTCAACCACCCCCAATTCCGCGTGGCTCACCATTCGTGCAAAGCAAACAGACAGAATTCCACTGCCGGAGCCCACGTCCAGGGCCTTGGCGCCTTCGTACAGCTGGTCATGGAGAAGCTCCAGGGCATACGCGTGCTGAGTGGGAGAAACAAATGAGTGAATTGATCTGGTAAGTTTTTATGATGTACTAGGGATGTGTGTTGGATTAAATTCTCATAATCAAGCAGATGAAAGATTTTATCTTGGTGAAAACTGCTGATTGAGTGAATTCATACCATATGTGGGGCGCTGATGGTTGCTTGGAAGCCTTTTGGTTAGACGAGAAGCACGGATTCGATTAGTTTATTTATCTCACTGATTTCTCTAGTCCAATGTACGAACATACCTATCGACTGCGGCGAGTCCATGTAAGGATTACAGCGAGAGAAATGAGCCCGGTCTGTGGCCAGCATGACTTCGTAGACCTTGTCGGACTTAATGATGCCATTTTCTGCGGACGCAAAATGAGAGGTTCATTATTTGATTTAAAAAACAAAACAAAAACAAAAAAACATCAGTCATTGTTGAAGTAAAAAATAAATAAATAAATAAATAAATAAATAAATAAATAAATAAATAAATAAATAAATAAATAAATAAATAAATAAATAAAATACTGTCAGGGTTACCTGTTTGACATCTATTAAACACGACACAAAAAGGAGAGAAGACACTCAGGTCAGGGCTCGCAAGGAGAGAGGAGAGGAACTGACTGATACAATTCACTCCTGCACTCTCTGAAGATTCCTCTCCTCACCCTCTCTATTTATTTGGCTTTCCACGCCCTTTCCACGCGCCTATTACATGGGTGTTCCAACCCTAAAAATGCAAATGCAAGGCATAGTTGGAACACGGTGTACTTGTTTGTCTGTGTTGTGCATGTGAGTGGAAGATTGCTGAGTATGTGTGATCAAGTTTGCAATCATTTCTTAACAGAAAACAGACGACCTCAGCAGACTGGCTCGAACCATTTTGCTGCGTTAGATGTTGTGGCTCTTCAACTTTTTGAGCCATCTTCAAATAGCCAGGCTATATGAATGTGAGTGGGAACAGAGCAAAACATTCTTCATTGCAAGCAGAAGCAGTTCTTCATTGCAGCAAGTGTATAATAACTTATTATTTACAATTATTCCTACAAATACATATGTGGGAAAAAAAATACATCAATGTGAGTGTCTTGAGTATAACCCCTGTCAACAGGTTGCATGCAGTTGGTGTCAAATGCAAGGAAAGCCGACGACAGCCGGCGCTGCTCTCAATTACACTGACCATTTACCATTCACGCAGTTGGATGGACCGTTCTATCAATCATGCATGCTTAGAAAAACGAAAACTGCAATTTTAACCTTGAAACGTGCAAGCTAATCCTTGAAATTTTGCATAAAAACTGGTGGATGTAACCCACCTAATGTGATGTATTTTTATGTAAACTGGACAGAGTGAAATTCCTGCAGAAATTCCGTGGGAATGCTGAAAGCTGAATGCAAATAAAATATTTCCCAAGTGAGATTTGAGGGTGTTTTCATTGAATTTTGTGAATATTAGTCACACAAATGTCTCTCTATAATGACAGATATCATGTTCTACCGCTGCCAATTACTACAGCAATCAGAATAAAATAACAGAGTTCAACCAAACAGGCCCAAATAAATTTGTGAGAAAATTGAGGCGATTATTTCAGCATTGAGGTCCTTTCTGTGACATTTTTTGTTTGGTTGTGTACTGTGCTATTTTTCTCATGTAAATGTGCAAAAGCGGTGGAAAAAATACTGTAATATAGATAGAATGCAGATAAAACTGCCACTCTAAGAAAACTAGTTGTGGTGGTCTTCATTGCAATACAAACTGTAGAAGCACATTCTGTGCAGGTTTTCAGCTGTCACTGTCATTCAGGAAGGAGTCAAGTGGATTCTACATTGATAGCATCAGTGAATGTGGGCAGATTGCCTATCTGGCTGTGCCTCCACCAACGTCCCCAAATGACGCACACAATGCTAACGTGCTAAGCTAACCACGCGAATAACGCTTATTAGAACGATCGGTGACCTTGAATGGCCATTTTTGTGTCTCCAGTCCCCTCTAACCACGCACGACTGGAGCGTGGCTTGTGGAGAGGGGTGGAGGGGAGGTAACGACAACATGCCACCTAGCTTAGCGAGCAGCTAGCTCCAGCTCGTGAAGCGCAACCTCCAAAATGCAGCGCCTGCACGCAACGCTCGCGTTTGCCGCAGCTCGCTGCAGCTCTCCCGAGCATGCCGACTTACTGCGCAGGTTGTTGACGAGTTCTGCGTGGCTGGCTCCTCCGGATTTCCACGCCATTATGAGGCAGACTTTGCGGACTAAGTAGACAGCAGCCGTCAGTGCCGCGCCTGCGCCAAGTGTTTTGCCTAGGAAGCTGGCAACCTCCAAAGCAGACGGAGCAGCGGATACGTCACCAGACATCCACGGTGAATCTACAGAAGGGTGGCTCGGTTTTGACGCAGTATGCTGCAGAGTGGAATCATTTCATGAGCAATAATAGTTGAAATATATGCCTCTTTTCCACGAGGTTATTTCCAATCACTTACTGACGACTGGATGACGAGATTTACAGCTGTAGTAGCTATTATGACCGCTAGGCGGAGTGCTATTTCTCCAGGAATTAAATTTGTCCGAATGGGTGACCCGTAGTGTGACGTTGATTGTAGCGCTAACGTGTTTTGTCGTTGAAAGCTAACTTGAATTTACCAAAAGAGAAATTAATTTTGTGTTGTAATGGAGTCAATTAATGCGAAATACACGTCTAAAAAAATCAGCAAAACAAGGTGGCGGCCGGTATCGCTTTCGTCTCTGCAGCAGCCCGAAATCTTTGCGACTGGCTCTTGGGATAACGAGGTTCGTTGTTTATTTGCGATATCGTGACATGAATGATATTTCATGGATGTTTTGTAAGCGTCAGACCCTTGTGATGATCATGATAGCGTGTGTGTTTCCCATTATCGTCAGTGCATCTAGTTACAATCAACAATCTGTTATTTATGAATATTTTTTCATTGATCAACTCCGATGAAGTTCCATTATATGTCATAAACTTAAAATGACACCCCTTTCTTTATAGGACAACGCGGTTTCTATTTGGTCTATTGGAAATAATGGACCTTCTTATATGGATGAAGGATTTGAAGAAGTTCCACAGTTGTTGTGTGAACAAAAGCATGAGGGAGATGTTCTTGATCTTCAAGTAAGTCACTTATTCTGATTAGGGATGCTCTACGTCTATGCTAAACAGCACTAGAAAGAATCAATACGTTGTATCAGTAAGCACTCAAGTATTTGTATTCATGCTTAGTCTTCAGAAAAGTCGTATCTGTGTATCCTTAATCATAAATCATGTCTGATTTGAAATCCTATTCTAGCCGTATTAGAATGTGCAAATATTTTAATATGGGCTGATAATTTAATCTTCGTACAGTTTCTGGACCATGATAGAGTCATCACTGCATCATCAACCGGAGGCGTTACCATATTCCGCTACAAACAGAACAATCAGGTACATCATGCAGTTTTTATTTATTTATTTATTTTTTATTTATTTTTTTAAGTGTTCTAGCTGATTTTGCATCATTTGGTCAGGGAAGATAGTTGACTGCTTGTGGAAGTGACATCTGTTTATTTTATTTATTTATTTTATTTAATTACAGAAATTATCCGTCTCACACCAGTGGGCAAGAGCACATCATTACCCTTGTGACAATGCACCGTGTACGAGTGTGGTGTGCAGCAGCCCTGAGATTGTTAGCGTTGGTGAAGACGGCAGGATTATTGTCTACAGGGCTGACCAGGAAGGAGTCATTCGAGTCATAGGTTAAGCTCAAGAATACGGTGCTCTGCATGCATCGATTGAAGTTTGAGATACATGTATTTTTCTGTTCATTTTATAGAGAATGCAGATAGCAGCACAATTCATGCTGTGACTTACCTGAAAACAACCGAGATCCTGACGGTGAATTCCATCGGCCAACTCAAGATTTGGGATCTCAGGCAACAGAGCAACACCCCGTCGCAGATTCTTTCCCTGTAAGATTTAAAAAAAAAATGCTGCATCGCTTTATCTCCCCGATGACATCACAACAATGTCATTTCAGGTCAGGTGATCGAGTCCCACTGCACTGTGTGGACAGACATCCAAACCAGCAGCACATCGTGGCCACTGGAGGCCAGGATGGAATGCTCTGTGTGTGGGATGTGAGGCAAAGCAACATGCCTTTCTCACTCATGGAGGCGCATTCTGCTGAAAGTAAGATTTTTACATCGCGTTTCAGTTTTTCTACTTTTTTGTAAATGATTTCACTGTGTGTCTGTCTACAGTGTGGGAAGTCCACTTCCACCCAGGGAACCCAGATCATGTGTTCACGTGCTCGGAGGACGGATCACTACTGCACTGGGAGACATTGTCACCTGCAGATATGCCGTCCTTTCTGCAAGGTAAACAGTGAAGAGAAAATGTTCCGTGACTCTCCCTCTGCTATATAATCAAACTTAGAAAAATACTTAAATCATATTAACTGAGGTTTTACGTCTATACTGAGTGCCGTTTTTAATTGTTTTTCCCAGGTGGTAAAAACAACAGCACGGTGTCCCGCAGTGCGGCGGCTCCCGCTGGAGGCAACCAGTCCCTCGTCAACACGTGGCTCAGCGGAGACTCAAGTAAAGGTCGTCTGGAGACAACTCACATGCTGCCCAGCCAAACGCTGTCCGTAAACAGTTTGGATGTACTTGGACAGTGTCTCGTGTGCGGGACTGATGGAGAGGCTATTTTTGTGAACAGACAGGTCCCAGTTTAGACTCATGCAAATGTTATTTACAGGTTCAGTTGTAAGCACAAAGTTGCATCACAATGCATATTCATGTAAGTATTTTGAGTGTATGCTAGTTGAGAATGTCTTTGTGTTAATCAATCCCAGCTGAAGATTTTACATATGTTTGCATAATTGTCAGTTAACCATTTTGGAAATAAACGGTAAAGAAATGTGTGATTGTAATGTGTGATTTTTTTTTAAATTTTTTTTTAATTTTTAATTGTTTTTATTTTATTTTATTTAAGCGATTGGCTAGTGATCAGTCCAGGGTGTATGTTTTAGGCAATATTTTATTTATTTGAACACAATAAGTACATCTACTTTACCAAGTTTTTTTATTTACACTTACCCTTACGTACTTTGTACATTTGTGTATTACTTTTGCCGCTTGGTTACTGTCCTAATAGTATATCCACGAAAAAAGTGGCCAAATATACGAAAACAACCCCAATCCGGGTACTTTGTGGAAAGCTTTGCTGTAATCCGTGTCACTTGTACTTCCGGTGAGTCTTTCAAAAATAAAAGCATTGCGCGGCGAACGGACTTGATAAGTAACCTTAAATTGAGTTGCCTGTTTTTAAAAGATTGAATGATTTAATGGTCGACAAATAAAATCTATTGGTTCTATCACATGCTGAAGCAATGGCCTAGTTTTTCTTCTCTTATTAATTTTATTTTGATAATAACCGGACCAATTGCGCGATTACTTCATGTAACTTTTTCGCCGCACTTGTCATTCAGCTATCCCAGGAATTCAACAGCACTCGCTATCACCTAGCTCGCCACAATAAGGACATTTTGTCCAAACCGCATATCTCGTTAACGATACAAAATCATAAGCTGTCAACATTAGAACATTATTTTGGAAAAGCGCAGTTACGCACACTGGTGAGTTGTCAAACGCGGCCGGCCAAGCGAATTAGTAGCGAGCTAACATGCTATCCGCAAGTCGTTGTTGCGTTAGCTTAGCAGCAACACATATACAGGCCGCGAGGCTAGGGATAATATTTGGGCTTTCAACTAAGTAATTTTACATACTTTATGTTCAATGGAGGACTCTTGATGCAGTTTACCTTTGTTAAACACGCTTTTAATGCCAGCGCATGCGCGTAGAGGCACTTATCTTGTACAGTGACGCCAACGCAGACGGTTCTTGTTTTGTGATACACACTAGCATGTTTTCTACTGAAACGGCTAATACTTATACTCAACATTTCATCTCGAATTTTGAATGTTTTTTCCCATCTGATTAACGATGTTAATGTGTGTTCTCTTGCATCCCCATTGTCCAACCTGTTGGACCACTTGACAGATGCTCTGAATGCCTCATCACGGACGGTGCCCTCATGTCAGCAGTATCCAAATGTGAACTCGGTCTTTAAAAAGACCCAAACCGACCCCAAGAGTCTCGGCTGCGTCCTTGACTTGTGTCACATCCTCTTCATCTCCCTCATCGTCTTCGTACATGCTCTTACATGAAGAGAGGGGAGAAACCAGAGGGCTACAGGCAGATGAGACCCAAAACGTTCCCGGCCAGCAACTACAGCGGCAACAGTCAACACATGCTGCAGGAAATCCGGAACAGTTTGCGAAACCTGTCCAAGCCCTCCGACCCGCCCAAAGTGGACTTCAGCGGGAAAATGCTCCCGGAGGACTTGAGGCAACAGGGGCGCTGTTATAACCCCAAGAACCCACATCACAAGGCTCTGCAGGAGATCCGCGAGTCGCTGATGCCTTTCGCCAATGAGGCCAGCACTTCAGCTGAGCTCAGCAAACACATGCCGACGGAGCCTCCGTTTGCTGGGTTTGACGAGGTAAGAGCAGCGTGTTTGTAATCAGTCAGTACAAAAACATGTGCACATTGTACACATAACTCAGTGATTCATAATCACGAGGCGCATCTTGTTTTTGTCATAACTATTTGAAAAATGTCCAGAATGGCAAGTGGAACGATGAGTATGAAGAATATCAACTATTATCAGTTCTGTCTTCTTTTTGATGAAGTGAGTACAAGCAAGAAAATTAGTGATCAAATGTGACATAGTAAAAAAAATTAAAAAAAAACTTTAATTTTTCGTTGTTGTTTTTTTGAAGAGTTAAAAAAAAAGTTTGAGAAAATTAGGAATTGGACCGATTATTAGCCCCGTTCTTCAGTATTTTTTATTTTATTTATTTTTTTAATCTGAAGGTCGTAATGATATAACTTAGTTGACTTCATAAGAGATTTTACTCACCCTTTCTGCACCTTTTGTTTTTGTTTGAAATTAAAACTATACAGTAAGTGAAATTTTAACATTTCAGTTGTTTTGAAATTTTAGAAAACTTTGACTAGAAAAATACAAGGAGCTATTTATTACTTAAAACATGCTGATGGGAGTTCCCTGAAATTACAATTTTTAAACGAAGATGTCTTAATAAGTTGTTCATTTAAAATATGCTTCAAGACATTTCATCTCAAGGTGTCAAAATAAATCAGTTAATCGACAACTATTTTAGTCGCCATTTTTTAACTTAACTGTTCAAATCCTCTGATTTCAACTGCTCAACACTAATTATTCATTGATTTTTGTTTAGTTGTTTTTTATATTACTAAATAATATCAAATAAAAAGAATTGGTTAATAAAGTAGTAAATGAAGTAATCATTTTTTTCTGATTAATCGATGGATTGAATAATCAGAATATCACAATAATGACAGCCCTTATTTCAACAAAGAGGAGTTTGTATTTTTTCCCTAAAAATTTGCACCAATAATTTCCCTTTTTTCTTTTTTCTTTTTTTTTTACTGATAGTTAATATCGACTTAAAAAAAAAAAAAGCTTCGGCCGAACTCTGGAGAACATTTGTAGTTTATTCCATGAGGCCTTCACTTATTTTATTTTCATGAAACTATCATTACATTTTCTGGATCAAATTGACCCATTTTAAAGCTTTAAAAAGTGTAATCAGATTTTTATTTATTTATTTATTTTTTGTGCAGACTGCCGGTCGCAGTGTGGGGACAGCTGCTGATTACTTGGCGAAGGTGACCTACCAGGACTCGATGAGGGAACAGATGGTTGCGAGCAATCCAAGCACCGCATGCCTCAAAACTCCAGGTAGGTCAGCAGGGACTCACTTCCCCACCTTCCTCTTATTTAAAAAAAAAAAAAAAAAAATTATTTCATGTAAAAAATCCGTTCTTCAACGTATTCAGTTTTCAGCTCATGTGCTGTTTGCAGGCGCGACTCACATTCAGCAGTCGCTACTGCGAAGGCCCAGCTGGAAAGGCTCGAAAGAGTCGCTGGCTCCTCGCCACGCCATCATGTACCGCTCAGACAGTCCGGGCCCGCCTCCCGCCTTCCCGCAGGCTCACCCCGGCGGCAGCCAGCGAGCCAACCCCCCGCTGCCGCCTCAAGTGCGCAGCGTCACGCCCCCGCCGTCCCGCGGGCCCGTGCCGTCGGCGTCCTCCTGGGACAGCAACCCGTCCACCAAGCGCTTCTCGGGCAACCTGGATTATCTGGTGCCTCGCATCTCGCCGGCGCCTCCAGGTGGGCACCAGCCCATCATCATGCAAAGTTCGGCGGGAAATAAGTTCGCCTTCCCGCCGGGATGGCCTCAGAACGGCTCGCCTCAAGCTGACTATGCGTCGGCGGGCGGGCGGCAGCCTCCTCCCCCCTACCCGCTCAACCCGAGCAGCCGGCACAGCCCCACCGACCAAATGGCGTCGTCGCCGTCGTACGTCAACGGCGGGAACGTCCCTCCATCCCTGATGGTTCCCATTCGGAACAGCCACAACCTCGATGTGACCAACATGGGGCCTCATTCCTGGTCTCAAAGCGCCAACCAGCCTCCGTCGTCGGATGCGTCGCCGTCCTGGCAGCACAGCCTGCTGGCGCGCTCCAATTCCTTGAACAGCCGCGCCGGCTCGCAGCCGTCCGCCACCACCGTCACCGCCGTCACGCAGGCGCCCATCCTGCAGCCCGTCAAGAGCACGCGGGTCCAGAAACCCGAACTGCACACCGCCGTCGCCCCCGCGCACCCGCCGTGGATGCAGCAGCCCGCTCACTTGCCGGAGAACTCCGCCCCCGTGGTGGCTGAGGTCCCCAGCTACCAGGGACCACCTCCGCCTTACCCCAAGCACCTCCTCCAGCAGCCAGCGGCGCCGTCGCCGCCGGCGTACGAGCACGGCAAGCACGCGCCGGAGCCCGCCGAGGACGAGGCGGAAAGCGGCGAGGTCAACGCGACGGCGGCGGAGAAGGAGAAGAAGCAGATCACGACGTCGCCCGTCCCCGTGCGGCGCAACAAGAAGGACGAGGAGCGCCGGGGCGAGTCGGGCCGCGTAGCTCTGTACTCGCCGCAGGCCTTCAAGTTCTTCATGGAGCAGCACGTGGAGAACATCCTGAAGAACCACCAGCAGCGCATCCGCCGGAGGAACCAGCTGGAGAGCGAGATGCAGCGGGTGAGAAGCCGAAAACGATTTGCTTTCAGATGAAGCCACTTTCCTGCACTCTTTGACTTCCTGTATGCTCGTTTTCACGCTGTTCTGTTTTTCTTGGCCCTTCTCTCTCTTTTCTCTCCTTGCCGTCACTAACAGCTGAGCTGAGAGGTAAAAGTATCTGATTGCGATATATACAAACACGTTTGCTTCGCATGCAGCCTCCATTGTTTGATTCATCACAACGCTGCATTTTAATAATAATAACAATACATTTAATTTACCAGCGCTTTTTGAGACACCCAAGGACACTTGACGGGGCAAAAAAAAAAAAAAATTCTGTTGAAACACAGTGAAACACCCCCGTTAAGACCCACCCGCAATAGGTGAAAATCTACCACCTCTCTCACACACATTGAAAACATGTAAGCATGTTAAAATAAAAAAAAATAATAATAATCTGATCCTTTTTCAGCCCATATCAGTCATCTGAAAATCTCGTGATCGATCCTGATGTCCAGTCATGTGATCGGATCGGGACAACCCTAATTTAGAAAAAAAAAAAGAAAGAAAAAAAAAAAAGAACGAAATCAGATTGTGACAACCCTAATTCAAAAAATATAAGAAGAAATTAGAAATAATAATTAAAAAAAAAAAGATCTTTTTCATTTTCTGAAAATCCCATAATTGGCCTCAATTTCCAGTCATGTGATCGAGTTGGTGCAACCCTAATTTACAGATTATGCAAAATTAAAAATCTGATCTTTTTCATCCAATGCCATTTATCAGAAAATCTCGTGATCGTGATGATTTCCAATCAGGATCCGATCAGGATAACCCTAATTTAGAACTTAAAGAAATTTTAATCCGGTCTTTGAAAATCCGATCAGGACAACCCTAATTTGGAATATAAGAACATTTCAAAATCTGATCTTTATAAATCAGGTTGTGAGAACCCTAAGAATTAAGAAAATTTTAAAATCGATCTTTAAAAATATTATCGGGACAAACCTAATAGGAATTTAAAAACAAAAATTGTGATTATAACAACTCTAATCTAGAAATGCCGAAAATTTAATAAAAAAAATCTGATGTTTAAAAACCCTTATTTTGCAATTAAATTTAAAAAGCCGATCTTTTTCAGCTGATACCAGTTAGCTGAAAATCCTTTGATTGGTTCACGACAACCCTAATTCAGAAATTAAAACAAAAATGAAATCGGCGTTTTAGCAGTTACCAACAATAAATTGATTGGCGAGGGGAACACTGTCTTGCTGCGTGTATTTTGTCTGCCTTTACCTTTTCACATTTCCAACCCGAACTGCATGCGTGTTGATTAGGGATGTAACGATATCCAAACATCACGAAACGATATTATCACGATATGAAGTTCACGATACGATAATCATCACAATATTGTGGCACTTACTTGCTAGAGCACGCACATATTGAGCATATTACGTTCCCCTTCATCTGACCATTAGCGTGGATTTTAAACATCGAAGGGCCAAAACATGCTGTATGAACATTAAATTGCACTTAAAAACTAGCCACCAGAGGGTGCTAGAAACGCACAAATGGAAATCAACAAGACTTTTTTGTTTAACAGATGTGCTGCTTTTAATATGGTGACATGCCGATATCGTTACATCCCTCGTGTTGATGTGCTTTCATTCCGTCCGCTCACTCACCGGTTGCCTGTGGGCCCTCCAGGTGGGCCTGTCGTCAGACGCCCAGGAGCAGATGCGCATGATGCTCTGCCAGAAGGAGTCCAACTACATCCGGCTCAAGCGGGCCAAGATGGACAAGTGCATGTTCAAACGGATCAAGACGTTGGGCATCGGGGCCTTCGGCGAGGTGTGCCTGGCCCGCAAAGAGGACACGGGGGCGCTGTACGCCATGAAGACCCTCCGCAAGAAGGACGTGCTGCTCCGGAACCAGGTGGCCCACGTCAAGGCCGAGCGGGACATCCTGGCCGAGGCCGACAACGAGTGGGTGGTGCGCCTCTACTACTCGTTCCAGGACCGCGACAACCTGTACTTCGTCATGGAGTACATCCCCGGCGGCGACATGATGAGCCTCCTGATCCGCCTCGGCATCTTCAAGGAGGAGCTGGCGCACTTCTACATCGCCGAGCTCACCTGCGCCGTGGAGAGTGTGCACAAGATGGGCTTCATCCACCGCGACATCAAGCCGGACAACATCCTCATCGACCGCGACGGCCACATCAAGCTCACCGACTTCGGCCTCTGCACCGGGTTCCGCTGGACTCACGACTCCAAGTATTACCAGAGCGGTTAGTACAACTCAAAATCAGGTTTTTGCCGACTTGGCACGGTTGCGTTTCGGGGTGGGAAACGTCATGATGCGACACAATAGGCGATACAAGGCTTGCGATAACGATTATCTCGCGATATGAAGCGATGATCGATATATTGGTCAGGTAAGTCCACGCCACCGTAATCTACGATAAAACGACTCGACATAAACGGATGTTTTTTCAATGAGAAAATAGTTTCTTTTTGCACCATCACTGAAGCACAATATTAAAACTGGTGAGTACATTAGTGTATTATGTGTCATGTGTTATTATTATAGTTTTGGAATTTTTCATTTTAATTAATTTTTATTCTGTTTTGATTTTTTCGTTTTTATTTTCGTTTTTTTTTTTTTTCGTTTTTTTTTTTTTTTTTTTTCTTCTAGTTTTAATTAGTTTTCAGGTAGTTTTGTTAGTTTTTATTAGTTTTAGTTATTTAACTCGTTTGCTCCCAATAACGTGTAAATATGTTTTTTTGTTTTTTTTTAATGTTTTGTGCCCCAAAGATGTTTTTATACGTTTTTTTGTTTGTTTTTGTTTTTTTTATGCTACAGCATACAGGAGGCTTTGATGCAGCCTCTCAACTGCAAAGAACGGTTGCAGAAATGGTAGATATTACAAAAACGGCCAGCAGGTGGCAGCAGAGCAAAGGAGATCAGCCAGAGCCATGTTGAAAAAAGCTCAATTACTCACAATTTTAAATAGATTTGTGAAAACTGATGAAACTTAGCTCTCTTCTAATGCTAATTGCTGCAAAACAGCTTTTTTTTACTTTTTTTTTTCCTGATGAAAGAAGAGACTTTAATCTTTCTTTTGATAGTTTCCATGTTTTTACAGCAATAGAACACAATATTCTGTGGGTCTTGCAAAATCAGTCAAAATCCAGTAAAACAGCCGTGAGCGAACGGGATTGCTTCTGTGAAAATGGCTGAGAGTGAATGAGTTAATGAATGCTTAGTTGTAATTAAGTTTTAATTATTTATTTATTTTTTGTATTACTTCAATATTTTGTATTACTTGTAATATTAAAAAAACACCATGGGAGCGACGTCATCTGAAGGTGCTTTTCTATTGGCTGCTGCTAGATGATGTCACTTCTGTGTGGCCCTCTTTCAAACGTCCTTTTCCTGGTTGATATCGAAATAAAAATCACATTTAAAATCATCCCCAGAGGCTCATGCATCAAATTAATTACCAACGATGAAAACGAAGGACATTTTTGCCGTAATTATAGTTAGTTTTGTAAACATAAAATGTAGTTTCAGTTATTTTTTTTTATTTTTTTCTTAAAGCATTTTTGTTTTTACTTATTTTAACGACATTTTATGGAATTTTAGTTTTAGTTTTTTTCTGTGAGCAAATTTCAAAATCTACACTATAAATACCCACTATTGTCATGCAACATGCCAGTCAGTGACAGTCATTTATTTCATAGTGACACTTTTTGTGAAACATTGCCAAAGTAAATAAATGAATAAAATTACTTAAATATTAAATCAATATTAATATTCCTCAGAAATTGTGTGCTTCAAAAAGTCAAAACATAAAATATAAATATATGACCTGACTTTAAATGTGTTCCACAAGTAAAAGTAAGCTCATGAGTCTTCTTCGCCTGAAGACTTGCGTCCATTTCCCCGCCACTCTTATGAGGAGCTCCCCCTAGTGGCCCGCCAAGTAATTGCTCAAGGAGTAATGAACAATGAAGCCGTTTTAGCGGTACATCAACTACAAATATCGATACTTGGCATAGCCATGTCATTAATCGATCGGGAGACAAAGTATCACGATTCATCGAAATATCGTCACACTCATAAAAATGTTTTTGTTTGGGCTGCAGGGGACCACGTGAGGCAGGACAGCATGGACTTCAGTAAGGAGTGGGAGGACCCGGCCAACTGCCGCTGCACGGACCGGCTCAAGCCTCTGGAGAGGAGGAAGGCCCGACAGCACCAGCGCTGCTTGGCCCACTCGCTGGTGGGCACGCCCAACTACATCGCGCCCGAGGTTCTGCTCAGGACGGGTAAGTGACTGGTAAGAACCCGTTTCAGGTTTGCGTGTTTGCGTTTGTCAAACGTCCGCCTTGTCATGTAGGATACACGCAACTGTGTGATTGGTGGAGCGTGGGCGTCATTTTGTACGAGATGGTTGTCGGGCAGCCTCCGTTCTTAGCGACCACGCCCCTGGAGACGCAGCTCAAGGTATGTGGACCATAGACAGTAGGGATGCTCCATTTATGAAGAAAATATTCATCACCATTCACTTGGTAATAATTGATTAGGACGATCTTTTTATTTAGTTACAGTGGAACCTCTACTTAAGAACGTCTCTTCATACGAAATTTTCGAGTTACGAAACGCCTCAACGGGAAAATATTGCCTCTTGTTACGAAAGAAATTTCTCGATACGAAGGTAAAAATACATTACCGAACGCAAAATACTTTCGGCTATGGCTATTTCCTACCATAGGTACCTATGGTAGGAAATACTAGATCGGTGTTTGTGCATCGTTCTGGCATCCCATTGGCTAAGAGGAACCTCTACCATAGGTATCTATGAGCCTAGATACTAGATCGGTGTCTATACAGCGTCCTCATCATTCATCCCGCGGCCCATGAAGTGTTCCGTTCGTAAATGTATGAACTAACGGCCAACGAATTTGTGCAAAAATTCAAACAATTGGTGATTGATGAAGGCACAGTAAGTTTTTAATTCCGGGCCTTTTTTTTTGGGGGGGGGGGGGGTGCCTCGCCATACCGGAAGTTTCCATGACGTTTCAGAATTTGTTTAAAAGAATCGGCCAGAAAAAAAGTGTTCACCAGTCTGGCGTTTGCTCACTAAGATGATGTTTGCCTTGGACATTTACGAAGCATTGTTTAAAAACAAAAAAACAAAAAAAACAAACATCCTTGGATCAGTTCTTTGCAAAACACCAGGCAGAAAAAACACTTCTGAGAGAGAACATGAACCAAAGAGGGCAAAAAACGATGAGGACAGCAGTTAAAAAGGTAAATCACCATCATTTTTATTCTTTGTTTTTTTACATTACGCAGAACTCTCATTTATTGTGCAATAATCTAATTATAACGTATTTGTTACATGTTTTGATGCATTTTTATGCTACATAAAACATTTATGTCTGAATTTTGGGAGGCTCGGAACGGATTAGGGCATTTACATGGAAAATGCGTCTTTACTTACAAAATTTTCTACTTAAGAACTTTCTTCCGGAACCAATTAATTTCGTAAGTAGAGGTACCACTGTATTTATTTTTATTTTTTGGGTGCAAAACAAGATGATGTGTAAATGTAAAAAATATTAAGACAAGTTTCTATTGGACCAAACAAAATGTATTAGTTATTTTATTTATGTATTTTTTTTTTTTTAAATATCTATATTTTTTTTTAAAGTGCAAATGTACTTTTAAACAACTCAAAATAGTATAAATAATCTTTAGTTTATTTACGATTATGCCAATTTTGTAATTGTGGAGTGTAATAATTGAAATTGTAATTGGATGTCAATTAATTGCACAGCCCTAACATACAGTATCTCACAAAAGTCAGCACACCCCTCAGTATTCTGCAGATATTTCATTAGGTCTGAAGAAATGACACTTTATTGTTCACTCAAAATACAGTCAATAATAGTGACATCACTGGAATTATGTCGTGTGGTCTGACGAGACCAACATGCTTATTTTGTTGAAATGGTGTAACTTCAAATAAAACCATTAATACCCCCAAACCCACCTCAAAGACGACCACTGCCTTGCTAAAGGGGCTTCGGGTAAAGGGGACGGACTGACCAAGCATGTCTCCAGACCTAAGGAATTTTGACATTTTCACTTATGGGGTGTACTCATTTTTGTTGCCAATTGGGTTAACTATTAATGGCTGTATTGAGGGAGCAGTAGATTTACACTTTTCTTGGTCTCATCAGACCACGCGACATGGCTCCAGGGGGTTAGCTATTAATGGCTGTACTTTGAGGGGAAAAATACATTTACACTAGTACACCCACGCTTGATAACGTCTAAATGAAGTATTTTTGTCTCATCAGACCACACAACATGGTACTAGCTATTAATGACTGTATTTTGAGTTATATTGAGGGAGCAATACATTTACACTACTACACAAACACTTGACACCTGAATAAAATAAGTAAGTTGGTCTCATCAGACCGCACAACAATGTTCCAGCTATTATTGGCTGTGTTTTGAATTATTTTTGAGGGAACTTTTATGAATGCCACCCGCTCAGGTGATCAACTGGAAGAGCACCCTGCACATCCCCCCGCCTGCCAAGCTCAGCCCGGAGGCGTCGGACCTGGTGGTGAAGCTGTGCCGCGGGCCCGAGGACCGGCTGGGCCGGAACGGCGCCGACGAGATCAAAGCCCACCCCTTCTTCAAGGCCATCGACTTCTCCAGCGACCTGCGGCAGCAAGCGGCGCCGTACGTGCCCACCATCGCCCACTCCACCGACACGTCCAACTTCGACCCCGTGGACCCCGAGAAGCTGTGGAGCGGCGACAGCGACGGCGAGGACGACCTCGGCGACCCGGGCTGCTGGTTCCGCAACGGCAAGCACCCCGAGCACGCCTTCTACGAGTTCACCTTCCGCCGCTTCTTCGACAACAACGGACACCCGTACAGCTGCCCCAAGCCCATCGCGTACGAGGGCCTAAACGAGGACGAGGCCGATTGCGAGGGCCCCGAGCCGGAGACCCCCGACGGCCCGCCGGCTCAGGGTCGAGATCTCGTCTACGTGTAGCATTTCTCGGACCCCCAAGTGACGCTATTGAACTGCTCACGTTTTTTGTTTTTTTTTAATCACGTCGTCGGATTTTCCTAATTGAATCATGACGGTTAATGTTCAGCCATGTTACCTAATTTGGCCTAAACTTCCCTTAATTTTGCTTTTATTGGCTCCTCAAGTGCTTAATTTATTGACAAAAACCCTCACTGTTCACTTTTAGTGTGAGTACTTTCAAACGTTAATTTATATTTTGACTGTCGCATCTGGGACCTTAGTGACGTGACTGCTAGATAATTATCGATTGCTCCATTTATTCATTGCGGTGCCTTTTTTTTTTTTTGCACCAAATATAGTTAATTATCAGACTGGCATTAAATGTGTATGTAGTAGACCATTGATTGAACTACAGTAGGTTTTTGTTTTATTTTTCTAATTTATACCCATATTTATAAATGAAGTTGTACACAGTTGTAAATATTTCTTTTCCCTGTCACTGATTTTTTTTTCCCTCCCTAAGGGCAGGCCCTCTTCAATGTCCACTGCTACTTCCTTTTACTCAATGTTGATACTTCTACTTTTCGCTCGTCTCATCCAAAGCACTAAATAAGTGTTTAGTCGTTAGACACTTTAGAAAACACTTTTTCCCCCCCCCCCTCCACATCATGAGAGTAAAATGGACTGACTATTCCATAACCTTCCCTCTGTCTGCTTTGTGCTGAGCAAAGAACTCGAATGTAGTTTTTAGACTTAATGGTGACCATTGGACTTCTGCACTGGCTTTGTGTTGTCGCACAAGAATGACATTTGTGTTTTTCTGTGTGTACACTGTTGCTCCTGAGAGGTTACATGTTGGGGGAAAAGGGTGATTTAATAAAGAATGTCAAGAATGAAGAATGTTTCATGTATCGTGGTAACCAAACACAACCTGTTGTGACTGAGTATGCTCTTGCCTCGCTAATCGAATGAACACTGACTGCACTTTAATGCTACACTTTGTAACAATTTGCCCAAAAATATATATATAATTTTTTTTATTTGACCATTTAAATTTTTTTTAATTGGTAGATTAACACCATTAGTTGTTCAGAATGGAACTTCTGCAAGCTTCTGGCCAATAGTTTTCAAAGTGGACAGTGGATACGGATGTGACGTCATACGCGCAGAGAAAAAATCTTTTTTTTTCAGCCAGAGGTGGCAGTAGCGATTCGAAATTAAAATTTCTGCTTTCAGTAGTTTTTTAATCAAGCTGTTTTTTCTTTTTCTTTTTTTTTACATTGGTATGTAATGGAGAATGCATCTTATTGATTAAATTAGTTAATGCTGCTATTGCCAATATAGTACATTGGCAGTTTCATATAGTACATCATATCTTTTTGATAAATAAATTGACATCTAATGGGTTTTATATTGTACAATACCTATAATGTAGGGGTGTTAAAAAAAATCGATTCGGCGATATATCGCGATACTACATCGCGCGATTCTCGAATCGATTCAATTAAAAAAAAATCGATTTTTTTTTTTTAAGAGCTCAGAATTTTTCATTCGGTAGTTACCGATTCAACGTCTTATCATTGCCTTTTTTGTGTGTGTGTGTGTGTGTGTGAATCGATTTTTAAACTTCCATTTTTAATGGAAAAATATTCAACAAAACGTCTGACTTCGGGTTAGGATTCACACCTTGAGCATGGAAGAATGTTATATGAACGGAACATTAAGCCTTAATATTTTATTTTAATGCTGTTCAAACATGAAACAGATTACAACCTCTATAAGACTGAAATTTCAGATAAATAAATAATACATTTTCATATAAATCTTACACTCTACAAGCTTACTGATTAGTATTTTCTAAATTTGAATGGAAAAAAATCGCAACAATCGACTTATAAATTCGTATCGGGATTAATCGGTATCGAATCGAATCGTGACCTGTGAATCGTGATACGAATCGAATCGTCAGGTACTAGGCAATTCACACCCCTACTATAATGTATTGGAAGTTATTTTCTATTTTATAATGCAGTTAGTGTTAAGTTAAGGAATTTTGACTTGTGTACACAAAGATTGAGATGGTTCTGTTTTGCACAGGCCAGGCTTTCTAATTGATGGCGTGCTAAGCCCAAGAGGATTCAACGCAAAGGATTCAACTCAGCCCAAAGCAATTAGAGATTCCTGCCAGGAACCCCAACAACCTGCTGTGTCCAGGCTGGTAGGAGGCTCTTGAGTCGCCCACTTTCACCACTTACACTCCAGTCTGCAACCAGGGTTGGGACGGTTACTTTTAAAATGTATTCCGTTACAGTTACGGGCTAAAAATAAAATGTAGTTAGTAATGTAATCCAAGTACCGTAATAATGTAACGATGATTACTTTGTATTACTCCACGACCAAATATGCTCATGAAGACAAAAAAAAATAAATTCTTAATATATTTTTCTATACAGTGCACCCCTGCTATTTGAGGGTGATAGGGACTCGGGCATCCTAAAAATAGCAAAAATCCTTGTATAAATGATACCCATTAAAATGCATGTGTAGATAAGTTGATTGAACTCTCTTGTTTGCGCTTTCTCATATTGTAGAAGTTGTAATCCTGATAAATACTCCCCATTTTTTAAATAAATGGAGCTGTAATTTGATTACGTTTTTTTCCTGTACTGTAGCAGGATACAGTTCCTTTCACTGTACATGTGTTATTTGCATTTGTACACAAGGGTTTCACATTGTAATGCTATGCACGGTGCCGTCACCAAACGTAAATTTTTGTTTCTGCCTCCTCTTCCTGAGTCCAATCTTACACTTTTGATATCTAGCCTACTACTGTATTGATTACGTTTGTTTTATGATATGGCAAATACTGGCTACATTCGCACATGTAAACAGACCGCATTGTATTGCAAAACCTATAAGTTGCAATTGCAAAAATAATTTTGTAATATTGATAATACCTTGAGTTTATTTATATAAACAATGTTTTAATTAGCATTTTAGCTGTCATACAGGTATTAGGAGACATTAGGATTCCGCAAGATGGTGCCAAAGCCTACATAACAGAAAAGTAGTGGTTCGGCAACCATCTTGTGCCATATTGGTGCCAAGGAACAATGTCGAAATTGAGGACCAAAAGGGCAAAGCCACGACAAATAGAGACTGGTCCGATGTATCTATTTTTCTGAGACGTGACACCATTAAAGACAAACAAGTTAACTTAAACAAGCTTATTTTTAATGGATCTGCAAAACTGTTTGAATTTCCAAAGAGAACTTGTGAACCTCCCGCCCAAAGTTACCCAGTGGCATACCTTACATGTTACAGAAACGCTTCCAACCCAAAGAAATCTGCATGCAGGAAACAAACAGTAACCCAAATTGGGGAGAGAAAACCAACAACAACAACAAAAACAAAAAAAAAACAAAAAAAGTCAAATAAATCATACAGGTACAAATGAGACATCGATAAAGAGGACGTAATGCCGTTCTCTTGGCTGCAGGAGAAATTCAAACGTTTCTGCGTCGGTTTGACTCCGCGCGGGAAGCGCAAACCGACAACGACTTTAGTAAAGTGTAATTTCAATGGGTGGATATGGCTCCGCCCATGACACAGCCCCGCCCCTGTCTTCCATATAAGGCACAGGACAAAAAGAAACCCCGCATTATAAAAGGAGCTCGCCACACCTCTGTCACTTGGTAACAAATTGGAATTGAGCAAAACACTTGAGGAGACGATGAGTGTCCAAAAAAAGGGGGGGGGAGGAGGGGGACTGAGCTCAGGCAAAGTAAAATATTAGAAATATGAGCTTGTCTTTTCAACTTTTTTTAAACAACCTTTCAAACAAAACGACAAGAAACAAGTGGAGCTCATCAGGTGGCGAGTGGGGAAAGGTGGAGGGGTTAGATGGATGAATGGATGAAGTGGTTTATTGTTTTATTCTGATAAGAGTGTCAGTGTGCAAGAAAAAGTCTTGAGGGGGTTAGAGGGTAAGAGCGTTAGACGTTAGAGAAAGAGAGAGAGAGTGTGTCGTGCGTGCACGTGTGTATTATCTGTGAGTGTGGGTGTGTGGGTGTGTGTGTGTGTGTGTGTGGGTGCGAGTTGTTCAACTGCAACACTTGCTCTTCCAGCCCGTCACTCCGCTCCCGTTGTTGATGTCCACATTTTCATTGTTGGGCTCCTTTTGAGGCGTCTGAGGGGGGGAAACAAACAAAAAACGTCACACAGTGAAGCAAACGCGGTGGAGCAGCATTTTGCGGTTATGCTGCAACAGCATATGAAAAGTACCGGACGCACCTTTCTGAGGATGTCTTCTGCTAACGTGAGGAAGGCCTTCTCGATGTTGATGTTGGCCTTGGCGCTGGTCTCGAAAAACCTAATGTTGTGCTCCCTGGCAATCTGCGCGCAGGACGAGGGAGAAGCGCATAAGAGGGACCTCCAAAGGGCTAGAGCTGTCAAAATTACTCGCGTAATCGATTATCTAATTAATCGACGGATATTAATAGTCTAACCATTTGGAGCCTTTTTTTTTGTTATTTAAAATTGTCCAAATTCTTTAATTTCAGCATATCAACAGTAATTGTTCACCAATTGCTGTAGTCCTTCATGAAACAAGACTGATTATTTTTAGTGTTTAATCAAAATAAGACCTTTGCAAACATCTGTTTTTACTTTGGAAAATGACTGAACCATTAACAGTGCACTTTTTTTCTACAAAATAAAAACCAATCATTGTTAATCAAAATAAAGTAATTAGGGGGGAAAAGCTTGTGTAATACATTTTTTAATACAAAATTAAAGTGAATCCAATTAGTCGAATAATCGATACATTAATCAATTCTAAAAATATTAAATAGTGAGAGCACTACAACAAACTGGCTGCCATTCATGTATGACGACTAGTTGACTTCTATTAAATCATATTATAATTTCAGATAACATCCCAATGGTCTTTACCTGCTCTCCCTTGGCTTTTGGTACAACCCTCTTGTCCTCCATGTCACACTTGTTGCCTAGTAGCATTCTCTCAACATCCTCATTTGCATGCTGCAAAATAAAAAAAAATAAAAATTTAATTTATAAAAAAAGAAATAAAATTAATTGCTTATTTAGATTCAAAAACGGAACGTTAAATGATCTACTACAAAAGGCTTAAGTCTGACCTCGTCGATGTTGCGCAGCCATTTGCTGATGTTCTCAAAGCTCTTGGCGTTGGTGATGTCATAGACCAACATGATGCCCATGGCGCCTCTGTAGTAGGAAGTGGTGATGGTGTGGAACCGTTCCTGACCTGCCGTGTCCCTGCACAGGTACACACAAATGACCTATATTTCCATTGGGTCCTTGTTTCCAAATCTTTAGTTGTGGGAAAAAAAATCTCGTCTCAATTTTGTTGCATGAATGGCTACAGTTTTATTACACATTCCATCATCTAATGGAAAAGCATTTGTTGTGACAGCCACTATACATCACTAAGTAAAGATAGATGAATAAATAATTTTGTGACAAATTATGTAAAATAGGATGATCTCCCGTGGCACCCTGATGATTTGTCATGGCATTAGGAATGACTGAATTGCATGCATGACACGCTCAAGGAAGCAGACGTCTCCTCAGGTGCTAATCACTTTGTGTCACTCTTGTTTCTGGCTTGCTTGGCAATTGGCACACATTTCGACAAAACGGCAATCTAATTATGATACTATACATTTTGTTTCTAAAGCCATTTTGTTAATTAAAAAAACAAACAAACAAAAAACCTAAATATCCAATAGTGGGGGCTAACCGTTTCATATACATCAGGGTAGAGCAGCATGATTAAGGCCATCAGATTTAAGACCCTCTCCGGCCAAATTTATGACCCCTCATTGTCCAAATGTGAAAACCGAGAGATTTTATTTCTTTATATGAAACAGTCCCCTCAGGATTTCTTGGGCATATTTTTAGGATTGTCGCGGGCTAAAATGCCTGATTTCGCAGCAAATTTTTCTAAAAAGTTGTGATTTTTATTTTTCCCTCAGTTTCCGCAAAGTGGATTTTTAATAGAGGTGTTTGGAAAAGCAACAGATATTTCCATCCATTTTTGTGACCGCTTACTCCTCAGATATGTTCAAATATGTATAATTTTTTTTAAATCAAAATTAGGTATCAAAAATTAACACTTTCATTTTAAAGTAGGGGTGTTAAAAAAAAAAAAATCGTTTCTGCAATACATCGTGATACTACAGCACGCAATTCTCGAATAGATTCAATAGGCGACCGAATCGATTTTTTAACATCTATTTTTGATGGAAAAATATGCAACAAAACGTCTAACTTTCACACCTTAAGCATGGAAGAATGTTATATTAATGGAACATTAAGCCTTAATATTTTATTTCAACGCTGTTCAAACATGAAAAATGTTACAACCTGTTTGTTAAATACAGTAGCTTACAGTTATAAGACTGAAGTTTCAGATCAATAAATAAATTATACAAATCTTACAGTGTACATGTATAAGTTTACTGAATGATATTTTCTAAATTTGAGTAAAAAAAATCACAACAATCCACTTTTAAATTCATATCGAGATTAATCTGTATCAAATCGAATCGTGACCTATGAATCGTGTTACGGATCGAATCGTCAGGTACTAGGCAATTCACACCCCTACTTTAAAGTGTAAAAAAAAATAAAGTTAACTTGGAAAAGTGCAAATAATTTCTTAATCAAAAGTGCAAATATTTATATAGGTACATATGCACATTATTAAACTATAAAAAAATTGCCAATGATATGAAATATGCACTGCTTAATGCTATCATGGCCAAAATCATTGCCATAAATACTACTCCATGTCCTCCTCAAAATCATCATCGTCCACTTTGATCTCTGAAAAACACTTTCAATTAAGACCACATAATATGCTGATATATCTTCAGTTTATAATTCTACACAATTAAAGATCTGTTTGATGATTTACATCAGAAAACTGCCCAACTCTAGGTTTAACATGCCTCATTGACGTAAAAATTATGTAACTACAGTTTTCTCACCTTAATTCGTTCAGTGCTCCAACAGTCCTCGATATAATAATAATAATAATAATAATAATAATAATAATAATAATAATAATCCTAACATTGCAAAATCTTGGAGGGTCTGATAAAATGATATCGGTACTTTACATTCCAGCCACTATGTAGCAGCATTTATTCATGAGCTTACAGACTTAAAAAGTCACAAGTTATCAGCTACTTCAATACAGTCTGACATCCCTTTGACATTTGAATCACCTTTTGAATAGCATATTTATCAAGATTAAGTGGAATTTTTAATAATAAGTGAAGGATCAGTGACAGTCGTAGTTGCATAATATGTGGATGAAAAAAAAAACGTAAACATCTGAGGGTGTGAAGTGAATCAATTGCAAGGTGTGGCGAGTACAACCACTTCCTGCCTGTAAGTAGCTCAATCTACAAAAGTGTGTAGCCTGGCATCATCGTGGCAATACAGCCAGCTGTGAAATATGTAGGGCCGCTGAAAGATACAAAGACGCCCCGTCTTATTTTATTTTACTGTACTGTAATCAGTGTGGACACCAGATGCAGATAACTGTCATAGAAGACCCAATTAAAATGGTGCTTCACATTCCAATAATGCCTTCAACCTCACTGTGTTAATCTTCCAAATCACGTTGAAACTCGTACGCGCGCACACACGTCTACACTAGCTCCCCTGGGAGATGGAAATTTGTCAACATTCATCTAATTGCAGATTGCACAAAAAGAAGAAGGGAGGGAAAGAAAAAAAAAAAAAAAACTTCGGACCTAAAATGTGAATGTGATGATGATGCATCAATTGAGTGGCATTATTTGACAACCGGGGCAATGTGGGGAACTGAAACAAGGTTCTAAAGTGGAATGTTAAAGGTTAAGCAAAGTAAATGCATAAAGATGTGATAACAGTTCTGCTTTTCACTTCCTGACATGAACTGTTGTTGAAAAGTACATTTAGGATATCATTCATTCAGTATTAAAACAACGTACAATTTGTATTATTTTGCAGTCGCATGATCAGATCCATTCGGAGGGTGGGGGTGACGTACACAACAGAGGAAACAATTTGAAGTAAGTTGAAGAGCTTCAGTAAGAGAAAATGTGTCCCTTGCCACCATCTTGTCACATTTATAGGCCTTTTTATTAGTGTTGTTCAGATACCGATACTGGTATCGGCAGAGGCCCCGATACTGCATTAAAACAGTGGTATCGGTGACTACTAACAAGCAACATGCCAATACCATTAATTCCAACGCTAATATAGGACTTTGGATGCAGTATCTTGTGTCTTGCTCGTGCACAACCTTCACTGATATGTGACATGTTCACTGCATGCCGATCTAAGATATCCTATTGGCCCTTGAATGCGCTGAACCAATAGTAGGACAGCTTTTTCATGAGGGGAAAAAAAAAATCGGCCGATACTGCAAAGGTGGGTATCGGAATCGGTATCGGGGGCCAAAAGACGGTATCGGAACAACACTACTTTTTATGATGGATGTCAATAACTCACACATTTTCCCTAACCTTACTTGTGGGGACTCACCATATCTGTAGTTTAATCTTCTTTCCTTGTAGTTCCACAGTTTTGATCTTGAAGTCTATTCCTATAACAGAAATTCATTCATGAAACTTATGTACACATTGTTTTATATAAGTACTTGAATTTTGGATGATTGCAGTTATTCTTCATGAAGCCACAGGAGGGGACAACTGATGACTTTTGGCCCACAAGTGCTGCTTTCCCGTCCAAATAACTGCGCTGTCACTTCAGCTCAAGCAAAAAAAGAAAGATTGCGCTCGGTTTACAAGTTCAAGAAACAGCTGTGCTCTTTGAGGGGCGGGGCCACGGCATAATGGAGGAAGCGGCTGCCAAAGAGTGACTCATTGGGTATTATGCACACCCCAGAGAGGGCGGAAGGGGAATTGGGTTTACAAAATAAATAAAAAAATAAAATAAAAAAAATGGAGTAGAGGAAGAGGCCAAATATTTTTCAGGGTTAACGGAAGGTGTATCCAAAAAAAAATTAAAAAAATATAAAATAGTAATGCAAATATATCAGAAAAGTATGTCTATTCTACATGACAGCATTCATCCTGTCAGTGCAGAAATCAGCACACCTCTCTTTCCATGAGAAAAACATGTGCTTTCAATAGATTCACATAGATTTGAAGTTTGAATTCAAAACTATTGTTATATTACATTTTATGGCAAATTTCTAGTCTGTAGTCTAATATTGAAATCAATCTTTTTGTTGGCAGGAATTATTTGGCCTACAGTTTTTCATGCCATAATTGGTTAGATTAACCTTTTTTTTGGGGGGGCTGCATATTCTACCATGTGCATCATAATTCCATCAATAAGCATTATTCAGTTTCTTACATTTCTATTGACTCATTGTCATGCATCATCGTTTGTGTTATGACAGCCTTGTAAAGCGCTTTAGCGTTAAGTCAATAAAACATCCTAATGTAAACATCCTAAACCTTGTGGCATTTCGAAAGTGATCAAATATGGAGCATGCAAATTGATGTCTGATTGCGCATGGCATCACGAGCCACTACAAAATTGCACCAGTGATGGCAACGAAGGAAAAACATAATGTACACACTGAAGTCAGCTGTTTTTAGTTTGATATAGATGATCTATTATACTTGCATTAACATCTTTGCGTTGTTTGTACAGTCAATAAAGCATTAAATTATAGTGACAGTTTGACCTTGGACCGGATTAGCTCAATTTCTATTATTTCTGATGGGTGGGGGAACCACTTCAAATTTTGAACACATGGGAGGTCCAGCATCCTATATAATATATCGTGTTCAACTTTTTAAAGGATGCACTCTTCTGCATTCTAAAAGATACCACATCGCTACTAAATGAGACCAGCAGCTATTCGGAGGCCTTGAAATGAGGATGAGTGACTAAAGCCAAGTGGGGGTTTCCCATAAGAGTATTTTGAGAAGTGCCAGTGTATCTCTGTGTCAAGCATAAGCATCTAGCACTGATCCGGCTGTATATGTGAGAATTGCTTTTTTTGTTTTGTTTTTTTAATAGGTGACCTACAGACGTGTCAAAATTTAAGTGCCTAGATATGGGCCTAAAAGCTCGCTGTGAAAAATACTACACATCTTACCATAATTCTATACATCAGCATTCACTCGTTTTAACATAAATGTGATTGTCTTTGCATCAGAAGTTTGTATTAATGCATGATTGTGGTGCAAAACAACTGCTTTAGTGTTAACAGCCAATCACATTACATTCATCGTAAGGGCACCGTAAACCTTATTTAAAGGAAGGCTCCTTTAATTTTACATGTATGGCTTGATCGGCAGTAAATAGTTAGTTTAGCTACGAAAAATGCATAAGAGCTGAAGAATACACCCTTATATTGATTTATTTAACTTTTCTTCAACATAGAAGTACTTCCGTGTTGCAACGCCCCCGAGTGGTGACGTCACTAGTGTGTATACTCGCTTGGCGAACAGTAGTTCACGCAGACATAACAACGGGGAGGACACAAACTGTCACTTATGCCTTTGTGTATTGCAAAATTTTGCAAGGCGTCGGCAAGGAAAAACCCGCGAGACCCCCTAAAAAAAAAAAAAAAAAAAAAAAAAAAAAACCGACATGAGTAGAAGGACAAGCAGGCGTGCGCGCAGCGAACATTTCAGGCATGAGGACTTACATACAAAATATGTTACAATTTGAGATGGGGTACGCCACACGCCTAATACTAAAGCCCAACGCAGTACCGAGTATCTTTAAAGAACCAGACGTGGGAAATAATCAAGCCGATGGAGGATCTCTGGCGGCTACTTCTGCTAGCAACACGGAGCTCACTCTCACAACAGCCGGCACAAATCGAGGTCTCCCTACGGCCACTGAAAGATCTCGGAGAAGCGAAGCAAATGTAAAGCGAAAGGTAGGCATGTTTCGGGGGTGGGGGGGCATTCGTTATTATACTGCACGGACTGTTTTATTTCATAATTCATTTGAAGGTGGCCAACGCAGGGGCACGTCGGCACGTTACCGTAATGCACAGTATTAACAATCGTTGGGGCGGCTGGCTTGACTTCGTCTTTTCGAGTGGCGGCTGGCCTGACCGCAGTGGGACGCTCCGCAAAAAAAGAAAAAAAAAAACAGCTAGGGGAGGTTGGGTGCTGTAACGACGATACATTTAATTTTACTATTTTTTCTTTTTCCTGAAATATTTCGTCAGTTCCACACGTTTTGCATTGCTCGTACTGTGTGTCACATTACCTGTTGGATATTTGCTCCTCCAAGACTTTTCTTCTTCACATCTTTCATCGCAACCAAAGCTATCCTGAGAATGTCTATTTAGTATTGCCATGTTGAATGTCTGATGTTCCAGGATGCAGTTGAGATTGTCCGCAAGGAACCGATCCTCGAGTTTTTTCATTTCCAGACAGCACACATTCATTTGCGGATTGTCCATTCATGTGCAGCTCCCGCACGAACACCACTCACCCCCCGCCTGATTCACTCGTTCGTCAAAGTTTATTTTGTGCCCGAAAAGACCATCTGGCGCCACAACTTTCACATCCAAGGCAGACTTTCCTTCGGTAGAGTTATTTTGTCGTGTTGGCTCGAAGCGATAAGGTTTAATCCTTCCGGGTTTGACGCGAGATGCACGGCTGCGTTGCATAGTGCTTCCATAGTGTAGCGTTTACACACTAGTGACGTAAACATCCGGGTTATTTAGTCACGTGTAACAAACATGCCGGCGTTCGATTCATTTTAACATCGGTTTAAAAGTTATTAAATGTACATAAAAAAATAATCACGTCACCAAATTAATTATTGAAAAAGTAGCAACTTTTTGCTGCTAAAAATGGATCAATAAGTAAAGTGTTCCTTTAAAGTGAGTCAGCCGTCATGCATTGAGTAAGCAAGCAAAATGCCATTCAGTACAGTGTGTGGATTTATATGAAACATGTGAGGTTCTATAAAAGAGCCCGCCATTGTTGTCCTTTTGTTTGTAAAGGCACCAATATGATGCTCGAACTACCAGCCTAAAGGTGACTACAGTTTCCTACAATTGTAAACCTTTTTGGCAAGGAACAGGTTGTTTTTGAAGCTGACTTCTAAATGGGGGTGGAGGTAATGAGACAAAACTTGAGTGTACTTCTTTCTTCTTTACATTTGAATTCATTAATGCTCAGTCGCTAATGTTATTGAATAGTATTCCAACAACCCATCTCAGCGCATACATAAACTAATTTGACATCACGTTAGCTTGATCAACAGCGCTCATCATGTTACATAATGTTTTGCTTTGAAAGCAGATGTGCAACCTCGATGAGGCTGGGATAGAGCGGATGACAAACTATTTGTAATGTGTAACCTTTTTTTTCTACCCTGCTTTCTAGAATTTTTTTTTTTTTTTTTTTTTTTTTAGAATAAAATGTTTTATTATAGAGTCACACACTCTTTAGAAACAACCTTTACAAAAAATTACATTAAAAGTCATGGGCAGTTCTGAGTAACCCCCCCATTCTGTATTTAGTAGTAGTCTAAAATTGTGTTTAAATATATTTCTTACATTTTATCCATGATGAGAGATAATTCAGCACACAATTTAAAGCAACTACAGCATGTAAATGTAGGTTTGAGGCAGCGTACTTTTACAACTTTTTCCAACGCCAACTTTTGATATCTCCTCCAAGCTGGTGCCCTGTGACGACCTCAAGCAGTGTGAAGTGCATGTCCCTCCAAGCTGGAAGGCAACTTTTGACACTTAAGCATCTTTGGGTGACTTGACAAGCTCTATATACAAGGTAAGTCTCATTTATTTAGTATTATTATGAAAGAAGACCAGATTCAACATGGCGAGAAATTGAAGGTAAGCTTCTCATTTCCTCATTCTCATAATTAAGCCATGGAGAGGCTTATCATTGCAAGATTTCCAGAGTTTGGATTGGGCACAAGTAGAGACGTCCACATAAATTTTGGTGCCGATTGATCGCCGTTTTTGGACATACGTATGTACAATTATTTTGAATGGACAAATTGTGCCAGGTTCCTTAGCGGACTCCCACTAAGACATGGCGGGAATGGAGAGTAGCTTTAAGATACTTTAGTATATGTGCGCTGTATAGGTGTGATCTGTAGTTAATGGAATCTGGGGTGGTCCATTAGTGATGCCAGGAATGTTAAGCAATTAATACGTTGCAGATAATAGAAGCATTAGTTACTACTGCTTATATAATATCCTGACAGCTCGATGGAAATATAGTATGTTTTGGAGGACGACATGTGTACTTGGGTTTTTGTTTTGAAACAATTACCCAAATTGTGCGTGTTGCGTGGACAGAAACTAAGCACGGCCCCGTTGCCCCCACTAGCCTCGTTAGCTTGCGACGTCCAAAAATGACAGCTGAACTAGTTACACATTGCCCGGCAGTCATGCTTCACCAAAACAAGTTTCATGACGTCTTAATAACGTCCCTGTCCGCTCGAGCAGGGGTTACTCGAGTTTAATAGCTGGCAAAATTGCACAACTTGTCTCCCAGCTAACCTGGGCAGGCCTGGGCAGCCTCGGAGCATGGTAACAGCGCGGTTAGCTAACCAGATGTCAGTCAAAAAAAAAACAAAAAAAAAAAACATTTGGATATCCCGCATTTGTTTCTCTTGCTTACCTATGGTGGAGATGAAGGTTGTGTTGAAGGCGTCGTCAGAGAAGCGGAACAGCACACAGGTCTTCCCCACGCCCGAATCTCCGATGAGAAGCAGCTTGAATAGCAAGTCGTACGTCTTCTTAGCCATTGAAAACTGTTGAGTATGTACCCGCTGATACACACACACACACAAAAAAAAAAAATTCCTAACACGTCGATGTGAAGTCTGAAGCCAGCTCCTGCGCCAACCTGACCAACTGCCCCGATTTTGACAGTTTACAACCTGGGATTTGTTGATTAGCTTTGGCGAGCTACTTTGGCTAAATACCGCCACTAAATAAAACGCGTCAGAGAAGAGATATTCCAAAAGGCCGACTGTTTCCCCCTTGAAAGCGCGAGAAAAGGTAGCGACAACGGGAGGTCCTCCAGCACGACTCCTCTTTTCCACTTTCTTTTCTCCTACACAGTCGGGACAAAATGGCTCCTCGCTCTACCCCGACTCACTCTTTCTTCATACTAACGGCGAGCTAATTCAAATTCTCGGCACACCCCGTCATTCCAGTGCCCGGCCTCAAGCTCAACCGAGAAACCTTCTGATAGAAATTGAAGGTCAAAGTGGGATAAATTCGCTGACTCTGCAAAGTTGCTTATCTTTTTTTTTTTTTTTCCCCCGGAGCGATTAGGAACATAAAGTAAGACGACCGCCGTCGTCTCTGGAATCGGAGTCAGCTCGGCGACACCCTACATGACACACACACACGCGATGCTCGCCCACTTCTGTCAAAAATAACGTTTACGATTTGCTGGCAGTGCTGTCATTCAAGAGTGCACCGAAATTTGATTGGTCGTTTTCTCCGACAAGCTCGAAGGGGCGTGTCTTCCAGTGACCGAAAGGGCAAACGGCACTGGGCCAGGTGCTTGGACATTTAGGCTCAGCCTCTTGTTAACTTCAATGGGTAAAACATGTCCGGCGATCCAAAATGGCAGCTAGTTTCCGCGGCGTTCTCTGAGTGAGGGTGGTGAGTCAATTTTCATGGCAAGTTGGAAACTGATGCGTTGACTCTCCCAGCTGTGAGTCAGGCAAAGTGATGTCATAATTAAGTACTTCTGCTTTTACGGGCGTTTCCCCATGTCCCCTTCTCTTGAAATAAAAATGTTATTTATCCGCTGTTAGGTTTACACGCACTAATATTGCAAGCATCGTTATATTTATTACAATAACAAGTTCGTCACGAGTTGGATTTGTGTGTAACTTTTCCCCTCTTCCGCTTCCAGGCACTCCTCCAAGAATGCAGAGCATGTCATCCACGGCCAAGTACAGACTTGACAAGGGAAGAGACAGTCATCCAAGAAGCCAATGTTATGCTGCTGTGGCAATAAAACAAAAAGTCTGGTGGATAAACTGACCTACGAACGAGTTCATGTTCCTGATCAAATATGAAAACATAGCTTTTTTTTCCCTTTTTCGTTTTAAATGATCATTGTTATTATTATTATTATTATTGTTATTATTATTATTATTATTATTATTATTATTATTATTAAGCTAGTCAGACGCTTGTAGTTTTTACTATATTGTATCGGTCAAATTAAGGGGGGCTTGGGTTGCAATATGATACTGGTTTAGAAGAAAAAAAACATTCTCTGAGAGGCAGCTGCTTCATAATGTAGTTGATAAATTCGTTTTTCCTAAAAAAAAACACACACACAACTCCCTAGTATGAATTTGGGAGCAGTAAACACACATTGATGTTTTCACAGCTGGTAATATTTAAAAATCGGAAAACACAGCTGCCAAATAAACTATGTTGCTTAAGTTCCTTTGCTTTTAATCGATCATGCCATTTTTTTTTTATTATGGAGCTGCACATGAATGCATGGTGTAATTAAAGAGGAACATTGAATGTAGAAAAAAATGTTCTAGTATGGAGTTTGAGTCATATATCGTTTTTTAATAAAAATAAACTGAGTAGCTGTCAGTTATTTTTATCAGTTCATGAAACTAACACATTTTCAATGTATAATATTTAGAGTGAAGTTCTTTGTCACCTTTTTGATTGACATCTGAGACATAAATGCAAATGTGGAATTATGTGGTTGGGGCTTTCCACTCTGTCGTGAATCACCTTGAAATTACACCAGGGAAGTCTCAGTTTTTGTCAGTATTTTTTCAGATTAGAAAATCCCCAAACGTCATCTGCAAATGCACCTGAAGAAACAAAACAAAAACAAACACCGGTCTTTGATCTTTTGGCTTCCTTTCATGACATGCTGTAGGTCAGAATGTATTCTATTATTCTCTCGCTAGATGTCGATGTTGTGCAGTATTTTGAACTAGACTGTGGTTAAGTAATGGCAGTAATTATTAATTTTACACGTCCTCATTATGACAAATTTAAAAGACGAATTGTATAAGCTAGGGTGAAAGTGTTGTCATATCGATGTTACGTGTTATTTTGTTTTTTCTTCGTTTACAAACTTACGGTAGCCTATCTATCAAATATTAAAAATATGACACAAACGAACATTGTAATATTACAGAGTATTTATACTTACTATACTCTGACGAATTAATTTTACGCGAACAGTTTATAACAGACAAATAAATGCACACAATGTTTGGAGAAAACCTTGAACAAGCTACTGCGTAATAACGACATTTCCCATGGTGCTTTGCTCTACTCCGCAGTGATGTGGGGCGTGGAGCTCGAATGATTGTGTGCGTGCGTGCGCGCGCGCGCGTGTGTGTGCAGTAGAAGGATCTGTCTCTCGGAGATCCACACCCGCGCGCCGGACTGAGCATCATTGAGTGGAGGACTGAAGGATGAGGTTTCCCTGGGCGTGGAAAAAAGAAGATATGAGCGCAATATCGGTCATTTTATCTTTGAGATGGTTGGATTTTTTTGTCTTCATGTGTGGACACGTAGCGGGAATGAAGCGTCGAGCCAGTGCGTGAGAGCTGATACCATTTATGCTAATTTAACAGACAGTCAGGCCAATTGAGACATTAGGATGGCATGTTACCATTTGCACTGTTAAATATGCTAATTTATTTAATTGAAGAAATCGTGCTGAATGTTTTATTAATGAGAAGAAAGGCTATGTTGACACAAAGCTAGTAGCCAAAAAGGTTGTTTTATTTATTTTTATTTTATTGTCATTGTGTGACTGGTAACAAGACGCCAGCCATGTCAAAGAATAAAAGCAGTGAGTCGGTTAAGGTGGTCGTTCGATGTCGACCCATGAACCGAAAGGAGGAGCCCAACGGTCCCTCCGGGGGCATCATGCAGATGGACCTGCGACTGGGACAGGTGATCCTCAGGAATCCTCGGGCGTCACACAGCGAACCCCAGAAAACGTTTACATTTGATGCTGTTTACGATGCCAATTCCAAACAACGAGATCTGTACGACGAGAGCGTTAGGCCTCTGATAGATTCTGTGCTAGCCGGGTTCAATGGTACCATATTTGCTTATGGACAGACCGGGACTGGGAAGACGTACACCATGCAGGGGATGTGGTTGGACCCCGAGAAACGGGGCGTGATACCCAATGCCTTTGACCACATCTTCACGCACATCTCACGCTCGCAGTCTGATAAGCAGTACCTGGTACGGGCATCCTACCTCGAGATCTATCGTGAGGAGATCCGGGATCTCCTGGATCCCAACCACGCCAACGCCCGGGGACTGGAGCTTAGAGAAAGTCCGGAAACTGGAGTCTACGTCCCGGACCTTACGTCTTGTGTCTGCAAGAGTATCAAGGAAATCGAGGAGGTGATGAACGTGGGAAACCAAGCAAGGGCAGTTGCGGCCACCGACATGAACGAGTATTCGTCCAGGTCCCACGCCTTATTCCTGATCACCGTGGAGTGTGGACAACCTGGTCCGGATGGGAGGAAGCACATCCGGGTTGGGCGCCTCAACCTGGTGGATCTGGCCGGCAGTGAGCGCCAGGCCAAGACTGGCGTCCAGGGGGAACGCCTGAAAGAAGCGGCTAAGATAAACCTTTCTCTGTCCGCACTAGGGAACGTCATATCCGCACTTGCGGACGGCCGCAGCGGCCACGTACCGTACCGGGACTCGAAGCTGACCCGCCTTTTGCAGGACTCGCTCGGCGGTAACGCCAAGACTGTCATGGTGGCCACTTTAGGCCCTGCCCCCCAACACTACGATGAAACCCTCACCACTCTTCGCTATGCCAACAGAGCCAAGAACATCCAGAACCAGCCTCGGGTCAACGAGGACCCCAAAGACGCTCTGCTCCGAGAGTTTCAGAGGGAGATCGCTCGGCTAAGGGCCCAGCTCAACCACAGGAAGTGGAGGAGCAAGCAGAAGAAGGAGCGGCTGGATGAGGAGGACTCGGATCCAGATGGGGAGGAAGACATCGAGGAGGAGGAGGAGGAGGTGGAGAAGGAGGCTGAGGAGTACGTGAAGCAAGAGGAGCAGCGTCTGGAGAGGGAGAAGGAGGCCATCAGAGGGGATCGATCACTCCTGGCTGATGAGAAGCAGAGGCTTCTTGGCGAGAAGGAGAGAATGATGGGGGATCTGCGGAAGGAGCAGGAAGCCACTGAGCAACTGACTGCCAAGTACAAGGTGAGGATCTGCATTGTGTGTATCGATTGTTTGGTCTTGGTTCATCATACAGAATACCAAGCATCTCCGATTGCCAGAAATGCTAACAAATAGCAGTGGGTTTCACATACAAACGTTCTGTGAGGTTTCAAATCTGGCATCTGGTCTTCTATGGAATATCATAAAAACACCCATATGGCAAGTTAAACAACATCCAAGATATGGTCCCTCCCCATTTTGTGTCTTAAAGGAGACGCAAATTTACACCAACTGGAACCATGTCTAAATATTGGCGTAGGGCGGGTAACACAATTTAGTGATGTCATCTTATGTCATTCATAAATATGAATCCAACATATCCAAGACTGTGTCCCTCACTTATTTGCGCCCTAGTCTTTATCTACCATCTTGTTGCAAATATATCCAGAACTATGTGGTCATATATTTGATATTTAAATGTCAGCTGCCTCCCAGTCGGCAACCAAAGAGTGAGTCACAGATTCATTTATGATTGCGCTGATTCATGCACATGTTTTCGAATCACAAGTCATTCATGCTGAGAGATTGAGTGGTAGTACTAATCGTAGACAGATTGAGTCACGTTAGTTATACTGTTAAGCCTGGTTCACACGGCAAGATTTTAAAATTGTCGGCCGATTTCCAATCTTTGACAGACACCACACGTGAAGAGAAAAAATCACGGGAGTTCCAGTTTTGAACCTACCGTGTGTGGTGTGCGGCCACACTGCACAATCAACACACTCCACACGAGCCGAGTTCATTCAAGAATGTGACGGGAAGTCTCGCAAAACCTCTCGAGATTAAACATGGCTTCCGAGTCGTCAACATGAGTCGATCCTGGTTTTCAGCCGAAAAGCGGCATAAAAAGAAAATGTGTTGTTTAAAGGAGTGTAAATGGGCGCTGGCGAGACATCGCTTGCCCTCGGCTCGGTGCTGGCGGCCCGGGTTGGCGTCCCACCCGGAGACCACGTTTATTTGTGGAGAATGTGTGTGCGTGTATTTAAAAAAAAAAAAAAAAAAAAAAGTGTAATAGCGCGAGCACGGACTTTCTGCTGCGTCATGACTGTTTTGATTTTGGATTCCCCACCGTCTTCCTCGCTGGCTCGCTTTCTGATTGGCTGCACGTCACTGTCAATCTGCTGCGCGGAGCGAAATCGGGCAATGTTGGATATGCCCGATTTCAAGTCGGGGGTCCTTCCAAGCGCCGATATCGGGAGGCGCTGTGTGTGGTGACAAGACACACGGCAGGATTATCTGTGAAGATTATCGTTTACGTCTCGGCGCGTCCTTACGATTGTCGGGGGGGGGAAATTCGGGGCTAAAATCGGGCCAATTCTCCTGCCGTGTGAACCAGGCTTTAAGTTATTTGGAAATACTGCTGACCTTTATTGGACAAAGAAAAGGGCTCATCTGGGCTCGTACCCCAAGACCAACAAGTAATTTATTTAAAAACAAACAAACAAACAAACAAACAAACAAACAAACAAACAAACAAACACCTGCAAATTAAACAATAAATGACCTAAAATGGATCCTTGAGGCACACCACACTTAATTGCAGATTCTTTCGAGAAGCATTTATCTAAACTTCCCATAAAATTTCTCTCAGTGAGGTAGGATACAAAACAAACAAATAGTTTGCTCAGCTATTGTTCAAGTTACTACAATAACAGGTTTGGTAGCAAGAAAATGCTTGCAATACTGCAGTACTATTTAGTACATGAGACAATTTAAAATTTTGGTACATATTTTTAGCAAGCATCCAAGCGCTCCCTGAAAAACAGCATATACAGTTATTCTCGAAGTAATAGATGTTTTACAAACTGTCCAGTTAACAATGTGAAATAAATGTTTCAGTTTCTCTAATCGAAGTTATGCGGGAATGTGGCAGAGTCTGCTGGGACAAAGTCCTCGTGTACATTTCTTCATCCGGCCTCTCATATTCCTTCCCGTCACGTTGTCCTTCAAAGCGGTGTGTGCCTGATACTGCTGAACCGTATCAAATCTTCTGTGATCTCGCCGCGCAGTGCAAGTTCTCGTTTGATGCTGACTGGGTGGCTGTTGAGTGGCGTCAGCCACGGGACTCAGCGAAATTCTCCCTCGCCTTGAGGGACAAGATGATTGAGGTCAACTATTTCCTGCCCTTGCATCAGTGTCCCTCAAAACATGCACGATAAAGCTTTGCGCGTTTATCCTGGGATACCAAAACTTTTGTGCTTGCTTATTTGCATTAGAGTGCCTGGTAGTCAGCCGTGAGTGCATGCACTTTATGCAGAAAAAGGTGAAATAGGAAGGGAGGGATTCTTTTCAAACTTAGATGTGCAAGCTAGCGTGTTTACAGGTGTGGCCATTTTAGAGTGCCCTGTTGTTCACGCCAGTGGCTGTCAAGCAAACAGTCGACCTGACAGAGAGAGAGAGCACTTTGGCCAAGGAGCAGATGAATCTATAAATAAGCAATTAGAGATAAGATCAAATTGAAATGCAATTAAGTCCCCCATCTCTTGGAGCACAACAAATTCAAAGAGTAAAGTAGGTCAGGAGCCTCCTTGTGAGGCTGGGTTGGGTCATTTGGTGCTACTGCAGGGTGTTGTCAGATGGCTGAGCTGCAACATGCGGCTGCTCCAAATGTTCCGGCGCGTATGTAACCAGGAACGACAGTTTGCGTTCTGCAGGTTGACAGGTCGGCTCATGTATTTGCAACTTCACAGGTTCGTATCTGGTTCAACAACCATTTCAGTTTTGCCTGTTCTGTCTGAACAGTTCACAGCAGGCAAAAACAGCTCTATATTGAATATGTATTTAAAGTGTTTCTAAAATCCATTTGTTCTTATTTGGAGAGTGATGCAATGTTGAGAACGAAAGAAACATTTATGTCAAGATAATCACAAGAAATTAGCAACGGTTCCGCTGATGAGCAGACTTAGTCTGCTGACTCCTGGTTAGTCTCAGTAATTAGTTTGGACATTTGCCCATCAGCAAAGTAAGTAGATGATTGGTAATTTCTGCTTTTTGTAGGTTCTTATTTGAGATATTTGCTATGTGAAGCTATAATACTACTCAATAATATAGCTTTAGGGGTTTGTGCATCATCACCAGTGTTTGGGTTTTTTTTCCCTCACTTTCTGTGGCACACTGTCCTTAACAGAGGTTATGGCTATGGCTCAACACTGGTGAAGCGATGATACAGTAGCCTATGTCTTTTATGCATCCATTTTCAAATACATAATTAGTTTGACTGCGATTGGCTGGCAACCAGTCCAGGGTGTCCCCCGCCTACTGCCCAGAGCCAGCTGAGATAGGCGCCAGCACCCCCCGCGACCCTTGTGAGGAATATGCGGTCAAGAAAATGGATGGATGGATGGATAATTAGTTTGACTCTCGCAATTGTTTAGCTGCATGACGTATTGGGGCACCGCAACATATATTTAATCCTAAAATGCTCACAACCTAACCAAATTTGAAAAGTTGGTAGGAAAAAAATAAAGGAAATTTGAACAAAAATGGTTCTTAAAGGGGAAGTCAACCCCAAAATTTTAATGTAAACATGGCGTTCTGATTCATATTACGTTTGTGGAACATGAACTAAGCAGCAAAAAAAAAGAAACCTCTTAAACAAATTATTTTCAAGAAAATTCTTGGATTTACTCCCTTTTAAACTACTGTATATACTGTACAGAGGGAAAGTATGTCGATGACTATATTATTCCCATCTGCATACAAAAGAATTTTCTTCACACTGCGTGACTGACTAGTGATCAGTCCCATTTCTTCAACTGAGATAGATTTCATTTCTTTGTCTCACTCAACCAGATACATCTGACAGAAAATGGTAGATGGATGGAAACTGTCAGCTATGAACATGAAACCTCCCCTTCAATCGCCTCAGGACTATTCTTAGAGTCACTTTTCTAGGTCAGAACTGTATCATCGTCTTTTGTCCCAGTCAAGGTTTCTTGTTCCTTTTGTTATGATGGCTGCGGGGCATCAGCACGATATATTTGTTGACATCGTCAGACCTAGAGTAGCTATGAAGAGTTTCCTTGTCTTGTTCAACAAGCTCACTGTAAAGTATTTTGGGCTTATCTGTCGTTGAAATCTAGAACATATTAAAAGGAACTATTCTTGAAACTTCTCTGAGAAGGGGATGTGACTCACATCACGTCATGTGACCTCTACTCGGGTCCTCATGTACATAATATGTACATTCTTTTCAGGGCAGATTGACTGTTTCCTGTTTTGCTTTTTTTCTCTCCTGCCTTCCTGTTTCGTCGGTAAAGGGAAAGGCCTGTGGAATGGTGCTTGTGTGTGTGTAAGCTGATGAAGACCTCACTGAAATATTGATGCAGTGCGTGTCTGCGTGTGTACAATGATATGAATTCGGGAGTGCTGAAGCGGTAATGGAAAATAAGTGAAGCCCCATTTAAAGAATGAAAAAAATTGTTCTCCATGAATTTGATAAAATCAACTGATAATGTAATGAAAACTATTCGATTCAATGGACCCCCCCCCCAAAAAAAAAAAATAATAATAATAATAATTCTACTGACAACAACTTGATGTGAAGTGCACCTCCACTGGTGTAGCAGAGATTGCTTAACCTTTTGTGATTTCCTCCTGCCTCCTGTCATTACCTTTCAACTTCAAACCCTCCACTTTGTCTCCCGTCTTCCCATTGCACACGCGAGACCTGTTGTCGTCACGTCGTATTTATAGCTCAGTCGATCCCTGCAGGACCAGGCTTCACCGGGATTGGCCGTCGAATTCAAAGGAGCCAGAAGCTCGTTATGAAACTTTTCGTACTCTTCTTCACTCAATCCAAGGATAAAACAAATGCAAGAGGACGCCCTTAAATAGGACTGCAGCACACTTGTTTTGTTTCAGATGGACTTAACAGGAGATTTATTGTGCACATATTTGGCAAATTTGACCAAGTCACACAGCGGATATTTCACGCATAAAAATAACTGCAGTGGAACTAGTGTTCAACCCAAAATTATTTAAGACATATTTTGTGAAAACATTTTTAATCATTCACGCATTTCATAATTATTTCTTACTTCTTAACAGAAGGAATGTCCAAAATTATTCAAACACAGTCAAGACAGGCAAATCTGTCTTCATGCAAATTTGAATGTATTGATTAGAATGCTAAAGCAGTGACTAGTAGGAGTGTGACAATATATTGATATCGTGATACATCGTGATATTTTGTCTCCCGGTAGATTATTGATATGTCTACGCAAGTATCGCAATATTTGTAGTTAATATTCAGCTACAATAACTGCTCCATTGTTCATGACTTATAGAGCAATTACTTGGCGGGCCACTAGGGGGAGCACCTCATAAGAGTGGCGGGGAAATGGATGGAAGTCAGGCGAAGAAGACTCATGAGCTTAATTTTTTTTATACATTATATTTATCTTTATTTATATTGTTTTTATTATTATATTCTGATTTATTATTTTATTATCATTCATTTATTTTTATTATTTATTGATTATTTTATTTTTGTTTATTTATTATTATTATTATTATTTTATGATTAGTTTTATTGTAGATTATCGTGGATTTATTACGTGACCAATATAGCTATAATCGCGGTATCGTCATATCGTGAGATAATCGTTATCGTGAGCCTTGTATCGCATATCGTATCGTATTGTAATTCGTGAGGTACCCAGAGGTTCCTACCCCTAGTGACTAGGGCTCCCCCTGGTGGTACATGAACGGTTCACTCAATAAAGTACAAATAAAACTTACATTTGAAGTATGTATACTAATATGAAATCAACTCATGAGTTGTCAACTGATACAGATACCAAGTAACACTAGTACTTCTGATACAAAAAAAATATGTTAAAAAAATAAATAAATACCTATATATCCCAATATAGCATTTTCCCTTAAACTAGTAGAAACCAATGGCAATTTTCTATTCTCCTAATTCCGCATCGCAAGCACCGATACCTTGGAATGAGTCCGGGTATCGGCCCAATACCGATACCTGGTATCAATAATCGCCCATTCCTATATGAAATCCAATGAAATGTATAAGAATGATGCTTGAAGCTATGCATAGGGCCTGAATTTTTTTTTTTTAAACCCAGTATTGTATACTTTTTAATTTTCATGTACAGTTCAGTTATATTTAAATCAAGTCATATTAAATCTTGAACTGTTTGTATTTAAAACTATTTAACATTGTTATTTATTTATTTATTTATTTATTTATTTATTTATTTATTTATTTATTTATTTTTTTACTTTTACATGTAATCCTTTTTTATTTAATTCATCAAGACATTTTTTATCTTCCTTATTTAGGCCCAATATGAATGTTTCTTCTTACAATAATGAATACTTTTTAGGAATAACCTTGTTTTGTTTTTTTCAATCACTTGTGCCTATTAGGTTACTGAATTTTAATGCTAATCAATGGTGTTCTAGTTCTCTCTAAGTTACTAGCATTCTTTAGAATGGTGCCAAATACTGCATTTACCCAAAATTGTCAAAAAATATAAAAAACATTTCCACATCAAACACAACTTGTTAGTCTTTTGCTGCTTTTTTGGGGGATGCAATTTCCAGCTTAAATATGTGAAATAAAATATTGCTTCAACTTAAAAAAATATATAGCCAAGGTCTGAATAGTTTGGGGTATAAAATATATTGTAGCTATTACAGCAAATCCCAAGGCACTCATTTAAAATGCTGACTGACCTAAAGGCTGCATGTACAGTATTCTCCTCTGTAGCAATAACCAGCCTATCAGAAGAAAGGAACATGCATGCGAGAGAAACCCCCTAACATGAATCAGCCCATTAATGGAGCACAATGAATGTGACTGAACACAAAGGACAGCAAAACAAACGTACACACGCACATCTTTTTATAGCTGTAACGTAATATGAACACTACATAATTTTTTTTACATACATTCCACAGCGCTTCATTGCTAAGTAGCCCACAATTGTAAAAGTCTTCACCCGTAAACTGCCCACTTAAGTTGGCTGGTCCCGCTGGCGCACGTGTCACCCCCTGTTGGTTTTAAAATATTGTTTGTCCTCACAGAGGTGGAAATAAACACACACACATACACACATGGAAGACAAAGGCAAGCCCCTAAACAAAGAGGCTTTCTGTAAAAGGCTTGCCGCTTTCTCTCTGAAGGCCTCCACTGTATCCGTTGCACAAGTGTTTGTGTGTTGTTGTTTTTGCTCTCTCATGTCATTAAGTGGACAGCAGCAAGAGTTTGGTATGTGCAAGTGCACAGAATATATAGATGCTTACAATTTAAACACACACTCGATTGTTTCCCGGAGGCAAGAATGTGGCCTTGCCAGCTTTAGGGTCTCTTTTCATTTTTTTTCTAAAGCTTTTGTCCGATCTTACACTATAGAAGTGGGTGATTACGTTACAAAAATGTACAGTATGCACACACACACTGGTGCTGTCTATTATTTAGTACTGTCTCCAAGTTATTTAGCCTAGCCCAGCTCATATGTTTCTGCCTTGTTTACTGACTAATGGGGTATATGCCACGGAAGAGGCGGGACGTGATTTTGCACATCAGTTTATTTCCGGTCCATGTTGCGAATACGCAACCCAGGGGCACAAAGTCGGAAGCACAAGTATTTTTGACGCAGCCCACACGTCGCAAATCGAACCGGAAACAAACTGTTGTGGAAAAAACAGTCCCGCCTCTTCCGTGGCATATACCCCATTAAGTGTACTGTCAGGAACGAGAGAAGACCAATTTCAAAATAAAGCTTAACAAATAAAAAATGGACATCAATGCCTTGGTATACTTTAATTTTGAAGTTTTTTCTGGCTGCATGTCACGGTGTAACTTGATATGAAAACTGCCACAATATCGTCGTCGTCATGTTCACAATATTTAAAAGGAACACATCTGTTAAAAAAGTCAGGTTGATTTCCATTTGTGCAGTTCTAGCACCCACTAGTGGCTATTTTATTAGTGCAATTAATTTTCTTTAGGGATGTTTTGGCCTTCTATGTTTAAAATCTATGCTAATTGTCAGATAAAGGGGAACCTAATTTGCTTGTGAAGCGATCAATGTGTGCTTGCATTAGCAAGTAAGTGCCTCAATATTGTTATTAGAGATTGTAGGTGGTTTATATGCATTGCTGTTATGTACAAAAGCACAATATTGTTCTTTTTTTTAGTATGAGCTCTTTTTTTTACAATATTGTGATCATTTTTTAAATATCGCCAACGCCCCCACGATATTGTGATAATTATTGTATCGTAACCTTCATATATCGTGATAATATCGTATCGTGATGTTTGGATATCGTTACATCCCTACTGTACAGTAGCTGTGGCATTTATATGGCTGTCGCAAACTATTGCCACCATCAAAAACAACACAACCTCGTCCTAACATCAAGTTTAATCACTAATTAAGGATGATTAAAAAAAATATTACGCTAACATGGTATTATATGGAATTTGTTGCCATCGTTTTAGCGGTAGCACCAGTGTTAGCGGCTAGCAGCTAGCCGCTAAGCTAGTGCCCCGAGAGCTGTCTGATTACTTTTCAAAGGCAGTTTAAATGTGGATTCAATGGTGTTATTGAAAAGTGGAAGCCAAACATCTGTTTGTCACGTTTAAAAAAAAACTGCGCATCCTCAGCTCGCCTGCTCGTCTGGGGGAAACACCTTACAAATGTCGCTAACATTCGAGCTCATCTTCATCATCATCTTCATCAGTCTCTGCAGCCGGCCTCCCTTCATACGGATGTCCTCTTGCGGCTCTCAGCTCTTTTCAAAGTACGCGGTAAGCTCGGTGGAGCTACAACGATGAATGGCCGAATCCGAAGCTCACTACACGAAGCTAGCTACATGCTACTCAACTCAACTCAACTCAACTTTATTTATAAAGCGTTTGAAGGACAGGCATTGCTGTATACAAAGTGCTGTACATAAACATAAATATCAGTTTTGCAGTAAACAAGAACAAAGCAAACATTTTGAAGTACAATACAACACTCGAAGTGCGCATGAGCAGCTAGGAATGAACACGCACGACGTCGTTACGCAGATTGATTGACAGGATCGAGAAACAATCGTTAAGGTGATCCACCCGGAAGACGCAGCCACAAAAATATCCTTGAACCCACCAAAAATCTGTACACTTTGATGTTGACAGCCTGACACGGTTGCCGTTCTTACTTATAATCTTTAAATTTTTAAATCGGTACTGTGGTTCTGACATCACTTCCTCTCATAGACCAACGCATGGGAAGAGATTTGTCTATTATTTATTTATTTCAATATATATTGCAGATTTTCTCAATATAATATGTCATTTAAGAATATAAAACGGCATGAGTCTGACCGAGGATACAGTATTAGCAAACATTTACGCTACACCCCCAACATGATGTATTGATATTTATGTAAAGCGATAGTGAGATGAGAAATAATTTGCTCCCTTACGAGCAACTGACTTTACAGTCCACATATCAGCCGTGAAGCAAGATTAATGAGGTTTTTATTGATGCGCCGAGTCGATGTTTAATTCATCGCGCTGGAGCACAGCTCAGCTTGTTGTAGCTTAGTGTCATCACGGGGCTGGTGGAGCTGCCCACGTCCGTCTGCCTCATCAGCACTGCCGCATCCGGCCAGGATGAACGAGTGTAACTATCAGTGTACATGGATTTTAAAAGTTATCTTTGCACAGGATGCCTGCTGTAACGTACAGTAGATTGGTTGCTTTTAATCAATAAAAACGAGCGGCTCGTCGCTGGGATGTTAAAACTGCATTGTGTTGCGTATTGAGTGCATTCTCTCGTTACACGATTCCAGGCAATAGAGAGCAAGCTGCTGGTCGGCGGAAAGAACATCATCGATCACACCAATGAGCAGCAGAAGATGCTGGAGGTGAAAAGGCAGGAAATTGCTGAGCAGGTAATGTGTTTTTGCAGAATGTACCGGACGGCTACGGATTGTCATTGTTGTTTTTTTTCTAACAATACGTCCTTCCAGTCGCGCAACGAGCGGGAGATGCAGCAGAAGATGTTGGTCCAGGACGACGAGACGCTGGAGCTGAGGGAGACTTTTACTTCTCTGCAGCAAGAGGTGGAGGCCAAAACCAAGAAACTCAAGAAGGTAAAGATTTCAAATACTGGAAGAAGTGGACATTTACCAGCATACGTTTCACAAAAACTCCAGTGCAGGCTCATTTTACCAACTCGGAGCACCAAAAGTGGTGCATCTTAACTGGACTTATATAATTGCAGTAACTTCCTGGGTCTGTGGGGAGACCTTGGAACCTGATCGTCGTACCTGGTTGCTGGGAGATGTAACACTACTAAAACTGAATAAAAAATAAATAAAAATTGTATTATTGGCAGCAACTACTGCTGAAACATGCATACTTAAGAACTGGAAAAGTGCTGATCTACCAAAAGAAAAACACTGGATTAATGAGCTTCTGTCTTACTGTACACCAGATTATTATTATTATTATTATTTTTTTCCCAACTCAAGGAAAACTAGCAGACTTTGAATCGACTTGGACTAGAGCTGTGTAATTAATTGAAATTCAATTACAATTTCAATTATTACACTCCACAATTACGAAATCAGCATAATTGTAAAAAAAAAAAAAAAAAAAAAAAAAAAAAAAAGACTATTAATACTAATTTTTGAGTTGTTTAAATTTATACACTTGCACCTTTTTTAAATTTTAAAGATAGCTAATAAATAATAAGACATTTTATTTCATCCCAAAGGAACTTGCATAATTATTCTGCTTTCACGAAAATATAAAAACAATATTTTTTATGTTTTTTTTTTTTTTTTACATTTAAACATTTTTCTTGTTTTGTACCAAAAAATAAATGATCGTCCTACTGCACAGTGCACATGCTGCACTCCAAGTTTTTGCCAACAAAAAGAAATACATAAAAATTATTAGAAATGCATTTATTATTATAAATTCTGTTTGGTCCCAAAAGAAATTACATAATTAGTGTTTCCATTTTTTTAATTGGTCTTAATATTTTTAAATGCTTAACTATTTCGTGTTTTGTACCAAAAAATAAATAATCGTTTGAATCATCGCGATTTCAATTATTGCCAAAATAATCGTTATTATTATTATTTCCATCATGGGGGCAGCCCTAACTTGGACTCCTAAACTAATGCAGTTTTTCCATTTTTTTTCCTTATACCAGTACCTCAATTACTGTTGCTAGTGGCGACCAAGTTCCAGCTAATTAAACTGTGAATAACTTTGTTTCTGCGTCTTTTCTCATAGTTGTACGCCAAGCTCCAGTGCATCAAAGCGGAGATCCAGGATGTCAACGACGAGCACGTGAGGAGCCGTCAGGAGCTGGAGCAAACGCAGAACGAGCTCACCAGAGAGCTCAAGTTCAAGTAAGGACGTAGCTCGCTTTTGATCAAAGAAATACCATGTAAAATTTATTTCAATTACAAGATTCTGATCTGAATCCATGAGGGTGTTAGAATGTGTTCAAATCAGTACATTAATGTGAATCTATCGTCTCTGTCGCGTAGGTATTTAATTATCGAGAACTTCATCCCTCCAGAGGAGAAGAATAAGATCATGAGCAGAATGACCTTTGACCCTGAAGAGGACCAGTGGAAGTTCCAGCCTCTGGTTCCTGCTGAGAGGTCAGGGTTTGCGATAGATTGACTGACGCATGCGTGGAATATCTAATACAACCTGCTCCTGATTGATTTCTGATTTCTCTCCACTTCCTCTTCGATTCAGCAAACCCCTGCAGATGAAGAAAAGGCCAACATCTGCGGTAGGATATAAAAGACCAATCAGCCAATATGCCAGGGTTGCCATAACGATGGGGGCTAATAACAGATTCAGGGTAAGGGATGCGTGACTGTGACTTTTGACTGTGTTGTTTGCGGTTTTTATATGGCGGCGTGTGTGTGCGTGTTAAGGCTGAGAACATCATGTTTCTCGAGCTGGACATGAACCCTCCAAACACAGCCTCGTTACTGGGTCGCTTAAAGGATGCAGAGCTAAACCTAAGCACCTCTGCGGACAACTCGCCGACCAACGACAGAGGCGTTCACAAATCTCGCTCCTGGTAAGTCAAATTGTATAATCAAATATTAAATAAAAATAGGTTTATTTCTCATTCTAGATATATTCTAGAAGCAACCCCCTTCACTCCCGGCTGTTTTACTGGATTTTGATTGATTTTGCAAGGTCCACAGAATATTGTGTTCTATTGATATAAAAACATGGAACCTACCAAAAGAAAGATTAGAGTCTCTTCTTTCATCAGGGAAAAAAAGTATATTTCTATCTGTTTCCGTTTTCCCGCAATTAACATTAGAATATATAAGTGTCACCATTATTTACAAATCTGTTTAAAACAGTGGGGAAAAGAGGTTGTTGCAACATGGCCCTGGTTGATCTCTTATACTCTGCTCCCACCTGCTGGCCGTTTTTGTAATTACTACTTTTTTTTTTTTTTTTTTTTTTAGGGTGAGTTATCAAGTTTTATCATTTTTATTCAGCCTTTCCAGACATTTGAATTCTGTACAGTCAAGCCTTTCCAGACATTTGAATTCTGTACAGTCAACATATCATTCTGTTATAATACTACCACCACAATTTTGAATCCTTGACAATACACATCCGTATTTTCCTATTCAGGCCTATTTTAACATATATCTCCATTTGGATTCATGAATTCCCGCAATTAACATTAGAATATATAAGTGTCACCATTATTTACAAATCTGTTTAAAACAGTGGGGAAAAGAGGTTGTTGCAACATGGCCCTGGTTGATCTCTTATACTCTGCTCTCACCTGCTGGCCGTTTTTGTAATTACTACTTTTTTTCTTTTTTTTTTGAGGGTGAGTTATCAAGTTTTATCATTTTTATTCAGCCTTTCCAGACATTTGAATTCTGTACAGTCAACATATCATACTACCACCACAATTTTGAATCCTTGACAATACACATCCGTATTTTCCTATTCAGGCCTATTTTAACATATATCTCCATTTGGATTCATGAATTCTATTTTACCCTTTTTTTATATAACAACAAATCAACCTACCTCATTATCCCCCAAAAAATAAAATAAAACAAAACAACAACAACAACAAAAGGGGGGGAGGGGCTGCAGGAGAGTGTCAACTTAAAATACCTTGATCCTCCTTATCCAATTCAAGATATATAATCCAGCCATTTATACCAGTCCTTTTCAAACTGTTCCTCCTTTAATCTGATTTTATATGTCAGTCTTTCCATATTCTGTATATCTTCTACTACCTTTCTCCATTGTCCCAATGGCAGCACTTCTGCCTTTAGCCATTTCTTAGTAATAGCTTTTTTCACAGCAGCAAGAAGAATTTTCATCAAGTATTGGTCTTCTTTACAAACTCAATCTCTCGTATTTAGCCAAGGTATAGCACTTCAAATGTTAACGGTACATCATAACCCAGTATCAAAGAGATTTATGAATCATAACCCAGAAAGGCTTGATGACTTCACAATTCCAAAAAACATGGAAATGATCCGAGTCTGAATGCTCACATAACCTCCAGCACTTTTCAGGCGCCTACCGGTAAGTTTGGGTGTAATGAAATAGCGAATTTGATTCTTCCAAACAAATTCTCTCCAACCTTGTGAGTGGGTTGTAGTAAGATGAGCCTTCCACATGTCATTCCATCTGCCTTCTGGGATGTCTTCATCACTCTCCTTTTCCCATTTGTTCTTTACATATATAGTTGATCCATTCCTGGAATCCATCAAGTATCTATACAAAATTGATACAATCCTACTTGGAGTCTTGCTGTATGCTTGTACAAAATTTTTAACAATTGAATGAATTTCTCCCTCTTCTATCCTAATCTGTTTTTGATAATAATCTCTCAATTGAAGATACCTAAACAAATCCTGGTTCCTCAAGTTGCATTCATCTTTCAAATCCTGGAATTCCACCATCACACCTTTCTTAATTATTTTGCACACAACTGTCAAACCTCTTCCATTCCATTGTTTAAATGTGAAATCATGCTTTCTAGGGACAAATTTATCATCCCATCCAATCCATTTCAGTAAAACCAATTCCTTTCCCAGATTGAGTTGTTTGCAAATTCCATACCATGTTTGCATTGAAATTTCTGTAATTGGGCTTAATTCTGATTTCACTTCCTTCCTGGGGGATACAAGTTAATTACAACAATTTTTAAACCTTTAACTGCAGTTGAGAGACTGCATTAAAGCCTTCTGTATGCACTAGCTGCTAGCATTAAAAAACAAAACAAAACAAAAACGTATAAATGCGTCTTTGGTAAACTTAATACATTTGAAATAGAACGTATTTATACGTTTTTGGGAGCAAATAAGTTAATTGCCAGAGTTCCAAAGTTAACGCAAATTAATCGTACATTTGTATTCCAGTTCACTTTATCTGTTTAGCACATTTTATAAACAAACGTTTCCAAAGTGCTGCACAATGAGAGACGCACACTATCATACACGTAAGACTAGTAAAACTAACTATAAAAATTAAAAAATAGTCAATAAAATATTCAAATACAATAAGTAAAATAAAAATAAATACCGTACATAAAAAATTATTTAAAAAAAATATATATATATGTAAATAATTAAAAAATAATAATAAAATAAAATAAAAAACATGCTTGTTTGCCATTTAACCACTCAGTTCGAATGGGTAACTAATGGTACTGCTGGGAGAAAAAAAAAGCAAAACATAATTCAATAGTCCAAAAAATGCAAAAAACAAATTTTATCATAATGGTAAAATAGTAAATAAAGCACACGTTTATAGTGCTTTATCTACACCAGGCATCAGTTCACAGAGCTTGCTCAGAAGGTAGAGTGGCCGACCTTGAACCTCTGCCATCGTGGTGTGAATCAGCAATATGCACTTAAGTTCATGTCGTGCATTAGCGCTTAATGGAAAGATTCGTTTTTATTCCTCAGCCCCTATCTGGCGAGTGTCAATGGTTTTACGTGATGCATCCAAATGGAATTATTTGGGATTAGCCACCCCCATCACTCTCCCAGCCGCCAGTAATATCATTGTTCATGTATAATCTTGTTAACCTGTGATTCATTTCTTCAGTCATTTATTTGACATATGCTGGTTTTAAATAACCTTTTTTTTTTGGCAGGTGTCAAAGCCAAACGTCTCTCACTTCGTCTTCTTCCAATGTTTCCCTTTCGGCTTGTACTGCCATGCCCGCATCGGCGCAGTGAATCGCTTTGGTGAAGCTTTAGCAGCGTGTGTTTTTATTATTTATTTTGCTGCAAAATTTGGTGCTGGGACATACAACAACACCTCTTGAGCAACACAACAGATGGTTGCAGGAAATCGAAGGACCTTACAAAGCTCGTCAGAAAAAAACCAAACAACCTGAATCTTTGTTATTATTGCATGTGAGAGCGCAAAGAGAGTTGTACTGTAAATGTGTGTGCGGGCGCGTGTATGCTTGTGTGTCACCAAAGTGGCTTCTATCCTGTATTATATGATATATGTGTACATATTTAATGTATTTGTCTTTAAGTAATGAAGTAATGTCCATGTGTCTTTTTTTTTTTTTTCTTTCACAGTAGGAAATATTCACGTGCTGTGTCGTAGGGCTGCACGATATTGGAAAATCATGCGATATACGATATAGTTGCTGATTATAGCGATATCGATATTATTGCGATATTTTACATGTACCAAAAGAAATGACATTTCAGTTATCTAATGAAAGAATTACATTTTTTTCATGCATCAAAATAAGCAAAAACAGTATATTCTTAATTGTGGGAATTCTTGTTATTGTGATTTTTATTCTCCACATTTTTTTGCCATGTAACAACTCCCACACAATACTTCCAATTTACACTGTTCAAATTTCAACTAGCTTCAAAAATTCATGCCTTCTGGGGTATATATCGTCTGATTCCACATTACTTAAAGTATTCGCACAATTTAACATTAAATATAAATTTTTCCCCATTCATTTTCAATGGGAGGGACAGTGAACTTTTTCTAAGTTTCACTTTCCACGCCCACTTCCATACATATAACTTATCATCATTACCAGGGGTCTGATACTGCTCGGTGGCACAGTTGGTAAAGACCATTGCCATAATTTATCTCTCAATTTACTTCATAAGCAGTCCACATGGATTCAAATCTTAGCATTGACCTAGTAGCATTCAGCTTACAGCATTCCCACACAATTTCTCCAGAAATTGCACTTAGTCTAGTTAATTAATTGTAACTACCTCTCGATAATGTTCAACTATTGGATGCACATTTTAGTTAGCGGCGGTCAAATTCACATAAAAGCATAAAATTCCATATCAATGCCTTCTTAAAGTAATCGCCTATCATTTTTTTCAGGAAACACAAAAAAATTAAAACCATTTGCATCATGAGATGATTCAGGCAAAAAAAAAAAAAAATTGCAAAAAAAAAAAATACTTAGGCAGGTGATGATACAAAACTTATTGCATGTCTTTGCGATCTGCATATTGCATGGAGCAATATTGCGATATCAATGGGTTTTTTTTCGATATATTGTGCAGCCCTACTGTGTCTTGGGTCAATTAAGAAAGTCATTATGTGTTATTTAAAAGATAAATATGCCTTAAAATTGTTTGAAAAAGAAAACAAATTTACAAATCACACATTTTCACACAGTTTGTGAGGACGGCATATGGCCAATAATTTAAGACAAAAAAAAATTATGGGAGTTACCGGTATTTAAAATAAATACATATAATTAAAAATAGAATGATATGTATTAAAGTCTTTTTTAAAAAGCATTTCAGTGAGCACCCTAATGCGATCCAAAAGGATTTTGCATATTAGTAAATGAATGAAATGTGATTTTAAATATCAAAGGGACTATTTAGTAAAACTATTGGTCAGGGTAGATTTTCATTGTCGTCAACTGTACATTAGTGATGCATTTTTATGTCTGCTGTTCATTTGTTCTACTTCATGCAACATTAAGAGGAAACTATACCATATAGCGCTGACGGTAAAGGCAGGGTGAATGTGATTTAGAAAAAAAAAAAGATGTTAATAATTATGTCTTTGTACATTGTTTTCGTGTTACACACGTGTCAGTTAAGTCACCGTTCTGTGTCAAATATTGTATGACTATGAGAGGGTTGTGGGGGAGGAAGGAAGTAACATGCCCATGGAAAAAAAAAGAGGCAGGGGGGGAGGGATGGAAGCAGTGAGCCAAAGACAATCAGGAAGTGAGGAACGACAGTTGGAGGAGGAGGTGGAATACGGAGCCGGTCGCCATGGTAACCTGCCAGTTGAGGAATGGATGGCGGAGTAGGGGGAGTTGGTCTCGTGTTTATAGTGGTTGTTAAAATAGCAAATGCTAGTCGTGCTGAGCTCATCTGTCCGGGTATAAAGAAACATGAATAAAAACACTGACACAAGCATTCTGTAGTCATATTTAATGCTATGATTTCATCAAGGGTATTTATAGTTAATGTGAGTGCCTTTTTTTTTTTTTTTTTTTTAAACCTTGCCTTAATTTAATTTCCCTAACACAATGTGAGTCTTTTCAGCAGATGAATTACAGAGCGGCCTCTTCCTCACCCCCTGCTTAGCAATTAAATATTTCATGACCAGCGTGCAGCTTTATTAGGACAGCAGGGGTGTATTTTATAACAATATGCCAATGTAATCAGCAATGAGTGGTACACAAGTGAAGCAATATTTCAGACAAACTCAAATGATGCTCTTGCACAAAATAAGAATAAATGATCACATTTTCTTTTTACCACAGTTATGCAAATAGTATTTATTATCGTTTCCATTTTAGAGCTGTAAATTTTTAGACATGTATCTACGATTTAATGAAAACAATATGGTGCGTTATGTTGTTACAGTTGGACCTGGACTGGATGATAGAAGGTTGGTATAGCCTCAGGATCTGGTGGTTATTACGTAGCTCTATGCTGCTCTCTGGTGTACAAACCTAAGAAATGCCAACAGCGCCTCCAAATCTATAACCAGATTCAAGGAAGGATTTCATTGCACAAGAAAATGTCGAAATTAGACCCAGTCAGTCATTTCCGTTCCAAGAAAATAAAAATAAAAAATAAAAAGTGTAAGTAAGTACAAACCATTTTAATTGCTTCCAGTGCCAAGAAGACGTGTGGAGTAATCCAACAGAGCAACTTGATAGAAAGCAATAGGAAATTCACATCTTAACTCCTCAACAGGACTAAAAAAGGTTACATTTGTTTCCTTAATCCACTTCAGGAAGTTTGACAGGTTTGAGTTACAGTGGAATCGATTCATATTTAAGTTAAGGAAGCTGAGAGTACGGAAGGGGGCCGGGTCGGGCGACGCTATGAAGTTGTTAGCAAGGTCAAGTAATTTGAGGCTTTTAGGAAATGCATCAGGGTGAAGATAGGTCAAAGTATTGGATGAGAGGTCCATCTCAAGAAGTGAAGTGAGACCTTTGAAAATACCTTCAGGAAGAGAGCGCAAGTTGTTGGAGCGCAAAGTCAGACTGACCAAACGGTGAAGACCTTGGAACAGATCGAGACATTTGCCTTGAGACCAAATTAACTGCAAGTTGCTGCTGTGAAGATCTAACACTTTAACCTGGCTCTGATTCTTTTCAGAAGATTGTGTATCCTTTGTGCACCCCTTGATGGGGTTCCCTCCGTAGAAAAGATGCCGGAGTTTCTTCAGCTTAGTCATAAAAGTGTACACACCCTGGAGGTTTTCCACTCTGTTGTTGTGAATGTTCAAATATGTGACGTTAGGTGCAAACCTTGCAATTGTGTACACCGCTGCAGAGGTCAATTTATTATCATTCAAATTGAGGTAACTCAAACTGGGGAGAGTGCTGGGGAAGCCAAACTCTCTGAGAGAGTTTCCAGTCATATTTAATACTTCAAGACTTAGAAGTCCGCGAAATGCGCGAAAGCCCAAAACACCGATGTGATTGTAAGACAGGTCCAACACTTTCAGGTTCCTGAGAGGAGCAAAACTGTGAGCGCGGACATCCCCGAGTAAATTATTAGACAGGTTGAGCTTTTTTAAATGTTCCTGTCCTTCAAAGGCATTTTGGTGCATTTGATTGATTTTGTTTTGAGAAAGGTCAATAACTTGAGCTTCTGATAGTGGATTGAATGCTCCCGGTTGTAACGCAAATAGCCTGTTTTTAGAGAAATCCAACATGCCGAGTGAGCTGCTCCTGAGGCCTTCAAAAGTGCTTCTGTCCACATCCAGGAGATTGCTAAATGAAAAACCTTTACCTATGTGTCCTGATAGCTTGAGATGAGAGATCTTAGTACCCTCAATAGCTTTAAAAAATAGCTTTAACTTGTCTACGCTGAAGCCGTTATGGGATACGTCAAGTGTTCCAAAAGATATTCCTTTGAAAGGATTCCCACAGGTACGTGGATCGAGACTTTCATTATACATAGCCTGAAGGTTGTTAGAGTCTAAATTCAAAGACTCAAATTGCTTTCCCCTGAAGGCAGCTAGATCAGGCTCACATATTTTGTTGATACGATTCAATTTTAGATTCAAATGTTTCAGATTAGTCAAATTGAAAAAGAAATGTGAAGGCTGGAGTCTCTTTATGCGGTTACCAAACAGGTCAAGAGTCTCTAACGAAGAAAGCGGCTGCAGATAGTTTTCTTCCAGGATGGATTCATTAAGTGAAGAGTAATCCATGTAGAGACTCCGCAAACTGGACAGCCCCCAAAAGGCCCGCGGCTCGAGTTGAAGCATCGTATTAAACCCCAGCACCAACTTCCTGAGCCGTTTCTGTCCGCTGAATGCATTGTTTTGGATCACTAGAGTTGAATACTGATGACCCAAGTCCAGTTCTCGCAGCAGCTCAAGGCCAGACAACGAGGTGGCGTTAATCTCACCAATGTGGTTCATCTCCAGGTACAGGTGGGTGATGTTGGGAGGTAGGGAAGGAATCCAATGCAGGTTCTGAAAGGCGCAGTTGGCTGCTGAGCCAGTTATGGAGCAGGATGAGAGGCAGCCTGGCACCTGTAAATTTCAAGTGGATTAGGTCAAGCAATTAGACATTTTCATTTGTAAAGTGCAATCTAGGTTCTAGAGCAATAAATTTTTTTGTGTAGGATGATAAGAACGCTGGAATTAAGTTTTCCTACCTTTTGGAGGAAAAATATGGCGAGCACAGAAAAGGCAAGTATCCTCATTGTGTTGCTTCTCAGATGAAAATTTGTTCCCGTTTTAGTAGTTGTGTATCGGCAAAGTAAACATCAGAGTCTGATCCCCGTGTTTTTATCTCACTTGCGATGGACATTGGATTGACCCACAACCGTAAACATGACGCTGAAATGGATTTCCCCTTTCATTGACAGAGTCCAGGCTTGCAACAATGCTGTCCATTTTCTCAACTGTTTTGGGAAATGTGCGATGTCCTATATTGAAATGATTGTTGTGAGCTGGTTTGCAAATGTGTTTGTTCAGCCAATCAAAAATCTCAAGTTACCATTTCTGGATTGTAAATAAAAATGATGGGGGGAAAATGCTTCTCTTTTTTTTGGAAATGTGATAATTTGCAAGGTCAATGACAGATGGATTACAAAAAAAATAATAAGAATGCTCACTGGTAGAGCCATTCCACGGCAAAGATTTCCATCTTTCTAAATCAATGCAAAGTGACTTTCTGGCATGTGTTTGTGTGCCATTTGGTCACACATTGCTGGTGAATTTCACAACGATGGCACAATGGAAGTTAGTCAAAAGGGCACTTGCAACATCCAGTCCTACCCCAACTTAGCCACGTTTAATCTCAATATTTTAAAAGTTAGGATGAACCTAAGCAGCAATAATGTAGCTATTAGGGTTAGCCAACATATCCAAAACAAGTTAGGTTAATTGCATTTTTTTAATTTTTTAATTTTTTTTTGACAGATGAAAACAGTTTAAAATGACATACTGTTGGCAATACCGATCCAGATAAACTATTGAGACATAACAATGAATAATGCGTGTTATCATCATCATAATAATATCAATTCATAATAACGTGTTAGCATCCTTGTAGGTGTTGTGGCATATAGTTATCAATATTTTGACTATTGTATCAGTGTTTTTTTCTGTGTTAACATGCAAAAATAAGAATTTAGCATCAGCGTAGTATAACAATACAGATAAATGTACGGAAAGTAACATTCTACAACTTGGCTGTCAGGAAAGCAGCTAATATAGAACATATATTACGCAATATATGATGAAAAAAATAGGACTCTCTGACTCCGACATTTGTCTCCAGTGCTCACAAAACACTGTCGATACTTATCTTCATGCTTTATGGTCATGTACTCCAGTGCTGTATTTTTGGACTAAAGTCTTGGAAAAGCTCTCTGATACATTAAACTGTAGGCTTCCTTTATCTCCAAGATTGTGTTTACTAGGTGACTTAACAATAACTGATCTACCATGATGTAAACGATCTCAAGCTACACTTATAGCCCTTACTAAAAACAATCCTTGTCAATTGGAAAAATAAACTCTCTAATTATCGACCACTGGTTAAACCTACTATAAAAATCAAGTATCAAGATTTAAACAAATATGGTCTAGGTACATAGAATATTTTAATCTTAATTTGGCAACTTAATTCTGCCTAGATTCTGCCTGTTAACGAGAGCCACCACATCGTTATAACTTCTGTATTTGCTGCTTCTGTATTTGGTATTTTGTAACTGATTGTTTTTATTTTTATATAGTCAGGAACCTAGTTGCTGCCAGTGGGCTCGAGTACGCCACACTAAACGACACTCTATACTCAGTAACTCCTTAAGATTTATTTCTAGCGGGCACGAAGCATCAACACTTGGTATTACTGCATGCTAGTTAGTCAACTTTCTTGACGCTGTCCCCCGTGGCCGGGCGGGGGTAGCTCTGCCCCCCGTTGTCTGCTAGGTGGCGGTTGCATCTTGGCCGCTCCCTGGGCCCCCTGTGGGGTGCCGTGTTGGGGTGCTTTCCCTGGTGTCCGGGGCGGTGCCGTCCCGGCGCGGTCCGCTGCTCCGTGCCCGGCGGCGCGGTTCGGGGCGGGTGGGCCTCTGGTGTGCCCCGTGGTTTCCTCTCCACTCCCCCTTCCTCCCCCCTATCGCCTCTCCCTCCTCGCCTCCCCCCGCCCGTCCTCCTCTGCCTCCCGGTCCCTTTTCCCTTGTCGCCCCCCCCCCCCCCCCCCCCTCCTGCCCTGCAGCTATCCTTTCGCCTTCTTGTAGTCTCCTCCCCGCTTCCCCCTCCCCCCTTCCCTGTCCGCCCCCCGCCCCCTCCCTGGGCCTGGGGCTCCCTCCCCGGCCCGGGCGACGGGCTCCGGGGGCCGGGCGGGGGTTTGCGGTCTGCCCCACTCCGGTAGAACTCTTGGCACCCCGGGCGGGCTCCGGTGGCCGGTGGGCTGTCCGGTAGCCCTGCTGCGCTGGCCCTGTCCGCCTGTCGGGGTGCCGGATGGGCGGGGTTCGAGGGGGGGCTGGCGGGGTTGGGGGGTGGTGGAGCCTGGGTCGTGGTGGGTGGCGAGTTTGGGTGGGGTGTGGGGGGGTCGTGGGGGGGGGGGGGGGGGCGGGGCCTGGGGACCGGCGGGGCGCTGTGGGGGCCCGCCGGGCCTCGTTCTGCGGCCTGGGGCTTGGGGGTGTGGGCGGGGGCGGGGGCGGGGGTGTTCCGGGCGTCTGGGTTGGCTCGCCGACCGGTGTCCGCCCGGGTGGCGTGGGGGGGGCCTTGGTGCTGCTGCGGCTCGGGGGATTCCGGGGGGGCGGTGCTCGCTTTGCTGGGCCGCGGTTGACGGCTTCTTTCTTTGGTGGCGGTCCTTATACATGCCAGATCCATCACACCAGCATCTACTAAAACTCAAACAGAATTCGCCTCTCCCTCCCACTGCTCGTTGAATCAGTGGGTGCTGGTGTCTGTGGATCTCACTTTGCTTTATCTATCCTTCCCTCCTTCCTCTCTTTAGTTTTTCCTCTGGTCACTTGAGATCTCCTCAATTTGTTGGAATTTTGAGGTTTCTGGGGTTGGCGTAAGACTCTGGTTTTGTAACCATGCAGGAGGTGTTTGGTTGGTGCTGGATTTCACTTTGATGGACTGGATGTACTGGTTTCTATGGATCTCACTCTGCCTCATCGATCCTTCCCTCCTACCTCTCTTTAGTTTTTCCTCTGGTCTCTTGAGATCTCTTTAATTTGTTGGAATTTAGAGGCTTCTGGGGTTGGCGTAAGACTTTGATTTTGTAACCATGGGGCAGGCAGGAAGTGTTTGGTCGGTGCTGGATTTCACTTTGATTTATCTTTCTTTTCTTTTTATCTTTTCTGACCTTTTCTCTGGTCTCCTGACCGTTTGAACCTCACGACTCTCGCGAGACTCTGCAGTATCTGGTTAAGGTGAAGGGTAATGGGATTTTTATGAGGTTTTAGGTGAATTAATGAGTATAAATGTATACGTATTTGCACGCACACGCACACACACGCACGCACACAAACGCACGCACACAAACGCACACATACACGTAAAAAAAAAAGAAGAAAAAAAGAGAGCAATGATGATAAGACGTTGAATCGGTAAGACTACCGAATGAACAATTCTGAGCTCTCAAAAAGAGAAGAAAAAAAAAAGGAAAAAAAAAAAGGAAAGCAGCTAATAGGTTTAGCCATCAGGCTAAAAACAAGCTAGGCTAAATGCTAAAGTGTTTTAACAGGTCAAAACAGCTCAAAGCTGAAATTTTGTTGGATCACATAGCCTATTGCGCACGAGAAAATATTGTCATAAAACAAATAATATAGGCCTATGTGGTTACTTGAAATATATCTTAAGCAATAAAAGAAAACATGTTAGATACTTTAGAAAACAAACAACTGACCACACATTTACTAAACTAAAGTTGGAGTTATAATAAGCCAGGAGTAATTCTGTATTTCCAAAAATGTAGAATTAAAATGTATTTGATAATCATACTAAGGCGGCATAGCAACAATAATTCGGTTAAAATTCGAAATGCCTACACTATTCTTCATAAGAACAATATCCGTTTTTTTTGTTTTTTTGTTTTTTAAATATAGTAAGTTTTGGATAATTTGGCAATACACCACTTGATGCTGGTGTCATAATAATTACATTAGTGCCGTACTACTGAAAGTTATCAGAGAGTATGAATAGACAGGCAATCATAATAATGGGAGGGAACATGGCGCTGAGAGGAGTGACTTTCTTTCAAAAAATGCTTCTGTACTACAGTCAGTCAGTGGTCACCGGCATAGGCGGGCTGGCAGGCAGGCAGCCGCCACGGAGGCTGCTAGAACATGGCTTACTACTACGGAAATATAAAAGTGGACGGCTGCGACATGTTTTAAAGCTAACTTGAGGCAAGAAGAGACGACGAGGGGACAAAAGCAGGTTGAAGAAAGGACGAGAAGCAGTGAAGTTCAGTCAAAGCAGCTTCGCTCTCATGTTTGGGTAAATGTCGGTAGCCCGCAGCGAATACCTGTCAGTGAGTACAACCTCTCATTTAAATTCTTTATTTAGCATTTTATCCGTCTAAATATTGCTCGATTCAACTCTCAGTTGTTTTATTTGAAATGTTCTGCGTTTGTTGGTGTGAGCAACTTTCGTCAACATGGCCGCCCACGTCACAGCTACGCGAGTAACCAGATTAAATTGAAGTATTTTTTTTCAAGTTTGTGGTAGTTCAGATGAGCTCTAAAAGAGTTTTTTTTTTTTTTTTGAATTGAGTTTTTTTTTTTTTTTTTTGTCCACAGCGGCGTCCCTCCCTTCCTTGTGTGTAATATTACTCCAGAGTCGTGCCCACTTTTTTTCCCCCCTTAAACATCAGGACTGCTGTTTGACTTCACTCTTGAGTCTTTGCAAAAGCTGCTATTTTAACTTTGCTGTTTTATGGCCAATCATGTACATGGGGAGCAGTTCTTAAAGGGTTTTAAAATAATCCTTGGTGAACATTTCTTAAACGGCGCCCAGTTGCTAATCCAAATGATCAAAATAGCTTCTGTATGTACAGTATGTAAAGTGTGAAAGTTTCAAGTGATTGGAAGTGTGTATAATTGGAGTCAGAAGTGTACTAGGGGTCACTTTTGGGGTCCAAGACAGTGATCGGTTCTTGTATGTATGTGTACTGCAAATATGTTTAAATTATTGTTTACAAAATGTGGATTTCAAAACAAGTAATTTTTTTTTCACAATGTGCACCAATAAGTTTGTTCTGCCGCTTCCAAAATTAAATAATGTCTGCCAATGTGCAGGAAGATGGAATAGCCCATTGCATGAGAAGGGATGGGAAACATAGAAAACTTAATTTGTCAGTTTTTATGAGATATTTGGTGGCCCCTGGAAATCTTGTGTTTGCCTAATATTATATAATTGGAATAGTATGGAAGTACACTGTACACTGTTGACATCCCCTGGAGACATTTGTGGCCATACAATACCAATGCACCAGTTAAGAGGGCAGGTACTGGCTTTGTGTTTGCGAGATAAAATCAGTAGGCTGGAAGTTTATTTAGCCAGTTTATGCTATTGTAAACAGGAAAAGTCGATGGAACACTGTTCATTGATTTGTTTTGTACTCATCTAACAATGCGCAACATGTAAGTTAACTGGAAGGGCCATAAAGGCCATACAGCAAAAGAGGAAGTGTAAAAAGAGAAATACTGCGGAGAAACTCACATTAATCCCAACTGTCACCCAAAGACTATTTCTGTTGCCGTGGCAGTTTCATATTGTGTACTTCCAGTAACTTGTAGATGATTTGTTAAGGTTTCTATCTGGTCAAAATGAATAAGAAAATCATTCCTCAACAAAAGCTGTGTTTCATGTAATAAATACAATTCTTTCATAGAAGATGTTAATTTTCAGCCTATACAGTATTTGTGGACATTTTTTCATCAGTAGTTAATCTACTGCTGAATTACAGTAAGTCATTGTTTCCACTGTGGGTGGGGAGATAATGAAGGTGAGAGTGAAATCTGTGATGAGTTGAGCACTCATTCCTGTCTTGTCTCTGGTTTATCAAATTCCTTTCGGGTTAAATTACAGCCAGATACAAGTACTGTATAGTATTCCTCTATTTTTCACCAAAGAGCAGTTTTAATGCTCTCTTGCACACCACTGGCCTCATCATGTTTAGTTCTGTAGATGTTTGATGTCTTTAGAGTTGCGTCAATATAATATAAAAAAAATATATATAGGAATTTCTTGTATAAACTTGAAAGATGCGGGTACATGTTGTGAATGGAGAATTACGTCGTGAGACATGCAGGACCAGTGCAATAGAATCAACTCAACATTTCTGTTTTGTTTTGCTCTTGTTTTTTTTTTTCTTCAGGGCAGGAAGCACACATTCAGTCCCGATTTCTTGGTGTTCCATTTCAGTCTTGTCACTCTCAAGTCTCAACATCTGATGTTCTCACTCCTTCCTTCCGGCTAACATCACATCGTCTTGTTTCAGTGCTAAAGCAGATTAGTCGTGTAGTCTCCAAGGTGGAGATCTCTCTGTATCATATTCTTATTTAGCAAACTAGATTAGACTTGCCTCAATTGCTGCAAGATAAGTACCACATAATCAACCAAATCCTTAATAATCATTTAATTTAAAAGAGACATGAACTACTGAAAGGCACACTTAACCAGAAAATTTTACGTTGTGATATTTTGAGCTGTAAAAATGTATAAAGTTCCACTCTAAAAGTTCCACTATGCCTTATGGTTTTGTGGATCTTCAACTAAGTAAAAGCACACATTGCTACCCCTACAGTTTGCTTACATTGGTTGTTTCAGGTAAGCATGTGACAAGATGAAATATGAACCAGAACAGTCTGAAAAGGCTCAGCAAAAGTTAACGTTGCACTGCACACAGTCCATCTGTTTAAATTATACTGCAAAGAATGCCTTTTTCTTTTCTTGCTGTGACAGATGTCTTAACTTTATCCCATAAATGATTTCTTATAGTCTAGCAAAGAATTTTGAATCAGTCAAACTCTTTTGGGTTGATTTTCGTGGTTGTGTATGCTAAATCCTAGTGTGTTGACATCAGCTGGTGTTGTGGCAACAGTGCCAAAGTGTCTGTGTTTTCTGTGTGTCATTTTGGTACACAGAAATGGTAAGCGTTCCAAAAATAATTGTGAGAATGAATCAGGAGTCAGGGGCGCCTTCATTGATAGCTTCCTGATTGGTTCAGAATTAAAGACATTCTCGTCAAATTAACAAGATGACAGTGCCATTAACGTTAATGGTCGGTAAAATCTACTTAACCGGTGTTTTAAAGTAAAACCGAGTTTTCAACAACCGGGCACTGATGGCTAAGCAAAAGCCAAACTCTTACTATTCAGTATGTAGTTACGTACATGATCTGAGCAGGCCTTTGGACAAATGTGGTTTAACTCTGGCTAACCACTGTTATTTGAACTTTTGCGACGTATCAAATTTATTCCAAATCATCAGTTTGAATGGCATGTTTGGCTCTCAGGGTCTGTAAAGTACCTAATGTGGTTATATTTTCCCTCTTGCTCATACAAAAGTGGCTTTTGAGAACACTTGCGGGTTAATGTTTGTACCAACCTAGTCATGGAATAAAAAACTACGCAGAGAGCCCTCCACCACATTTTGGGGACATTCACGTGTTTTCCGTTAGTCATAGACGATGCATAAATTACCCACATGACTTATTGTAAACTCGAAATCTTCACCATATTAGAGCACAACAACCTCACTACTAATCCTCAAAATAAAATACGGCATGCTAGCTGTCTCAAACGCGTAACATGAGTTGTGTTGCTGTTTTTACCTGCTTGGCAATGCACCACAAGGCCACACTGGGTCATCCTCAATGGCAGAAAAGGGGTTAAAGTGCGGAAGTAAGACTTTGGGGCGGCATGGCTCAGCGGTAGAGTGGTAGATTCCCAACCGTGAGGTTGTGGGTTCGATCCTAATCCCTTGTGACCATGTGAAGTATCCTTGAGCAAGACACTGAGACCTGATTAGCTCCCAGTGGACCTGGGACTGATATATGATTGTGTGTGTCGAAAAAGCGCGATATATAAAAAAAAACAGTCCATTTACCACAACCAAAAAGTGTGATTGGACATCCCCATTTCTCAATTTGCTGAAACCTTGACATGTCCCGAAGAATTTGTGACTTTAAGTCAATGAGCCTCATGTGTGCAGAGTGTGGTAGTAAAGAGGTGTTGAGAAAAGAAATACTGTATGTAGCTCTCCTGGATATTTCTGTAACGTCTGTCTAGAGTTATTCTGACTGCATGCGCATCATGCATAACGCACGCACACACAGCTCGAGACCTGTCAGGGTCGACGTGAGACTAGGGAGCAGCTGCGAACGGCTATGTGGTCATGTGGTATGCTACAGTATGCCTGCGTGTGTCTGTGTGGTATCCAAAGGGTGGTAAACACCCTCTTACCCTCTTTAGTACGCCTTCGCCTGCTTGACGTCTCTTTCTTGCTTTCTGAAGTCTCCCAGCGTTTCTTCCTGGGATTCATCTTCAACCGTTGTGGGGAATTATTTTTGGATCCAGTAGTTTGTATGCCTGTTTTAGTCTTGAGTACCACTGCAAACAGGTGTGTATTTGTGCGTGTGTATTTGAGCGGGCCTGTCAGACCTGTACAAGCGTTTTGTTATGGTAAAATATTGTATTGTGGTTGCACAGATGCTCTGGTTGGGTGGTCTGCCTTGGTGCAACACATACTACCTTCACCTAAAATTATGGAAAACGCTAAGCAAATACAGTAATTAACCAATCTGATTTAGACATTGCTACATAATTTTTTTTTATTTTTTTTTGTACCTGTACTGAAACTAGGGATGGCCCATATGGCCAAAAAATAAAAATCTCGAATGTAGTATGTGCTTGGGCATATTTTCGTAGTTTCGTTTGTTGTACAATAAATTTTTCAGCTGATGCAAGAATTCACGTGAATTTATGGTGGGAAAGCTGCTATGAAAAGGAAAATCTATTCAATAGAATATATTGATTTTTATGTATTTATTTTTTAACCTGATTATCATTATTATTATTTATAACCTCAGCCCTAACAGTTGATTTAAAATAAAGAAATACATAAAAAAAATAGTTTAAAAAACGGACTTTAGGGACATTTGACATGAACGGTGGTGCACTATCTAAAAGAGAGGGATAGTTGCTTCTGTCCATGTGCTAGTTTAGAGGAGGTGGCTAACAAGACGTGCTATCACTAATAGTAAACATTTTCATTCATTGATTTCCATCCAAAAACTGTACGAGGCTGGAATTATTTTACAGTCAGTGTAGCCTTGTTATTTATTGTGTGTGTAACGCGTTTGTTCATGCAGTATGTGTCAACTTAGACACGTTTCAGTATTATATGCACACATACTTGGATTTAGTTGAGTATCTGCCTGCCCATTGTAGTTATCTCAGCTTACAGTAACGGTGAGGTCTGATTTAGTTCCCAGCCTGCCTTCTTGAGGTTTCCATTCTCTCAAAAAGACATTGTTGCAGCTGTCAGAATTATTTGTGCGACCTCATTGAACACACAAATATACAGCAGGTGCAGATTTACTTTTCATAACATCTGCAATGCCTGAGTTTGATTGTATTTTGGGAAATTGTTTCCCTTCTTTGTTGCTGGAGGCTTGCTGACGGCTGCTATTACGAGTTTGTTGCCAGTTCAGCATCAGGACAAATTTTATTGGTTAAAAATAACAAGCTCACAAACCTTATACAGTACAAAAAATACTTTTTAAATTGCCTTTCTCTTCTGTCTGTCTGTTTGTCTGTCTATTAGACGTCTTTGAGGCTCCGCTTGCCCTAGTGTGACCCCCCCCTGACACGGAGAGGTACGACCACACACGTTCATTCCACACAAGCCGTATTTCCATCAAGTGGTCGTGTTCAATTCATCTAAATACTGTTTTCTGATAAAGTCAGACACGTAATGCTACCGTAACAACGCACTGTCACTTTTAACTCAGTTGTACCGTACATGCTTGGGGGAAATGTGGTTTGGATTAGGATTCACCAAACATCAGTTCCCCCGAGTGTGTTTGTTTATACACAGCTCAGCAAATGTCAACCATAATGAAACACCATGGTGCAAAAGAAAAAAGAAAAAAAAAACGTCTCTGCATCCAGGCCCACACAAACTGGGACAAGCAACACACATCCTGTCATCTGTAAATGCCAAAAGGTTCCTTTCCATTTACTCTCTACTGTACTTTCTATAGGCATCAGTCCCATTCATTGCCTTTTAAAGTTTCCTCTCTGTCACTGCTCTAAACTTACTTGCAGCTTGTGTTCACTGCTCATAAACCAGGAATACCTTTTATGTAGTGGAGTATCTATTGGATGCTTTATTGAGCGTAGCATTTCTGAGGCCCTGAAATAAAATTTCAGATTTTGTTCACAAAAATCAGATTTCCAATTTGACTTGACTTCCTGTAAGCGTACCAATATTTTGTTTCATATAATATGTCTGTCCATCTATGATGGTTTATGTTGCGGACCAATTTTTCTCTGTGATTGAGAAAGTAGCAACTACACTATTCCTGTCTTGACCTAGTTGGGAGTAATGGCGGCAATGATATAAAAGATAGTTTTGAGCTTCCAAATTTAAAAGGGGAAGCAGACTTTGCGCCGTGAAGATCCTACACGTCGGCGTCACAGACACCATTGCAACGTACTTGAAGCTGCAGCGAAGGCTCGGTTGATAATAATAGTTGACTCACCATGGGAGTGGGAGAAGTGAACAGCTCGAGAGAGTCGTCATCTCTTTAGTGAGAGATGGTTCCTAACAGCTGGTGCAGTGAATACAAGATGAGTTTTATATAACTTGCACTGCATCAAACCTTTACATTCCCATCTTCTCACTTTTCTGCAGTCCTTTTGCTTTACAAAAACTGTCTGAGCCCATAAACATAACAAATCATTTACCCCCAAAATCCCCGTTCCCTCATTATGGGTTCATTCAGAAACACTCTCCAAGTGCACTGCTTTGCTCAAACAATTCAGAAACTCAGAACATTCTTCAAATGTGCCGTTCGGTTCCTTGGAGTACCCCGAAAAGGCAGTACAAGGAAAGTAAACAGTTGAAGTGGAGCGCGACGAGGATGAGGCAATCTCTACTTATATTAACTATGTAAAAGTTTTTCTTTTTAGTTTAAGAATAGCTTACCTGCTTAACCAGAATCCTGCGTCACTTTGGAGCCAAAGGTACAATCCTGGTACACAGTAAATACAAAACCTGATAACGATCCTGATCTTTGGTATTCGGTACATTAGATGACAGAAACATCTAAAACCTGCAGCAGTCCGGCCCTCGAGGACCAGGATTGGTGAAGCTAGATATTTAGCGCCTCACCTGCGTGAGGGAACACTATATATTTATTTTGATAGTTATTTATTTATTTATTTATTTGATGTACAGAATGTAACAGTAAAGTCAAGTACTCCTCCCACAGTTGCACCCCTGAACAAATTACACTTGCACTTGAGTAACTGGGATTAAGAAGTACGTTTATGTGTGGGTGTGGGTGTGCGTGTACGCGTGTTTGTGAGTTGAGTGAAAGGAAAGGAGGAATCTTTTTGTCTGACTGAAGCATGAGGCCTCCTGGGATGTGTTGAAATCCTCCCTGGAATGTGTACAGGGGGTAGTGGGTGAAAGGGGGCTTGGCTTAACTTGTCACCTTGTTTATACAAGGAATGGCAAAATTTGTGTGTATTTCAGGTTTGTGTGGAGAGTGTAACCATGTTTTTTTATTTTTATTTTTTTTACATTTCTTTCTTCATTCTTTCCATCTTGATTTTATTTAGCTGTGTGTTCTCCATCTTTCTTTTCCAACAGAATCTTCTTTTTTTAGTTACATGCAGTGTATCAGGATATTTTTACTACTGACTACTAAATGTAAACTTTTAAAGCGGGCTTACATATTAAACTAATGCAATCATGCGGAGCAGCTTGCTGCTGCAATGTTATTTTGAATTTTGTTGACTACTATTCACTGCTGCAGCAAAGTTTGAACAACTGGAGATGGCTGCTAAGTGTATCCCAGGTCATGCTTTATTTAATGTGTTTGATGCAGGATGGTGATGGAGGTGGGGGGCCGGACAGAGAGGAGGAGGGGGGATCCGCTGGTGGCGGGAGCAGCCAGAAGGCAGATCATGGTGGAGCTCGGTGAGGGCTGTGGTTCATAAAATAATCTGAATTGAGTTTTCTTAAAATTTCCCTTCTGTGTTACAGCGGATCAGAACTTTGATGCCATTTGTCTCTCGACATACCGAACAGCTTGCAAGCTGAGGTTCATACAGAAGCGATGTAACTGTAAGTCTGAAAGTCAACTCGACATACAGCAACACTTGCCTATATTTGAAGCCCTCTTTTTTTGCCATCATTTCCGTTGCAGTGCATCTCATCGACATATACAACGTGATCGAAGCTGTGCGCGATGCCGGCCTGAACGCCGTGGACTTAAATGCCGGCATTTCTGTGACCAGGCTGGAGAACCTGGTGTCCTCCCTGTTCCACCAGCTCAGCAAACGCCTGCCCACCACGCACCCAATCAAGCCGCGAGAGAGTACCGTCCTGTTTGTTGATTTCATACTGGCCGCCATTGAGAGGTAAATGACCAAAAATCTAGTCAATATTCAGATCTCAGAATGTGTCTCGTTGATTAATGTAAATGACAAATTTCAGTGAACCAGAGGGTCGACTGACGGTGTTCTCGGTTAAGGCAATTCTGGCCGTGCTATGTGGAGGGAAACTAGTGGACAAACTCCGCTGTAAGTACCAGCAGAGACTGAATTGATGGGGAAAAAGCTCAACTTCACATACCATGTTTTACTCTCTGTGAATGAAAAGTTAGTCTCCACTTTACACACAAGTGCCACCTTGTGGCAAATGCATGTTACTGCTACTGTCAACTCTATCTGTGTGTGTGGATGTGTGTGTGTGCAGATGTATTCTCTCAGGTCTCAGACTCCAGCGGTGTGATGGTCCTGTCCAAATTTGACCATTTTTTGTTGGAGGCCCTCAAGCTGCCATCTGCCGTGCATGAACGGCCGTCTTTTGGCTATACAAACAACATGGTCCGCTCCTGCTTCCCACAACAGGTAGAAGCTTTGTTAAACTGTGTGAATATTATGTGCTCACATTCATTTAGGTCTTTTAAGTTTGCCTATGATTGTTGTAGAAGAGGGTGATGCTCAACATGTTCCTGGACATCGTGTCTGACCCTCCTCCGTGTCTTGTCTGGCTGACCCTCATGCATCGTCTTGCCAATGTGGAAAATGGTAATCACAAGTATTCACACTATATTGCCATGTGTTTAGATTATACTTTAGTTAAGAATGATTGACTTTTTATAGAGCTGTTCTTACAATATCAGCGCCAATTATCGGTCTATCCCTAGAACTTTTTCTCAACATGTTCAACTTTTTTTCCTTATTTTTTCTTTCAGTCTACCATCCCGTCTCATGTTCCTACTGTCGTAGCAACGGCATGACAGGCTTTCGCTATCGCTGCCTCCGTTGCCGTGGATACCAGCTCTGCCAGAACTGCTTCTGGCGTGGCAATTCCAACGGCTCTCATAGCAACCAGCATCAGATGAAGGAGCACTCGTCCTGGGTGAGTCAGTCAAGGTTGTTTAATTTAATTAGGCATGTGTAATGAATATTATTTTTTTCAGATAAAATTCTATTATTATTATTATGTAGCGTCAGTAAGAGTACGTACGTAGTAGTTTTTACCTGTCCAGTGCTCTCCATTGAATGTATAAAAAAAAAAAAAAGCTAGGTTTGCTGTTTAATACTGTATTTTAAGTCAATTTTTGTGGCAAGTAAATTTATTTATTTTTCTATCAAAACAAACTAGTCTCCTCACTAGAGGGACAAAAAAATAACCACTTCATCCCACCAATAAACCATATATGATTACTCTTCTGTATAAAGCTGTAGATTTGTAGAAAGTTTGTTCAAATTCAAATGCACTAACGCAACTGAATCAGTAACTTCCATGATTACAAATCACTTTCATCTCTTGATCACACATTTGTTTTGTCTTTTATGTAGAAGTCGCCGGCGACGAAGCTTGGCCGAGCCTTGGGCAAAACTCTGGGTTGTGTATCGTCCAGGGAACCATCCCACCCAGTTTACCCTGAAGAACCTGAGAGGACCCTAAATCTGGCTAATATAGTGTAAGACCTCTCACATGTTTCCCGCAGAAGTTTCATTTCAAAAGAGAAGTTATTTCTGTAAGTTTTGTTGTCCAGGTTACAAATTTAAAACATTTTTTAATTATGGTGTCACATTAAGCAGAATATTGCCCCCTAGAGAAGATGTAGCCCAACCCACATTAATCAATTCCACACAATCGGCAGAATTCATAACACTCAAAAATAAGACCCATCCCTATTTATCTCATGATACTGAAACTGGTATTATTGCATGATTACAGCGTATCTACTCTGGAAGCAAATACAAACAATATTGCCTAAGCGAGACTTCAGGTTAGTTAGTTTTTGTTGTAAAATATTCCTCAGGGGTAGACTTTCACCAACTTATGTAATTTGTTATGACCCTGATCGTTACATGTTACATGCAGGTAGCTTTAGGGAAATAACAAATCCAGCCAACCCTGTTGGTGGCTCCGCCCCCTACGGCTGCATTCACAGTGTTTGATTTTCCGAACATCAGCACATGGGTTCATTGCATGCCTCCCAGCGTTGAGCTTTTATTCAGGCCAGCACACAGCCATTGCGCTTGGATGTGAGTATGCACATAATAAAGTAGTATCCGGTCACTTTCTTTCTCAGTTTGTCTTTTCCAGCCTTTCACTTTAGTTGCTTAGTTATCACTTTCGGTCTTTCTTTTTGTACCTCCTGTGATCTTTGCTCTGTCTGTGTTTGCTCTGACCTGAATGATTCACCACTGCATGACTACACCGAAGCGTGTGAATTTGTGGAAGAATGTGAGCTTCAAATGTGTGATTTACAGTTAGCGCTGTTCTTTAATAATGAGTTGGTGATAGTAGCATTTTGTCTGTGTTTTCATAGTTAATCTAAATGTTTGTGTGCAGCCCTTCCCAACCTATTGAGAACCCAAGTCCGGCCATGCTGCTGTCCTCATCAGCACCAGCGCCCTCTAAGAGGTAAAGTTTGGCAAAACATTTGAAGTAGGTGCATGATTCTAGATTTTTTTTTTTTCCCATTTCCTAACGAGAATTCCAGCATGATAGTTGGGCTTTGTTTAATTGATTTTATAAGGACAGCACTTTGACATAATTCAGCTTCAGTTCTTAGTGCCTGCGATATGTCAAATCAGTCAATCGATTGCATATCAATGTTGCTTGTCAGTAGGGACGGCGAGTACCAATATCCTAGCCTATTTCAAGCTAACAGTACTAGAGATAGACTGACATGCATTTTCAGGACATTACTAATTATTATTAGATATTTGGACCCGATATTCACTTTCACTAAAACGGAAAATATTGGCATTTACATTTTAAAAATACAAACTCCAATTTGTTGAAATGTCTTTAAGCATATTAACGAACAACTTTTCAGATTTGCAAAATAATGACTTTTTTTTATTTATTTTTATAATATATATATATATATATATATATATATATATATATATATATATATATATATATATATATATCGGACAATGGACATATTTGTTTTAATAATGGTAACAAAAAGTTTGTGGCACTCCCATGGTCAAGCAACATGTTTTCAAAAATGAAATGAAAGTTTCTAAAATTTTGAAAAATCTAAAAATGTTAACATTGCACTTATCTTAATTTTAATTTCATGTAAAAACAGAAGGATCGACAGCATGCATCTCTTGTAAAGTTAACTAAAAATTAACTATAAATTTAAATAAATAGTTTCCTGAAGTTAATACAGTTTTAAATTGATCTATTATTGGCTGCCAACTTTTTTTTTTTTTTTAAAGTCCAATACTAATATCAATATGCTGAATATCAGCACTGACAGCTAAGGGTGTTTGAAAGCGCTATATAAATAAAGACGACTTGACTTGATAATCGGCCCGGCCGAATCCGTCTGTCGACTACCCTCTTGTGGCCATTTTACGATCCAGAACTAGAAATCAGAAGAAAAGAAAATGGCCATTAATTTCATAAAATTTTAAGGAAAAATGCTATATTGGGATATATTTTTTGGGGGAGGAGTTTATGTATCAAAAATACTATTGGTAACAGTATTGGTAACTATTCGAGTTTAATACATACTGGTATCTGTTTGAAAAATAGGTGGGATCGAACATCCCATCTTGTCAGTGTAAATTAAAAAAAACAAAAAACATACCTTGTATTTGGGTCAAAAATGTTGGGACACACAGGCATCACATTTACATAAAATAAAAATCCACTCTTCTGGGAAACCTGTGGACAATATTTTGGAATGTGTGGTTTCCAGTCTTCAACCTTTTGATGGGTTGAGTCATGTTGTTCTACAACAAAATGACTCAAGCATGCCTTTATGGACTCTACTTTGTGCACTGGGACACAGTCAGAAATCCTAAATCCCAGAGTGTCCCAAGACTTTTGTCTGTGTAGTGTATGTGACGCGTTGCTGTGTGTAACTTCTGTCAGCAGTTTGGCGGCAGCTCATCGCATGAATGAGGAGCACGCTTTGATCGCCGCTTATGTGAATCGCCTCCAGAGCAGCCCCCGGTGAGAAGCTGCAGGGATACATCAGGGCAGGACTTGAACACCGAGTCACTCATTGGAATCCAAATATATTATTAGAGTTCATCGTTCTTTTGTCAGCAAAGGCGAAAGAGAACAAACTTGAAGAACTAATTAATATGTACTAACAGAAGAACTCATTAGCTCGTTAACATATTTGCCTTTAATTGTTTTGATAATTAACCTTTGACTCAAAAGATAGTATGCATTTTGGAAAGGGATATTAAATTTATTCATCCTCTCCATGAGCAGCATACACATCCCCGTCAGGCAAGACGATGAGCACAAACTTATCGCCCGCTACACTTCTCGACTGGCAGAGACTGAATGCTCAGGGGTGAGAATGTGTTGAACTCTCATATCCATAAACTTCGCAAGAAAAATGCACAAAGTACTGGCAAATAGCGCTTTGTTCTTCTCGTTTGTTTTTAGGTGATACCGACTCGAAGCATCAACTTTGATGTCAACAAACAGAAGAGGGAGCTCATCGCTCAGCTGGAATCCAAAAACAGGTAGAAAAGCAAGAAGTCATTGACTTGAACCTGTGTTTTTTAGTTGGATTTATAGACATGTAGGTAGTGTTGTTCCAATGCCGATACTGCATTAAAACAGTGGTATCGGTATGGGTGACTACTCACAAGTAACATGCAGATACCATTAATTCAAACGCTAATATAGGATTTTGGATGCAGCATCTTGTGTCTTGCTGGTGCACGACATTCACTGGTATGTGACATGTTCACTGCATGCTGATCTTAGATATCCTATTGGCCCTTGAAAGCTCTGAACCAAAGGCAGGACAGCTTTTTCATGTTGAGGAAAAAAAACCTCAAGTATCGGTATGGTATCGGTATCGGTATCGGCCGATACTGCAAAGCTGGGTATCGGTATCGGGAGCCAAAAAACGGTATCGTAACAACACTACATGTAGGTATTTTCTATTTTAGTTTTTTATTTAGATCATGTAGTTTTTGAAGTACATTTTTACTGTATAGGCTGTTGAACTGGAAAGTAAGTGTAACATTCCTCACTACCATTCACGTGTTAAGAGACTTTAACCATTGTATGATAAAACTAAAAATGATAAAACTACCCACCATTGAAAGATGCTTGAATGGAGAAGGAGCCGGAAAAATGTTGTACAGTACTACTGTTTTTTATGGGTACTGTACAGCTAAAATGAATGAGTGGAGGGGTCACCAACAACAACAGGTGGCTCACAAGGACCACATGAGAAGCCTGCAGGCCTGTTCTAAAAATAGCTCACCACTGATGGGACATTAGTCATCATTTGAAAATGTAAACATTTCAGAGTCATAGAAATAAAATGGTGGGTATTGTTATTTGTTTTCAATGTTAATTATTGGGAGAACATGATCAGATCAGAGGCACATTTTTCTCGAAAATCGACACTCCAAATTTGACAGCTTTTGGGGAGTTCAATTGATTAGCGCTTATTTTTATTCTTTCAAATTCTACATTTGGTGGCACTATGTGCACCATATGTTATTATCCAGTTTTTCTCCGCCCCCTGCCTGGTCAGTCATGTTCAGCCTGCCCGACCTTGACCACAGTGTTGTTTCATCACACAGAGAGATTTTGGCCGAGATCAAGCGTCTCCGTTCGGAACACGACGCCGTGTGCCAGCCCAGCCCAGAAAAGGGCAGCACCAACCCGACTCTCCTGGCTGAGCTTCGCCTCCTCAGGTGAACATGCACTCCAGGAGCTACACTGAAACATTTCATAAGACCTACTGGCCTGTCAACATATACAGTATGTTGCTGCGGCTGACGCCAGTCCATGCTGGCAATGAATTGTCAACATTTTTGTGCCACTGTGTCTGATTGAGCCAGAAAAATGTGTCGTGAGGCTTTGCAGCACGGAGCAGGAGGCTTCCTGGCAGATGGCAATGACAGATGGATGTTTGTTTGGGAAAGCCAATAAAAAAAAAAAATTTAAAAAAAAAAGTCCAACATGTTTATGCTTTGTAGGAACAACAACAAACCGAACAGGAGGGATTTCTTCTTTGAAAATATGCTGTTTAGATGGTTTTGAGATGCTGATTTTGACCACTTTATTATTATGTACAATGTCCAACTTTTAGCCCAGTTTGTGCTTGTTGTTTGCAATGCATATTTGATCACCATTTGTAATATTTTGCACCCTAAAATATTAGATACCCCATTTTAGAAAAAAACTATTGATACATCGAAAATCTTCCCAAAATAAGACCACACAAATTAATTACCTCAAAAGTAGTGATAGTTATTTGTTGTGTTTGCAGACAGAGGAAAGATGAGCTAGAGCAGAGGATGTCATCTCTGCAAGAAAGCAGGAGAGAACTGATGGTCCAGCTGGAGGGACTGATGAAGCTGCTCAAGGTTGCAGACACTTTTTTTATTAAATTATGGCCTCTATTAAGCATGGTTTTTAGTCACATGTACGCACATGCAAAATCACCTTATTTCCTACTTCTCTATCCTATTTTATACTATCAATTGTCGCTGCAACTCAGCTCACTTTACATCGTCATTCCTCCTTAAGAGTCTGACCTGTTCTATCGCTACTTGTGTCTGACCGCTTCCTTTTCACACGTTCTCCTTTTGTTTCCACCTGCCCATGCTCTGATCCTGTAGGATGAAGAACAGCGACAGGCAGTAAGTTTAACCCCCTTTTTGATGGACTGAGTTAGAAAAGAAAAAAGAAAAAAACAGGATGCAAAAACAACCCATAAGTCTGTTTAGCCCCCTCCCAAAATATTACCTATTTTTTATAAAGCATATTGATTAATCATTGCATATCTTTCTTTTAGGCGCAGGCCGCTGGTTCCGCTCATGCTTTTCCTTCCCGGCCGAGCCCTTCGACTGCCCGCTCAGTTGGTAGCGCCTCTCCGCACATGTATTCGCCCCAAGACTCCCTTGCTGGCGTGGGTGGGGATGTACAAGAGGCTTTTTCCCAAGGTAACATTGTTGAAATTATTCACTACTTTGTTAAGCTACATTTGCAGTTAGGAATCCCAACTTGTTGTTGAATGTCTTCAGGGCCCAGGAGAAACTTGAGGAATGACCTTCTAGTAGCAGCTGACTCCATTACCAACACCGTGTCTTCACTGGTCAAAGAGCTTCATTCTGGTACACACCGTTTTTGTATGGTGCTGCACAAACGTCTAGCACTTGAACATAGAATTTAAATAGTTCCACTGTAACAATAACAACAATACTTTCTATGTGGTCTTAAATAAGACATTATGTTGATGTGTAACTTCAAATCATTTCATGAAAACAAAATGCCTAAATCTAACCTTTTTTCAAAGCAGATGATGGTCGGGAGGAAGAGGAGAGATTGCTGAACGGGAAGGACAGAGGTACAGTATGTACATCTTCCGAAGGAGTAATTTCTTTTTTTCTTACACCTTTATATACCGAAATTAGTTCAAATCCACATAATGTTAAAATGTATTTCCTGTTTATTGTGGAGGAAATGTTCCAAACCACGTAGTAAAAATCTGTGATGCATGCAAAAAAGTTTTGTTTTTCAGACTTCCATCCATCAATTTTCTTAACCGCTTGCTCCTCACAAGGGTCATGGGGGGTGCTGGCGCCTATCTCAGCTAGCTTCGGGCAGCTTTAACCTACTAAAACACTAAATTTGAATAAATAAGTTATTTTCCTCCTTTTCTAAATGACCTTTTACTACTTGTGTGCATTTGTGACTGACCACTTGCATTGATAAAACGCCACTTCACACTCTGTTCCTCATTACTTCACCTTGTGCTAATGTGCTTCATTAAAGTGCTTTCTCATTAGCCAACCGTCTTTATGTCTTGGCCGCCTTCAGAGACCCAGAGTGTGCAGACGACTTCCTGGTGTGCCCCCGGGTTTAGTCTGAATACTCATTAGGATGCTAACCTGCCCCGTTAACCTGATAACCTTAACACACAGAGAAGAGGTCTGGTTCTATATATGCCACAGTTTGATTTCAAGTTGTTAACGAAATAATCCTCATGTCCACAAATATTTCCTCGCATATACTTTTACAATTTTGAGGCTTGTAGTTTCTATGAATTTTTTTTGTGGTAGCAGCATATTTTACAATGACACTGCTTTGTTCTCTGTTCACAACCCCAGTTTGATGTTTTCTCATGGAACACTCTTTTCCATCCAGCAGGTTAAATTTCAACATGGACAAACAAAAACGGTAAGTATTTGTAAGTATCTGTTTTCTCGGGATGTAACAATAAGCTTAATATCGTGATATCGTGATATCAAAACTGCCACAATATCGTCGTCGTCATGTTCACAATATTTAAATGCAACACATCTGTTAAAAATGTCAGGTTGATTTGCATTTGTGCAGTTCTAGCACCCTCTGGTGGCTAGTTTTTTTAAAGTGCAATTGTAATTTTCATTAGGGATGTTTTGGCCCTTCTATGTTTAAAATCTACACTAATTGTCAGATGAAGGGGAACGTAATATGCCTATGAAGCAAGTCAATATGTGATGGAACTCAATGTGTGCGTGCATTAACAAAATAACATCCATCCATCCATCCATTTTCTTGACCGCTTATTCCTTAGGGTCGCGGGGGGTGCTGGCGCCTATCTCAGCTGGCTCTGGGCAGTAGGCGGGGGACACCCTGGACTGGTTGCCAGCCAATCGCAGAATAATAATGATAATAATAAAACATAATAATAACATAACATTGCTATTATTTTTTTAGTCTGAGCCCATTTTTTCTTTTTTCTTTTTTTTTTTACAATATTGTAATCTTTTTTTAAATATCGCCAACCTCTCCACAATATCGTGATAATTATCATATCATGAGCTTCATATCGTGATAATAGCGTATTGTGACGTTTGGATATCGTTACATCCCTGCTGTTTTCAGCCCCTAATGAACCATAACAAACATCGGTTTGTTTGCAATAAAGGATACAATCTATTTTATCTGATAAAATTGACTGTATTCAATTAAATAATTTGAAAATATACTTAGCGCTCGGTCTTCTTGCCTTATCGCAACGATGTGCACACAGTCATGGCTGACAACAAGGCACTCTAAAGCGTCCATGCCAGCATAAAGCCTAGCAAGTTGGATTAAAATAAAATAAATAAATAAAAGTTTCCCTCCCACCTCGCTGTTCCGTCTTTCTCTGCGTGCACTCATGGCCGACGATGAGGCGCTCTGGAGTGGACACGCCAGTAGCATTTTAGCCACAGGCAAAAACTAGAAAGCTAAAATGATAAATGGTTAAAAATGTTCATCTTGTCTTCTAATTCATACAAGTCACTTTTTTTTTATTTTTAAAGACAAAAATGGTTTGTTCACGTTTACTAGTTTCGGCGTCCACAGCTTCTGAGGAAGGCAGCAGTGGACGCCAAAACTAAAGGTAAACGAACTCTTTTTGTCTTTAAAAAGAAAACTGTAAAATGGTGAAACATATTTTAATCTGCACGATTGAGTACTCTTTCAATAATTATCAATGTCTATTGCAAAACATATGATGTATTTAGAAACAAATCTCTGAATTTTCTTTACAGAGTCTTTAACAGCTTTAGAGCTACAGTATATATTTTTTCCCGGAAAATTCAAATTTGGACAACTTCGTGGGGCATTTAAATGTTTGATGTTGCACTGTAAAACCAAACATTCTTAACAATAAATTGGCCATATTGGGAAATAACCAAGATGCCACTCTCCTCAGGCAGCGCGGTGTTTCATCCGAGCCAAAGAAGAAACAAAAAATGGAGACAAGAAACTTCCTCATTAGTGGAGATCGGAACACAAGTGCCAATTTAGCACTCACAATGCTGGACACCAAACTTCGGTCCATTGACTGATGTATAGCTCTGAATCAGTGTTTGTCTTGTCACTGTGATTTTATTTTTGTGTTGACGTAATCGAGCATAGCTAAACAAAGAACCCGAAGCCTACTGATTTGTACCCAAGTGTGTGTGCATGCTTCAGCAGGTGTTTTTTTGTTGTTGTTTTTTTTTAAAAGAGGGTCAAGTAAGTGAGAGGAGAAGTGTGTGACGAGGACGCAGATGTTTGGAAGCTTTAATTCTCAGGATGGCTATAACAGGATGTAGTTCTGGTGGAAAGGACAAACAAAGAAGGTCAACTGTTAAAAAGGAGAGAAGAAATGATTAAGTTTCAGCACTGTGTGCTTTGTATTTATTTATTTTTGCTTTGATTTTCGCCAGTTATCATTTGTTGTGAGAGTCAAGGTGAGAGTGGTCAGGCCCTGCTGAGACAAATCTTGTACGGGATATTTGCTGCTGTGTTTCGGCGATGTGAATAACTCCACAGGTGCTCGTATTTTAGCAGCTCAGGCTGTCTGTCCTGGTACTGAACTGAGAGATTTTAGTGTGCGTGTGTGTGTGAGGTTGAATAGATTTAAAGTATTTTTATGCAAAAGCAAAGTGAGAGGAGACATGATCTCAGAAATGAAGCAGAAATGTATTTTATTAGCAATGTAAACTTGCCTTGATATTTTTAGGAAAACAAATCTCTGTAATTTTTTTTTTTTTTGACAATAATGTTTTATGCAGCCCCACTAGTCTAAATATGGTATTCTGGTTAGTATTATGTTGGTGGAATATGAGTTAAGCAGCAAAATCCAGCCTTTTTTCTCCATCTCAGGGTTCGGCCATTTTGCCACCTGCTGCCGATTGAAAATGACATCAATGTTGCGCAGGTCTCAGGTAACAGCCAATCACATCACAGCGCAGCTTCAGAAAACAGGTGAGCTCTGATTGGTTGTTGCCTGAGCAATATTGATGCTATCTTCAGTGACAGCAAGTGAGCAAATGACAAAATGGCTGCCCCCTGTTGATGGAGAAAAACGGCTGGATTTTGCTTCATAACTCATATTCCACAAATGTAATATTAATCAGAATGTCATGTTTAAACTAGTGAGGTGACATATAACATTATTGTCAAGAAATGCTTAAGACTGACTTCCACATTAAACTTATCTTGCTGTCTTCCAATTGACTGAATAATTCTTAAACTCCGCAGTCCAAAATGACTCCTCACACTTTGCTACTCGACTGCCTTTTCATTTCAAGCTTTCTGAACATTGCAGTGGATTTGCGAGAATGATTCAGTTCGCTGTCAATTTTGGGCTACCAAAAACAACAAGCGCTTGGCTTGCGTGTGCCAAAACTGAACCAAAGAACCAAGCTCGTGTCAGTTCAGTCATTTAAAGCAGCAGTCTTGTAAATCTCCAGCTTCAAGTGACTGACTGATCAATCATTTTTGGCTATTGTTGACATTACAGTGCGCATGCTGATAATATATTTAGCAGCCATTTGCTCATGTCGTTGCAGGTGCTCATTAGCATGTAAGATAGTCCTGTTCCATGGCCCAGATCTGTGACTCACTGGAATTGCTCTAACACCTTAAATAGAACAGGACCATTGTTATTAATGTCATCTTTCATTGCGCGTGTCCTCTGCTACGACATATCGAAATGGCCTCTGTGAGGAGCGTTTAGTAAGAGTGGACGCATCCTTACTTGAAACTGTAAATGCCATCAGCGCTGAACATGTGTGAGCTGTGTTTGACTTGCAATAAATTCTATTTATCATCAAACCGGGTCTAGCATGTTCTGTCTCTTATTGGCGCATACAAGCGAGACGAGAAATATTTCGTAGCTTTTCAGGTGGAGTTCAATTGAAAGGCCACACTATCCTTGATTTACTGCTGTTCTCACTTTTCCCATGAGCTTGCCCCAGAGGTCATGACTGTTTGCGACAAAGACACAAAACTGAAGCCCTTAAACTATAAACTGAATGCAAGTCATTGTTGTCGTCTGTTGTCCGTGAAACTGCGCCAGCAGCCATAAATAACCTGTCACCACCTTTGAACTCAGTCTAGGTATGACCCTGGATGCGCCGGCTCATGTGTTTTCCATCCCAGAGGTTGAAGTGAGTTTAGACTTCATTTCGAGGTGTCAACATTGTGTGATGATGTGTCTAAACAATGTTGTTTTTGACTATTGACTTTTGTTCAGCCTGACAGATGGTGTTTCATATTTAAATGGACAGAGAAGGTAATTTAAAAAAAAAAAAAAAAAAATTTAAATGTTGAAGGGTTCGAGTCCAGGCTCCGGCCTTCCTGGGTGGAGTTTGCATGTTCTCCCCGTGCCCGCGTGGGTCTTCCCCGGGTACTCCGGTCTCCTCCCACATTCCAAAGACATGCATGGCAGGTTGATTGGGCGCTCTGAATTGTCCCTAGGTGTGCTTGTGAGTGTGAATTGTGAATTGTTCGTCTCTGTGTGCCCTGCGATTGGCTGGCAACCAGTCCAGGGTGTCCCCCGCCTACTGCCCAAAGCCAGCTGAGATAGGCGCCAGCGCCCCCCGTGACCCTTGCGAGGAATAAGCGGTCAGGGAAATGGATGGATGGATGGATAAATGAAGAAAAAAAATAATGGATCTAACTGAAAGGGTACTTTACCTCATCCAGGGTAAAAGAGTAGGTGCTAAAGCATCACTAGCATTCTATGTATGCATGCATGTGCCTGTATCGTTAAGAGTATTAAGCCTAATTTGACCAAGTAAAGATATTTGTTTAAGAGTAGTAGCCGGGTAGCCATTGGAAATTTCTAGAATTTCCTGAACCTCCGGTCAAACACACACATCAGACTTTTAGAGCAGTTTTCAAGAAATGTATTAATTATAGTATGTACATAACATTAGCAACATGATTCTCAACAGTGCAACATTATTATTATTATTATTATTATTATTATCATTAACGTCCTGAACAACTGTCCTCAGTCCACCTCTTCAATGGTGGGCCCCTGGGAGCCGGCCTGGGCCTGCCCCCCACAGCCTCCTGCAGGCCCCGCCCCCTGATACAACTTGCTGATGATCGGCTGGCACACTCGTTCCAGCCCCTTTTGCTTGTGCTGGAACTCATCCTTGTCGGCCAGCTGGTTGCTCTCCAGCCAGTTGAGGGTCTGCTCACACTTGTCCATCAGCGTCTTCTTGTCCTCCTCACTCAACTTGGCCGCCAGCTTCTCGTCCTGCACGCTGCTTTTCACGTTGAAGGCGTACGACTCAAGATCGTTCTTGGCGGCAATTTTGTCCCGCTGCAGATCGTCCTCGGCTTTATACTTTTGGGCGTCGGCCACCATCTTCTCGATCTCCTCTTTGCCGAGACGGCCTTTGTCATTGGTGATGGTGATCTTGTTCTCCTTGCCGGTGCTTTTGTCCACCGCCGACACGTTCAGGATGCCGTTGGCGTCCACGTCGAAGGTGACCTCGATCTGCGGCACGCCTCGGGGAGCCGGCGGGATTCCGCTCAGGTCAAATCGTCCCAGCAGGTTGTTGTCCTTGGTCATGGCTCTCTCGCCCTCGAAGACCTGGATGAGGACGCCCGGCTGGTTGTCGGCGTAGGTGCTGAAGATCTGCGTCTGCTTGGTGGGGATGGTGGTGTTGCGTTTGATGAGCGCGGTCATGACTCCTCCGGCCGTCTCCAGGCCCAGCGACAGTGGCGCCACGTCCAGCAGCAGCAGGTCCTGGACGTTGCCTGAGGTGTCCCCCGTGAGGATGGCGGCCTGGACGGCGGCGCCATAAGCCACCGCCTCGTCCGGGTTAATGCTCTTGTTCAGCTCCTTGCCATTGAAGAAGTCCTGCAAGAGCTTCTGGATTCTGGGGATCCGCGTGGAGCCGCCAACCAGGACCACCTCATGGATCTGGCCCTTGTCCATCTTGGCGTCCTTCAGGGCTTTCTCCACGGGCTCCAGAGTTCCCCTGAACAGGTCGGAGCACAGCTCCTCAAAGCGAGCCCTGGTGATGGAGGTGTAGAAGTCAACGCCCTCAAAGAGGGAGTCGATCTCCAAGTTGGCCTGCGAGCTGGAGGACAGCGTCCTCTTTGCCCTCTCGCAGGCGGTGCGCAGCCTCCTCAAGGCCCTTTTGTTCTGGCTGATGTCCTTCTTGTGCTTCCTCTTGAACTCGGCCACAAAGTGCTCCACCATGCGGTTGTCGAAGTCCTCTCCGCCCAGATGCGTGTCTCCGGCGGTGGCTTTGACCTCGAAGATGCCGCCCTCGATGGTCAGGATGGATACGTCGAAGGTGCCGCCACCCAGGTCAAAGATGAGGACGTTGCGTTCGCCGGACTTGCCTTTGTCCAGACCGTAGGCGATGGCGGCCGCTGTGGGCTCGTTGATGATCCTCAGGATGTTCAGGCCCGCGATGACGCCCGCGTCTTTGGTGGCCTGCCGCTGGGAGTCGTTGAAGTAGGCAGGGACGGTGACCACGGCACTGGACACCGGTTGGCCCAGGTAGGCTTCGGCAATCTCCTTCATTTTTACCAGCACCATAGAGGAGATCTCCTCTGGGTTGAATTCCTTGTTCTCCCCTTTGTACTGCACCTGGATTTTGGCCTTGCCTCCATCAGCCACCACCTTGAAGGGCCAGTGCTTCCTGTCCGCCTGCACCACCGGATCATCGAACCTCCTTCCGATCAGTCGCTTAGCATCAAACACCGTGTTGCTTGGGTTCAACGCCACTTGGTTTTTGGCGGCGTCGCCAATGAGCCTCTCAGTGTCGGTGAACGCCACATAGCTGGGCGTGGTCCTGTTGCCCTGGTCGTTGGCGATGATCTCCACTTTGCCGTGCTGGAAAACACCTACGCAGGAGTACGTGGTGCCCAGGTCGATGCCAATCGCAGTGCCTTTCGCTGAGACCATTTTGTTTTGTAGTCTGTCAAGATGCTCGTCTGTGAGGACGACATTACAGCAACACATTAAAAATCATTCACCCATTTTCAAGACCTCTTATCTTCATTAGGAAGTCTTCAATGAGTCTAACATTCAATGGGGGAAGATGCCGGAAAACATAAATATGATGACATAAATTTATTTAATATTACAACATAATGAATATCCAAGCTAAATAACAAAGCATTCAACAGGATGCAGTCTAAATACATGGCATCATTCCCAACAGTTTAAATATAAAGCAAAAGTAAAGTGTCCTTTCCAGAGAATAAAAGTGTTTACTTACATTGAAAAGTGTTCTGTGATGTTTCTGACTCTCGTGGATCTCTTGTGAATCTTCACTTGTGGAACTTGTTATCCTGCGCTGTGTGTCAGCTGCTTTTATACAAGTCCAGCTGTCATTCTGGACACTTCCAGACGTTTCTCCGTCAAGTGACATCACATACAAAACCACTTCCGGTTGGTGTTTTCAAAATAAAAGAAAACTGTTCTTGCAATATGGGCAATTGTCAGGCAGATAAAGGATTTTACTCTTATTTTGAAGGCAAGGTCGGATTACAAGAGTAACCAGTGACGCAAGTTTCATCCAGAACACTCTGGAATCTTGGCGATGCAGCGTGAATTTGTAGTCTCTGCTTGAGTTGAACACAGAGGTTGGGAGTTAGATTTGCCATAAGCAAACTAAAAAAAAAAACTATCCACCTTTACATCTATTTAGCTGTTATGTTGTTACAGTCTGAAGAATTAAATTGGAATAATTTAAGAACAGTCTCCGGTTCGAGTCCAGGCTCGGACCTTCCTCGGTGGAGTTTGAATGTTCTCCCCGTGCCCGCGTGGGTCTTCTCCGGGTACTCCGGTCTCCTCCCACATTCCAAAGACATGCATGGCAGGTTAATTGGGCGCTCCGAATTGTCCCTCGGTGTGCGTGTGAGTGTGGATGGTTGTTCGTCTCTGTGTGCCCTGCGATTGGTTGGCAACCAGTCCAGGGTGTCCCCCGCCTACTGCCCAGAGCCAGCTGAGATAGGCGCCAGCAGCCCCGCGACCCTTGTGAGGAATAAGCGGTCAAGAAAATGGATGGATGGATGGATAATTTAAGAACAAAATCACTGTCCTCTGAGTGTCACCCAAAAATGTCCTACCTTGTTCAACCAGCTAAGCCTGCGACCTTGATTGACAGGTAGAAAAAAACAACCTCTGAAATGCTCTTCCACTAGATCAGTGTTTACCAAACAGGACTACACGTATATTTCATTTTATCACAGAGGTCCATGACCCCAAGCTGACCCCAGAGGTTAAACTGAGAACACCTATACGTCTTAAAGCTATACGCCTCGAAGCTAATGTCAACAAGAAAGCCTCAACGTTTCATGCTTCTTTCATTGTATGCAAATTTCTTTTTAAATCTAATCATCTAATCATGAACTATATAAAAATCCCTTTAGCAGTGATTCTCAATGACTCCCTCTAATGTAAAATAATTACTGGCCAAGTGCAGTTCAGTTGTTTTTAGCTTGTATGTTCAATACATTTGCATACAATATTTAGAAACCGGTCTTAAACATTTATTTGGATATCTTGGTGTATGTGCCATAAACGCAATCATTATTTAAGCACATTTAAAAAAATAAAATAAAAAAAACTATATTTGAGTTCAGAGTTAATGTTCAAAATGTGCACAATATTCCAGTGCCTTACAATCACATTAAAAAGTACTTTTCTTAGGAAAAAATTACAGTAATGTATTTTAATGTCTTCATTATAGTACTTGGAGACCTATATTTTTGGGGGGTAAGTTGGATAACTAAGAAGCAGGGAATGAGTGATTCCCAACACAGCCTCTTTTTTTTTTCTTCTTTAGTTTGAGTTACTATACATATAAATTAATTAGATTTATGATTTCATTGGTTGAATTACATAAAATTTACACACATACATTTGATAGACAGTTTTTTATATTTCATAATAGTTTCGTTAAATTAATGACGTCATTTGCAAAAATAAACTAGCGCCTAGACTTTACTAGTATGTTCTCCCTGAGTCGCCACGATTCCAGTGTTCTGCATGAAGCTTACGTCACTTGTTACTGTTGTGAATCGTCCTTGCCTTCACAATAAGAGCGAAATCCTGCCTGTCTGCCTTACAATTGCCCATAATCCACTATCCTGTCTTTTATTTTGAAATGACCAAACGGAAAGTGGTTTTGTCGGTGATGTCACTTAATGGAGAAACGTCTGGAAGTGTCCAGAATGACAGCTGAACTAGTATAAAAGCAGCTGACGTACAGCGCAGGAGAACAAGATCCACAAGAGAGCGACGAGAGCCAGAGACATCACAAAGCACTTTTAAATGTAAGTTAATACTTTTATTTTCTGGAAAGGACACTTTACTTTTGCTTTGTATTTAAACTGTTGGGAATGTTGCCATGTATTTAGACTGCATCCTGTTGAATGCTTTCTTATTTAGCTTGGATATTAGCGCAGGAGAACAAGATCCACAAGAGAAGATTCACAAGAGAGCCACGAGAGCCAGAGACATCACAAAGCACTTTTAAATGTAAGTTAATACTTTTATTTTCTGGAAAGGACACTTTACTTTTGCTTTATATTTAAACTGTTGGGAATGATGCCATGTATTTAGACTGCATCCTGTTGAATGCTTTGTTATTTAGCTTGGATATTCATTATGTTGTAATATTAAATAAATTTATGTCATCATATTTATGTTTTCCGGCATCTTCCCCCATTGAATGTTAGACTCATTGAAGACTTCCTAATGAAGATAAGAGGTCTTGAAAATGGGTGAATGATTTTTAATGTGTTGCTGTAATGTCGTCCTCACAGACGAGCATCTTGACAGACTACAAAACAAAATGGTCTCAGCGAAAGGCACTGCGATTGGCATCGACCTGGGCACCACGTACTCCTGCGTGGGTGTTTTCCAGCACGGCAAAGTGGAGATCATCGCCAACGACCAGGGCAACAGGACCACGCCCAGCTATGTGGCGTTCACCGACACTGAGAGGCTCATTGGCGACGCTGCCAAGAACCAAGTGGCGTTGAACCCAAGCAACACGGTGTTTGATGCTAAGCGACTGATCGGAAGGAGGTTCGATGATCCGGTGGTGCAGGCGGACAGGAAGCACTGGCCCTTCAAGGTGGTGGCTGATGGAGGCAAGGCCAAAATCCAGGTGCAGTACAAAGGGGAGAACAAGGAATTCAACCCAGAGGAGATCTCCTCTATGGTGCTGGTAAAAATGAAGGAGATTGCCGAAGCCTACCTGGGCCAACCGGTGTCCAGTGCCGTGGTCACCGTCCCTGCCTACTTCAACGACTCCCAGCGGCAGGCCACCAAAGACGCGGGCGTCATCGCGGGCCTGAACATCCTGAGGATCATCAACGAGCCCACAGCGGCCGCCATCGCCTACGGTCTGGACAAAGGCAAGTCCGGCGAACGCAACGTCCTCATCTTTGACCTGGGTGGCGGCACCTTCGACGTATCCATCCTGACCATCGAGGGCGGCATCTTCGAGGTCAAAGCCACCGCCGGAGACACGCATCTGGGCGGAGAGGACTTCGACAACCGCATGGTGGAGCACTTTGTGGCCGAGTTCAAGAGGAAGCACAAGAAGGACATCAGCCAGAACAAAAGGGCCTTGAGGAGGCTGCGCACCGCCTGCGAGAGGGCAAAGAGGACGCTGTCCTCCAGCTCGCAGGCCAACTTGGAGATCGACTCCCTCTTTGAGGGCGTTGACTTCTACACCTCCATCACCAGGGCTCGCTTTGAGGAGCTGTGCTCCGACCTGTTCAGGGGAACTCTGGAGCCCGTGGAGAAAGCCCTGAAGGACGCCAAGATGGACAAGGGCCAGATCCATGAGGTGGTCCTGGTTGGCGGCTCCACGCGGATCCCCAGAATCCAGAAGCTCTTGCAGGACTTTTTCAATGGCAAGGAGCTGAACAAGAGCATTAACCCGGACGAGGCGGTGGCTTATGGCGCCGCCGTCCAGGCCGCCATCCTCACGGGGGACACCTCAGGCAACGTCCAGGACCTGCTGCTGCTGGACGTGGCGCCACTGTCGCTGGGCCTGGAGACGGCCGGAGGAGTCATGACCGCGCTCATCAAACGCAACACCACCATTCCCACCAAGCAGACGCAGATCTTCAGCACCTACGCCGACAACCAGCCGGGCGTCCTCATCCAGGTCTTCGAGGGCGAGAGAGCCATGACCAAGGACAACAACCTGCTGGGACGATTTGACCTGAGCGGAATCCCGCCGGCTCCCCGAGGCGTGCCGCAGATAGAGGTCACCTTCGACGTGGACGCCAACGGCATCCTGAACGTGTCGGCGGTGGACAAAAGCACCGGCAAGGAGAACAAGATCACCATCACCAATGACAAAGGCCGTCTCGGCAAAGAGGAGATCGAGAAGATGGTGGACGACGCCCAAAAGTATAAAGCTGAGGACGATCTGCAGCGGGACAAGATCACCGCCAAGAACGCTCTGGAGTCGTACGCCTTCAACGTGAAGAGCAGCGTGCAGGACGAGAAGCTGGCGGCCAAGTTGAGTGAGGAGGACAAGAAGACGCTGATGGACAAGTGTGAGCAGACCCTCAACTGGCTGGAGAGCAATCAGCTGGCTGACAAGGACGAGTTCCAGCACAAGCAAAAGGAGCTGGAACGGGTGTGCCAGCCGATCATCAGCAAGTTGTATCAGGGGGCGGGGCCAAAAGGAGACTGTGGGGGGCAAGCCCAGGCTGGCTCCCAGGGGCCCACCATTGAAGAGGTGGACTGAGGACTGTCGTTTAAGACATGTTAATGATAATATTGCACTGTTGTTGTTAATGTAAATATACACTGTAATTAATAAATTTGTTGAAAAATGCTATAATGTCTGATCCATGTGTGTAGGTAATGTTTGACCAAGTCAACCATCATCGATGGGGGAGCAGATTTATATAAAAAAATTAATTTAAATATTTTCATCGGGATGGGGCTGTCAGGTGGATGAATAGCTCGGGGGCACCCACTCCGTCGGCACTCCCCACCTTTGCCGCTGACGGCTTTTTCAGCCATTAATTGAACCGGGACAGTCTGATAACCCATTAAAAAGGCTAGCTTTAGGACCCCGCGGAGACCATCGCCGGTGCTGCGCTGCAGCGTCTGCGGCTCGAGAGGGAGAGGGAGAGAGAGAGAGAGAGAGAGAGAGAGACGGAAGCAGGCGGGGGAGCGCGAGACAGCAGCGAACGGAGAAGACCCGGTAGAGCGCGAGGGAGGGAGAGAGGGAGTGAGAGAGAGAGAGAGAGAGCGAGGAGGGGAAAACGACGGCCGACAGGGTCGGACGATACGGTAAATACAAAGATTACATTTTGGCCTAGCAGATGTTTGCCTTTCGCTCGAAACACAACCACCTCGGGTAGTCATTGCAACGAAACGGTGGAGGGCTGGAGCTGTGCGCGAAGCCTCAGAGTGAACTTGGGAGTTTTTTCTTTTTCGGGGAGGGTGGGAGGAATGTCAAATCAAATATGGGGGGCTGTAATGCTAACATATTCCAACAGAGCGTAAACCGCCTCCCGGCGACACCGCCAGGTAACATTAAACCGGAACGCTAGCCGTCCCCTTTTAACCCAGCGGCACATAAACGGAGGAGCGAGCCGAGCCGAAGTGTCGACTCCGCGGTGAGCGAGCACACGGGGACGCGCCTCCGGGGTGAACGGGTGCATTCGGTCCAAACGCATGCGTGCGTGTGTTTTACCTGACCTAGCAAAGCTTATCTCCGCCATACACAGGCACATCAACAAGCCCGTGTTTGTGACCGTCTTCCAGCAACACGCTGGGGATTAGATGCTGTTTCTTTTTTGTTGTTTTTTGACAAGTGTCAACCGCTGAAGGCCGCGTGAGGTCGCTTCTAATATTAATTGTCATAAAGCTGGAGTATGTTAAGCTAGCATAAGGACTCAACTGCATTTCCGGCATGTGCCTATAAAGTAAAAGTTTCTTCGGACAACGAGTAAATACTAAACAGAGCTTAGTCCCACCGTATTCCTCTGTAAAATGTCATCAAGCTATTTGTTTATTTGTTATTAGCTTGACTGAAGTTTATCATTGTCTCGAGTAGGGCCAGGCCACATGGCCAAAAAAATAAAATCTCTCTTTTTTTATTTTTTATTTTTCATTTATTTATTTTTTTAAGTCATTCCGCATGATTGTGATTTTATTTGATTGAAGCAATAAACACAACATTTATTTAAAGGTTTCATTTATTCAAAATAGAATCCTGTGCAAAACGTTCAAACAACAATGCATGCCAATTTTAAATTAATTTGAACACAAATGTAACATTCATAACTTGTGAAACTTTTAAAATATTTATTTTATGTATTTTTAAAATATTATTATTATTAATAGTATATTTAATAAATATTCATGTATAATATTTACATGCACCTCGATTTCACGATATATATATACATATATATATGTATGTATGACCCATTTCTTTCAGCAGCTGCTTCTTCCTACCTTAGACTTAATCAATGAAGCATTTCCCACCCCTCTGGCAACAATTTCTTTCTTCTTCTCCCACCAGTTCAGGCTTGTGCTTGGACCTTTGACAAGAGTCTAATTTAAAAACCCGCTGGCAATACAGCTGGAACAATTTCTGTTCCATACACTTTCTATAGGCCTGTGACGTCTGTTCATGTGAATGCGTGTGCATGTGTGTGTGTGACCTACATCTAACTCACTTGGAGGAAGGAGTTGGCCTGCAGATTGAGCAGTGAGACCCTTGGGGTGTTGGATGGTTATTGTACACCCTTTTCTGCAAAGTTTCCACCCATGGTTTTCCGCTGGCCCGCTGCCTGACTGTCTTTACAGTGCAGGCTGATGTAAGGCAACAGTGTGAGGAGTGACATACTGTACTCCACAACAGCTTCGGGATTTATAAATCAAACATTTTGCTTTCTTTCTTTTTGTCTTCACTTAAAAGTCTGACATTGATAGATCTTGCATCACACTCCCGACGTGCAGTACTACAGAAATTGTACTTGCAGATGTTAGCAATGACGTGATGTTGGCAGCACATCAGAAGTTTTCTGATGTAAGTTGGCAGCACTTTATTGTAGTGGTTAGCATGTCTGCATCGCAGCCAAGAGGTCCTGGGTTTGAATCTTGGCTCAGGCCTTTTTTGTGTGGAGTTAACATGTTCTTGCATGATTGTGTGGAGTTTTCTTTTCCAGATACTCCCGCTTCCTCCCACAGTCCCAAAACACGTATGGGAGGTTAATAATAGACTTGAGAATGTCAATGATTGCCTGTTTGTCTCTGTGTGCTATGCGATTGGCAGATAAGTTGAGGGTGTGTAGAAAAGTGATGGATGGATGGATTTGTGTGTTTTAGTGTACTGGTGTGATAAGTGGCAAAGTTAACATTTTCTAACAAATGATCATCCGCTCTGTGGTCATCGTAGGCTCCAGCTGACCCCCTAATGAGGAAAATGGAGGGATGGAAATGAGATTTTGCAGAGGCACCAGATCAGGTGAGGAAAAAGTTCAAACATTGAAAATTAGATGACGCTTTCACATGGCCAAAAATCTTCTATCGACGCAAACTTGCTGTTTTATTCACTCGTGTTTTGCATGTTTTCTCTCTGCTTTTTAGGAGAGGGGGAGGACTGAGTGATTGTCGGACAGTTTGAGGGGCAGTTTGAATGACGACGCACCTGCTGCTTCTGAGGGACTTAGATTTTCTACGTTTTTATTTTTTAACTTTGTAAAATTGCTTTCGTCATGCCGTCCAACAGTCCTGCAGTCGCCCAACTGCCCCAGACACCCGAAAACAAAACCTCCAACGATGTGGTAAGATTAATGCATAGTTTCTTGTTACTCTACTTGTCACAGCAAGTGTATTTTATTCCCACAAATTAAAATACTTGGCAGGTGTCTTCTCTGGGACATTGTCAAAATCTCTTTTTTAGCCTAGCTGAAATCTGCCTGTTATGAACTCGGTTCTGACTCCTCATTCCATTTGTGTGCAGCATAACAGCGAAATTCTGATTCACCGTGTTTGCTTTTAATACTAATGACTCCATTTTACCAATCAAACGGAGCCCGGCGGTCACATGTAGTGTGTTGTACACATTTAGAAGGAACACAATCTGCAATGTAAACGCAGCACTGGTGATAAAGTTGTAAGTTGGCAGAATCCACATCGTTTGTGAGTAGTGCAATAAATCACAGCATTGCAGATAAATGTGGAAGTTCATTATAATCAAATTATATTGTAGCTATATAATTTACAGCTTCCTCCTGGTTAGCCTACTGTGCTGTTTCACAATTAGTTTATTGTGGATAACTTTGCCTTTGTTGTTTTAAATCTCAATTATCGCTATCATGTTGAGTAATTTCTATATTTTAATTTTTTTTTGCTAACAGAAATCGCGAATAGAAACAGCACATAATAATACAGGAGGGTAGAAAGAGAGAGAGAGAGGAGAGGACACAATGCTCGAAAGGAAAATGGAGAGAGCAAGTTAGGTGTGGATGTGGCAAGCGAAAGAAAGAGGACAGGCTGTCTGATGCTGATGGGATCCTCCTCTTCCCGCCCGGCTTGCAGTCTGGTTGCCTAGCAACTGCTGCAGCCTAAAATAACCCGCCACGAGTCCGAAATAGACCAAAGATATAGGAACAGATTGGCCAGTGCGTTTGTGCGCTTTGACACTTGATAACATTGACACGGCTGAGCGGGCTTCTCAATACGTCGTCGCTTAAAACGATTTCCTTTGCACTTGTCAGTCTCCCGATATTCCGTCCATTCGAGAGATGGCGACTGCCATATGGACAGCCAGCCAGTGCTAGCCGTTCGCCGTGCTGAATGATCATCCAGGAAGTGACACCAGAGCGTTTAGTCAGCGCGGCGGTCCTGTCAGAGACAGTTGCTAAGCAGTTTCTGCACCTTAGCAACCGCTCTCCTGTCACTGCAGCGCAGGGTCCGGTCGAGGAAGCAGGGAATGGGATCAGATGGAAAACGCCGTTAGTCTGACTGAAACCAGAATGTTGACGTTGATGTCAACACCATACTCTCGCTGAAGTCGTCTTAAAATCACATTTCAAAGTAGCTTGATCGGAAATTGAATTTATCTTGCATCTGTATGGTTAGACTGCTTTGGAATTAGATCATATTCATGTGCATGCTCTATGGCTGCAAGATGTTACCAAGAAGCAAATAAGGTTAAATGCACAAGATAAGAAAACAAAGTGGATCACACTCTACCAGGGGTCTGCAACCTGCGGCTCTGGAGCCACATGTGGCTCTTTCGTCCCTCTCATGTGGCTCCCTGTGGATCGCTAAAAAAAAATAATAGAAGAAGAAATTAATGAATTAATATATTTTTTACATTTTTATTTTTTTATTTATTTTCTTCAAAATAAATAATGATTACATAAAAATGAATAATATTTATTTTAAAATTTTAGAGAAAATATTCTTCCAATAAATTAATGATTAAATAAAAAAAACAACAACATAATAATTAAATAGTATTCAAAAAATAGAGTCAACATTTTAAAGTTGTTGGAAAAAGAGAGATGTCCAAAAAGGAAGAGGAAAAGCAGAAAACTACCATAAAATGTCCATGGAGAAGGCATGAGGTTAACAATGAAGTATGAAATTAGGCTAGCTTTTTAGCTTTAAAAAAAGTTATGTTGAAGATATCATCTTTCTATCTACAAAAATAAAAATATAATAAATAAATAAAAAATCAAAGTTTGTGTTTACCCAAGAGCAGCAGGAGATCATCAGGAACTGAAGAATTGTTTTATCAATGTACCAAAACTTAACAAGCTCACTTGAACTTGTAACAGAGGTAAATCGGGTTAACACACCTTACACATAATGCTTCAATTAGGTTTTAGCATAAGGTAGAAAACTAAATAATAAAAAGCATCAGTAGACACAACTGCTAGAATACAAAAGCAGGCAAGAATCTCAATGAATGACACAGCAGGAGAAAATTATTACAGAAAAGGGAGGCGACTCAAACTCAATCCAAACAAATTCCAAAGACTAATGGCAACAGTACAGTATGCGGTGCGGCTATTACTGCGGTGTTTAACATGACCTATTTATGTTTGGCTGCAGAGTGAAGATGGAGCCGACCAGGACAGTCCAGAGGAGGCGACTGTGGGGAGCCCTCCAAACAAGCGCCGAGTGGGCCGTCCGAGCAGGAAGCGCAAACAGTTTCTTCCTGTGAGTACGATCTGCTTTCAGTCGGCCTTGCACCAACCTCTTTGGCCTATAAAATGGATTTACTCCGCAATCACCACTTTGATCATGTTCTGATGCTTTGCTGAGGCCTGCAGTGTCCGATCTTGTTGACACTATTGGAGATGATGTCTCCTACAGCCACGAAAGGTCACTCTTTTAGAGAGCGTCACTATTTGACAATCTTGGGGAGTCATTCTTTGGCACGGGACCTGTTTAAACTTGTAATTAGCATGGATGTGTTTCCTGCATTCCTGGCATTGCTGAGCATCAACCATATAAGGGCCCTATTTTCGTGCAATGCAACTGTGCGCATGATGGAGAGTTTTCTTTGTTATGGTATTTTGCTAGACTAGCGCAGGTAGAATTTATATTGCGCCATTGGCTGACTTCCGGCCAGTCGATCGATTCAATTACTGTACATCCACCACACACGTCTGCGCCACAACTTAGAGCTGGTTTTAGCTAGTCTAAAATCTAGTCTACTTTTGGTCACCAAATTGCCAGATGCACCAGGGGTGTGCAACAGAGTACGCCTATCAAGGTATCGCATGGTCTACCAAATTCACAAACTTTTACACCGACCGCACGGGCAGCTATCTACGAGAATATGGCCTTAATCCTCACTATTATTCTCGAAATAGAAACTGTTACTTTACTGTTTCATTTGATTGTGTGAGCCTCAAAATGCAACTGCTGCTGATTGCTTTCTGCTTGTCTAAAATAGTGGCCAGACATGAGTGAATCTTATCAGCTCACTCTCTCTTGTAACTTTTTGTCAGATGTAAGTGATAAAGAGAAGCTTGATCCCTTTGGCTTTTTTTGGGGGGGTGAGTTTGTGTTGAGAGCTGATGTTGAAGGTTGGCACTGAGATGATTGCGATTGTTGTGTTATACATTTTGCTCCAAAATGCTAATCCTGAAGTTTGTGTCAAGCAGTTACTGTTTTATAGACCATATATCACAACTGACATCTTGTTTTTCTAATAATGATTTTTTTTTTTCATAATACACATTATCATCTTCTGTGGTGTGAAGTCAAGTTCCAAGTTCAAGCCCTCTACATTCCTTTCACGGCAATAATTTCATAGTAAATTCAGGTTATTTCAAGGTTTTCAATATGTCTTTATTCATCTCTGTGTCTTTTACATTAGTCTCTCCTCCAGTTATTCCAAACAGCAAATATCCTCCAATAGTGGACAATAATAGATATCACACCACAAATAATTGGCGCCTGTGGGGGGAAAATGCTGGTTAAAGGTTGCGGTGACAGACTGTACAGTAACAGTAGAATAAACGCTAGTAAACATTTCAACATTGAGCAAAAATGGGATTGGAAAACAATTTATTGTCTGTCGTCAAAATAGTTAATGTGGATATAAGCGTTATTTTGATGTCTTCTCCCCCCCATTTCCCTCTCCCATAAGTATCGTGTGTGCGTGTTTGTCAAGTCAGTACAGCTGATTAAACAAAATGCTCGCAGTCAAAAGCAAAGATTGAGCCAACCTGTCATACACATATGAACCAAGTGCAGTCATGTGTGACAGGGAGCGGGTTTGATCATGTTTTGCTGTCTAACCAAGTGGGCAGGCTAAGCGTGGGCATGTCTCACACAAACATGCACGCAATGTTGCAGTTTATTAAACTGTAGCAGAAATTTCCAGAAAGTTCCTGTTTCCTTTCCTAAGATTATGATACGTGGTGTCTATCATTTTCTTTGTATTCTCGTTGACAAGTTTGACACCTTAGATTGCTAATATGATATTTAAATAGTAAAACTGAGGGAGGTTTGATACAGGAAGTAAACATTTTCTTATTTTAGATACGGGTGTGCATGCTAGCCAACTGCTAGCTCCCCTTAACAAAACACCAACAGATGAGATGACCTTGACAGCTCACACTTTTCTTTGCAAATGTTATTTAAAATGAATAATTCCTCTGGTGAATACAGTCCAAACAGTCACCACTTTCACAGCCATTCCCTCTTTTCCCGTTTTTAAAGTGGCTGCTTTAGAGAAGCTTGAAAGTGCTAATCCTTTCCTGGCGACGAGCAACTAAGCTAACGCTAGCTAGCTTGTGGCCCAAATGGCAGCACTGAGATATTTATGACTGTTTATCCACTTGTTGGACTCCTCAAAACCGGCTATGACAAAAGTGTCTCTGAGTCGGCACCTTGGCTTGTCTCGCGCACGTACGGGACGCTAATTGGGGATGGCTAATGTATGTTAGCCAGGTGTAAAGTTTGTTGTTGGGACGGTCCTATTCAGGGTTTTAATTTCTTCAGTCGCTGCCGCTCTTTGCTCATAATTCCATTAGGTAAAGGACACCTTCCGTCTTCTCGGCCTAACTTTTTCTGCCTCAAGTGTCACATGTTGACCATGTGTTGTTTTTAAGCACGTGTTCTCCATTTGAGGCAGTGCTTTTAGAAGAGTCTCAGATCAGTCTGGCTTGATCTAATTCATTGCCGATCTTATAGTATAACATAAAATGACTTGCATAAACTTTTACTGTAAAGTTTCTTTGGAAGTTCTGCTTTGAAATTAATCAAGACATCTTGCCATTTGTTTTTTATTTTTTTATTTTTTGTCACTGTGTTGGAGAACTGTCCCCAACAAGAGTAAGATTACATCTTTATTTTGAACCGTACAAGTTGAAATATATCAAAAGTACATCCTGCGATTCACACAGTATATATTTTCTCTATTACAAGGCTAATACATTTCAGTACAAATAGAAGTGCTTCACGTACAATATATCACCTGATAATGTGCTATTTCCCCGTTTTGTAGTTGTATTTCATTTAATCGCCTAAATAAAATTTGAGTAAAACATGCATGCACAGACATGCACACATTAACGCATGCACACGCTCACGCACAAAGTTGACACCTAAGTATGTTTTAGTGCTTTCAGGCAGATGCTGCCAGATTAGATGGCAACAGGACTGTCAGTTTGTGAGGTGAGGTAGTGATTAATGTTTAAGATTGCTATCTTTATGGTCAAAACAATGCAGGTGGGCTGGTTTTCTTCACATTTTTTTACGTGCTGGAAAGCTATCCCAATTGCGGAGAAGGAGCGAAAGAAAATCTGTATATTTTTTTGTTTTGTTCTTATTGAATCAGCTCTGATTATTGAAGCTAAGCTAAGTGTTAGCTGGCCTGTAAAGAAAGAACTATGGGGTATATGCCACGGAAGAGGCGGGACTGTTTTTGCACAACAGTTTGTTTCCGGTTCGGTTTGTGATGTGTGGGCTGCGTCAAAAATACTTGTGCTTCCGACTTTGTGCCCCTCGGTTGCGCGTTCGCAACCCGGACCGGAAACAAACTGATGTGCAAAATCACGTCCCACCTTCGCCGTGGCATATACCCCATAGAGGGCATTTTAATGAAACTAAATAAAGTAGCCGACAAAATATTCTTGCAAAGCAATAAATGAGGCATTCGTAAAAACACCAATTACTACTAGTAGATTGTCTTTTGTATTCTATTAAAGTAGGTTGAAAAGGATTTCCAAATAATTTTATTCAGTTTTTATTTACATTTTACACAGTGGTATGGTGTTTTCAATATTTTTTGTGTGTGTAAATAATAAGCGCCTCCACATTTATTTACCGTACTTTATTTTGACTCTAAAATGCATTTTATTTAATAGCTTTTTATCTTGTAACTTTTCTTATGTAAAATTTTGTTTTGTTTACTCTATTTTGTTTACATTTGGTTGACAATGAGGTTGTTAGCCAAACGGAAGAAAAGAACAGTATATATAAGAGACACGGTGTGTGATTTTGGATGATCTGTGGGTAATGCAAATTAAATTTACTTTAGTTGAATTTTGAAGCTGCATCAAGCAATTAAACAATGTAATATACATTGTAAACAATATTTTGAACATAATACAATACAATACCACTATATTGTAACTGTGGTTTAACAGTTTTTTCCACAAAATCCACCTTCCCACGAGGCTAGTTGGAAGACCGCCGGAACATATAGAAATCCAAACAAACAAGGCGAGATTTTTTTCAGGAATCGGGGATCCAGGCCCACCATGCGCTTACATTTCACAGACGACTGCAGTGGGAAAGTCCGCGTTCCTCTCTGAATGAGTAAGTAGTCAGTTGTTTGCTACGATACTAGCTAGATCAGCTCATGTGCTTTGGCAAACTACCGCTGCGTTTATGATTCCTGATAAGTGGGAAATTGCTTAATGCAGCTTTAATGCCCTCCTGGGGGTTCAAACAATAATTGCCGTGTGCTCACAACGAAGGCACTCGATGATATTCAACTAATTGAGAAGCAAATGACAAACCGTTTTACAGTTATCCATCCTTTTTTATTACCTGTTTATTGATTTCATTTGAGCTAAGTTATTTCACTTTTAACATTTTATTTAAATTTTGCTTAGCAAATGGTTGAATTTGATGTAGCTTTAATTTGCCTCGTATTGAAGATATGTTGTCTGTCTTTTTTTTTTTTTTTTACCATGATGAATTTACTCTGTGAATTAATTTAACCTTGTTATTAAGTCAATGTAGTTTGAATGAATGCCTGGTGGTGCACTAACATTTGATATTTTTGCTATTTCCATTATAAAGCAAGGTCTGTTCTCAGCTCTGCCGTTTTAGAACCTAATTAAACGGCATTAGCGTAATGGAGTCGATGTAGTGGCAAATAATAACCCTAGCACACATTTATTCTGCATTTGGGGGAACAGCAACCATTAGCAAGAAAACATATTGTGCGTATGTGCTGTGCTTTGGACACTATCGCCACAATATCCATTTCGTGTCTGCAATTAGTCTTTGTATACTCATGTGAGCTGGTGTAGTCCTGAGGCCCTTTTAGTCAAGGTTTATGCCTTTTTTTATGCATCCTCTCACCTGCTCATTACAGCCTCTTTCAGCTTGTTAGCATTCACCGGCATTGAAGCTTTGCATTACCAGCTCCCCTCCATTTTTTTATTATTATTATTTTTTTTAACTACGTCTGTATCCAACACATGCACATAAAACTGCTTCTGGCCTTTTAGAAGGCAACATGATTACAGTTTAGCACGGTTAATGCTGGTGCTAAATAATGAATAAATCATTGGCTTATAGATTAGTTTAGCGCTAAGACCTCAAGTGTCTAATTTTTCCCAAACATGCACTTTTCTTTACTGTTTAATTGCAGTATTTATTGTGTTGTAGATTATTATTAAACAAAATCAACTTGATTGAATGTGTGCAATTTGTATAGTATTTCTTCTTTAAAACAAAAATATCCTACACATTAATGATTACACTACCCAAATTACTCCCCCTTCTTATCTCACTTGTGTCTATTGTGTTAATGGCAGTCTGGTTGTTTATTACACATGCTGCTGGATATGCAAGTCTCGGCGTTCTAACAAGGACAGACTAATTGGCGTGCTACTCTATATATGACTTTTATGTACTGTATGGAGTGTGATGTGTGTGCGCAATTAGGATGTCTTTTGATGAATCGTGACCGGCAGCAGGTTAATCATGCAGATTGCGCCATCTGTTTTCCAGGAGATGGCAACGTCTGACCCCTCTGCCCCCTCAACTCTACCGGGGGAGCTGGAGCCCTCCCCTTCCCCTCGCAAGAAACGCGGGCGTCGGAAACTAGAGCATAACGACAGGAATAAGGGTATTGTTTTTAGTGAAAAGTCATGTGGTGATACAGTGGAACCTCCAAAGCCAAACAAAAGTAGTTTGCTGGTTTGTTTTAAAAGTAATGGAGTTCCCGATGCGTTACCTGTCATTCAAGTTTATAAAACAAATGCCGTAAAATCCCATGAATAAGACGTACCTGTGTATAATGCTACTTGTGTATAATACAGACATCTGATTTGTTGGTGCTCTTTTTTTTTTTATCAGAGTAAATAATATGAATCAGTAAACGATTCAAAATCTGATCTGTTTCAGCCGACACCAATCAGCTGAAAATGACTCATTCGGGCCAGATTTCTGATCTTGTCTGTCTGATCGGGATAACCCTAATTAAAAACATACCAATAAATTGTAAATGCTTTTACATGCAGGTGAAAAACTATGCTCTTGTCTAGGCCTAGAAAGATTATTGGCGCAGATATTTAGCATTTAGCATATTGGTATCGGCCGATAAGAGATCACTTTAAATCTTGGCTATTTTAGCACTACATCAGAGTTAAAATCATTGGAATTTCCCGACTCTTTGTTTTTTTTTTAGAATTGAAAACAAAGATAAGTGATTATAATTTCAGTTATATTGAAATTTTGGAAAACTTAATTAACCCTAAAAAAAACTTTAAGGAGCGTGTTCACTGAACTATCTAGGACTGTGAATTTTAAAACAAAGATGTCCATTATCAAGGATTAAAAACAAAAAACAAGTTGCAAGTCTGAAAAGTTGTTTAATAAACATATACTTAAACACGTAACAAAATTAAAAACAAGTTGCAAGTCTGAAAAGTTGTTTAATAAACATATACTTAAACACGTAACAAAATTGTTTAAGTTTGTACAATATCGATGATCGATCTATCACCATTCTTGACGTTTTACGTGACGACATGCAACACAGTTCTCCAAGTTTTTGTGCATCTTCCTGAAAGTTTTGTGGTTCCACTGTATTCTGAACATGTTGATGTATTTATTTCTTTGCTGGTGATGATTTTATTTTATTTGATGTGAAAGACGTTAGATGAAAAATGAAACAGTTATTATTTTATACTGTCATTTGAGTCTTGACGGGGGTGAAAAAAAGCATGACTGCAACTAAAATAACTTCCAGATGGCAGTCTTTGAAGGCACGTCAACTTTAAATATGAGTGCCAGGGAAAAGTCATAAAAGCCGCAAATAAAGCTCCTTATTAAGCCTCATGTTAAATCTGTACAAATGGCCCATTTCCTGTCATTTGCCTTCTATAGATGAAGCAGACGACAGAAGCTGTGACTCCCCGCGAGAGGTGAGTAAAGCGGTCGCTCTCCCATGTCTGTGTTTTGTCCCCTACTGGCATCAATGAAGTGAAATATTCTTATAGTACAAGCAGTACTTAGTCAGTGAAGGATATATCAAGCTTCTGTGGCTGTGTGTGCAGGGTGAGACAGGGAGGTTGCGTAGGAAGCCGGTCCCCAGAGTGACTTTCCAGGCCGGAGATCCGTACTACATCAGCAGGAGACAGAAGGAAGAATGGCTCAGCCGCTGGAAGATGGAGGTGTGAGCTGCAGTTATATGGAGGCTTTTATATCTTGTTTTGTTGTTGTTGTTGTTTTTGTTTTTTTAATTTACTCAGAATAATTAAAAAAACAAAAACAAACAGACAGTATGAACAGAAACACTTTGGATCAGTCCATTAAGGAATGAGGTCATTCTTAGGATGTGAATTTAGGCTCACATGTGAACATAAGTAGCTGCAGGAAGTTGTGGTTTTGTCTGTAGCACAGATACGGAATGAAATAAACGGAAGTCCACCATAGCACTTTCAACTGCTTAGTTTTCTGTCATAAGAAAAATAATTATTTCGCAATATAATGCCATATGTGTGTAGATTTCAGATTAAACTAGCTACATCGTCTCTTTGTAACGTTGCGAAATCATCCTGGAGCCGTTTTTGCTCATGCTACCTTTTTTTTTTTTTTTTTTTTTTCTGAAACGTGCGAGCAAGCCGTTGAGAAACTCATGATTGAAAGCTGAGCTTGGTTGAAGATTTGTCATTTCCCAACCACAGTCTGACTGCGCGGAAACGCATATGAAAGTCAAAGCTAACCACATCTGCAATATTAGCATAAATTACTGTTAGTAAACAGTGTTTTCAGTGTCTTTTTGGGGCCTTTTTTTTTTCTTTTTTTTTCTTCACACTGTGGGCTTTTAGTAGCGAGTTGCAATTTCCCAGCTCTGTACCTGGTTGTCATGGTAATGAAGACTGTACTCAGCCCAAGGGTGCAAAGTGTTCTGTAATTCTTGATCCTTTGAAGTATTTTGGCAAAAATTTAACATATGTCTCCTTTAAGAGTTTCTTCTATTGTTTAATGGTTGGACTACCATTTGTTTATGTCAAACACAGTTAACATGATGATTTATTTACACAGGAAGGAAGTGTACTTTATGTCGTAGTGGAACATGATTTGGAGGTTTACGTGTTGTAGGAATGGTTTTATGATTTTCATTTTTTTGATCAACTAGTTGTTGGAGTTGTGGCAACATGTCCACATCCTAGTGAAAATATTGGACTGCTAAGTTGTAAGTAAGCAAGGGAGACCGAATCAGCAGACAGCTTGACGGCCCATCTTGCTGACACATTTAAGATGTGGAAGCTTAGCTGCGTTTGTTGCAGTCGGCAGTCGACTTCCATGAAAATTTCAACGTCATAAACCGGCTTTGATTTAGAAGCAAAGGGAGCATAATATACGCTTTGTAAATTAGAACTGCGACAATAGAACACAAACATTCTAAGTGGTTCAAACGTTCAGAGAAAAAAAATTATGCATTTCGAGTGCATAATTATACAAAAGACAGAGAGCAAAGTGCCACTTCCTTCAAGTGAGTGCGCTCACTTCCTGACAGTACTTAGTTAGTATTAAGCCACAAATAACATGTTTTTTTTTTGTGCTAATTCTCTTATCTTCATTCAAGGCAGTTGACATTGATGAGTAAAACGTGAATAAAGGAGAAAGAAACAGAATTAGGAAAATTTCAAAAATTAAATATATATTATATAGGCAAGGCAAGTTTATTTGTATAGCACATTTCATACACAAGGCAACTCAATGTGCTTACACAAGGAAAGGCAACACATAAGCATCAACAAACAATAGTTAACATTCAGAGGAAGAAAAATAACAAAATTTACTAAAAATAACATCCAATAACAATATTAAAACAACATTCAACAAACTTTAAAACATTTAGCATAAGGAAGTTTAAAATAATAATAAAAATAATAATTTAAAAGGGGGGAAAAAAAATTAATTAAAGCTGTTTAAAAGTCCCTAATCAAGTATGAGGAAAAAAAGTTTTTAACCTGGATTTAAAAGCATTTACACTCGGGGCTGACTTCACTTCTGTTGGCAGCCTATTCCATCTGTGTGCAGCATAATAGCTAAATGCAGCTTTATCACCATGTTTGCTTCGAACTCTGGGTTCCACTAGTTGGCCCAAGTCTGTAGATCTCAGAGCCCTGCTGGGTTTGTACTCAATCAGCATTTCTTGGATATATTCAGGACCCAAACCATTTAGTGATTTATAGACGAGTAGCAGAACTTTAAAATCGATTCTACAGCTGACTGGGAGCCAGTGTAAATCCTTAAAGCAGCTACAGTATATGGAAGATTTAAAATTTCAAATCTCTACTGCCACCTGTGGCCGAAAACAAACTGCACGCTCGTACACGTTGCGCGCACTCGTACGTGCACGACCTCAATACTGAAGACTGGGCTCTTCATATCCAATTAAACTATATTTTTGGAGGTAATAAGTTTTATAATGTTATACAAAGCTGGCCACTTTACGGAATGAGACTCTCGATCCCCACTAAACAATTGATGTCCACGGGACGTGCAGATCATATTGCTTTAGTCGGTCGAAGTCCAGTCCTGTGCTGTACTCCAAAACGATGTGCAAATTACGTCAATTAATTGGACCTCATTCCGATGTTAATATGCAGTTACATATTGTAGTCACCCCGCTCGACGGACGTCAACCTGATTCTAGTCATTATTAGTGTATGTCGCCCCCAGGCTAGCGTCATTGTGCATTAGCCAAAAGGTGGGCTGTCATTTATGGAAATTGACGATTGTGAAAAACATATAGACCCTTTCACTACTTAGTGTGATACGGCCGTGAATGTTATCGCCATTCAGTAGTACCGTTCACATGCCGTTAGCATAATCTAGCTACAATAGGCTGTTTTCACGGAGGAAAATAAGGCAACATTTAGCCTGATTGAAATGCCGCGGAATGGAACGTCTGTTCTTCATAAAGTCATTCTGTTCTATTACATTCAACTTTGCCGCCCCTTTCACGCTAAATGTTGCCGTCCACCTCACTTTCACCCCAATAGTTACGACCGAGAAGTGATCGATCTTGAGGTTACTGCTATTTGAAAACAACACATTTTCTTCTCAATGTCAAGATACTCGCTTCTTACCTTTTGGAGTAGAAAGAAAGCCAGCTGTGAATCACTTTTCTAATCCAAGTCCGATCTCAACTCTCTCCACCGCTGAAATGTCAAACCAATGTTCACTCTCGTTCTTGCCCGGCGTCGGTCACTATCAAGTTTAGATTTTTTATTTTTTTTTTGTGGCACTTGACATTGTTTTCATTTTTTTTTTAAGCAGCCTTCCGCGGAGTAACAGCGGGTGTCTGGGGCAGCGAAAATCTGTACTAGCTCCGTCTTCGCGACTACAGGAAACAACTGACGAGAACGTGATTGACGTCACATCCCGCAGACAGAGGGCGGGAAATTCGAAGGATTCGGACCGGACGCTTCCTAAATAATATTGGCCAGAGGCTTGTAGGAGTACCCATTGTGAACAGCAAAGATGTTGATCTACTAATTAGAATATGTTTCAGTCATAAATGGTCAAATAAAAAAGCTATTGTTAAGATATTTTTTGGGGAAATCCTCCATATAGTAGCTTTAAATACTGGAGTAATATGTTCTGATCTCTTTGTTTTGGTCAGAACTCGAGCTGCAGCGTTCTGAATGAGCTGCAACTGTCTCATGTTCTTTTGAGAGAGTCCAGTCAGAAGACCGTTACAGTAATCTATCTGGAGATAAAGTACAATATATAGTAATAGTGCATTGTTGGAGCAGCTGGGACCATTTTGTCATGTTATGTTAAGACCAGCATTCAATGTGTCAAATTGTTCTGTTTGTGTGCAGTACACACTATACTGACATGCAACAGCGGTGTTACATTCCCAGCCCGAAACGGCTAAGGGGAAAGATTGACCACTTCCATCGCTCTGTCATTTTTTTATACTCTTGTGTGTACGTGCCTGTGTGTCTTTGTGTGTGTACTCTGTCAGCCAGCTGTTAACAGTCCCATTAAATTCTCATCCCATTGCTGTTTGACGGAAACATGGTAAAGCAGTGGTTTTGAGAGGAGAAAATATCAGCCATTGTTTAGCTTCTAAAAAAAAAAAAAAAAAACTTAAAAAAAAAAAGAAATTTAATCAAAGGGCCACTCAGTGAGCAACCACCTTTTTTTTTAACAAGCCTTTTGCATGCTTTGATCATATTTACCAAATTCACATTGTACTACCTGCGCCAATAGTTAGACATGCTCTAGCAGCCATAAAGTTTAGGCAACTTTCAGCCGCCAAGAAAACAACTGAGAAAACAACCTGATTACACCAGAACGCACATCATGGCGTAGAGCGGTCAGCTAAATTCCCAAAACAGGCAAAATGAGGCTTGCACCAGCACGAAAATTGAGATGCCCCGTTTTTTTTTGTTTTTTTTTGTTTGCGCCATCTACGAATATAGAACACTAACAGTCACATAAGTGTAATCGTTGTTCATATTATCAAATGTTTACTCTAAGGGTGTCACAATTGGTGCATTAATTTTGAGTGAATTTAAAGCTGCCTTAATGCCACTCTTTTTTTTTCTTCTTTTTTTTAACACGCAATTAATGACCGCCCCTTACTTGGAAAGCCTGTACTGGGGGAATTCCAGATGCAACACAGAAAACACGTCCACGTCAACATTTAGCAGTAATAAATTTAACAATCGTGCAAATATTTGTGGAGCAGCCATATTTCTATTAGTTGATGTGAACAAGAGTATGAAAACTTAGAAAAAAAATTTTATTGTACATTTAGAACAAATAGAAAATGTATTATTAATCGTGAGTTAACTATTGAAGACGATGCGATTAATTACAATTAAAAATTTAATCGCCTGCCACTTTTGGCACAAGTGTATACGCAGCAACTGTTTGATATCAAGTGTAGATATATATGCGTTGGAGTCTGCATACAGTAACTTCATATTCTTTTCTTCTCATGTTCTACTGACACCTCTTTCTTTGGAAGGTGAAATGAAAAAAGGCAAAAGAAGTAAAACTTGGATTTGATCCCAGGTGCTCTCTTTACTGAGGTCTTGTGCAATATGTAGATCTCTCTCTTTTTTTTTTTCTTTTTCTTGACTTTCGAGGCATTATTCTGACATTCCAGCAAACGACTAGAGAGATTTTTTTTTGTATTTGTTACATATCTGCTGCAATTTCAACCCATTCGTCAGCGCATTGTTGTTTTAGGGCATGTTTTCTTTTTACTAATTAGTAGTCACTGATCATTCTTTCAGTTTGTCTGCATAGTTTGACCTGTTTTGTTTAGATTGTAAAGGCAGAGGAGTGGCTCTCCAATTTGGTAGAACGTACACTTCTTGTCTAGTGAATGTGTAATTAATTTCTAAATCTATTTGTATGGTGTTGAATTTTCTTGCTAGCCGTAGCAATCAGGATTTACAAAATTCTGCCGGTGGATGTATATCCAGAACCTTTAAAAATGCTGTTTGACTGTTTTCACATTAAAAAAACAAAAAAAAATCTTTTGCATGGGCATTCAAGGTCCTAAGTACATCCTATTTCCATACCGCCTTATATAAGGAGTGCATGCACACACTTCATATGCACACATTTAAACGCTGGCACGGATCTGTTGTTTCGTATCCATGGTGTCATCATCACACGTAAATCCCAGCGGCTTCCGCACATTCATCAGCGCGACTCGCTCGGCTCCGCTTGTGGGAGTTCACCTCGTCGTGTGTGTGAGGCGAGGAAGCCTGTAAATCAATCGCTTGCCTCGCGGCTGACCAATCAGCAGAGCGTCAGCTTTGAGAAGAATGTTTGCGCGCGCGTGAGTCAAGGAGACGACCAGAGAAGAAACTGTTGAAGGAAGAGAGGGACACTGAAGAGAATGACAGAGAGAAAGAGAGCCAGGGAGGAACAATGCCAAATCCTGTCTGTAAGTTCAGTATTTTTTTTGTAATTGCCAAATGTATATAGTGAAATATCTTTCTATTATTGTAAATTTATTTCAGCAAAATTAAGTACCTTTTTGAACCCCTGTTGACACAATGTGCCTATATAGAGGATGTTTTATTTTTTAAGAAAAACAACACTGAAAGACTCCTCCACTGTTTGCGATTGCATTCATTTGGTGATAAGAGTTGAGTTTGGCTATATTGCGCCCTGAAAGTGTTTTAGATTGCAGCTCCAGATCTGTCATGGTTGCGCTTATGGTTGTTTGAATTGGATTGTCATTTTGATGATTTTGAGCCATGAATGAATATTCACTCAGATTTATTATTAATGAAACAAGAAAAAATCAGTTGCACAGCAACATCAATGTTTTTTCTCTGCATTTAATCCCAAGCACATCAAGAATGAAAAGAGCTTGTTGACAGTGTGAGAGGGGGTCTTAACTCCTCTTTTAATGATCCTGCGTTTTTTGTGTGTGTGTGTCTGAGTTCACTCGGAGGTCAGGGTCAGTCACGGTTGTAAAGGTAGGGGTGTGTGGTTTGCAAACGGTTCATTGGCTAGGTCACAAGGTGCGGGGGGTCACAGATCAAGGGGGTGTCACCGGGAGTAAACACACTGGCCTGGCCGCAAGGGTTCACTAAAGTTCAAAGTTGTAACTCATGGCAACCTTTCCTGATGTCTTTGTCATCCTCGTGGAAATTCTCAATCACAGGGACGCTTGTGTTAGGCGTTCTTTTCGCCATTTCGCCTCATGGCTACTTGAATGTGGTGTGACAAATGCTCACGTTGCTGTGTAGTAGAATGAAGTTGGTGCAATTATTTCAACAGCAGTTAATAGATGTTAGATGTGACACGGTGGATATAAGAAGTCAACACACCCTTGTTCAGATGCCAGGTTTTTGTTATAAGAAAAAGTGTGACTAAGATAACTAATGTTTAATGTGAGCTATGATCTATACTATTTATTTTTTTAATGCATCTCTTCTAGAAGGTAAATAAAATTAAACAACTGAGATAAAGTGCGATAATTTGGAGTTTCAGTGTGCATACCTTCTACCTGGGTAGACTAACTGGTATATGGAATTGTTCATAATTCCCTCCACATTGACTCAGGCCCAAGATCCAGGTGAAGAAAAACAGTCTTGCTTTCTTTCAAAATTGTGCAAAAACAGATTTGAAATTTTCCAAACGCATCCGGAAAAGTGTGTTTTGGGTAGACTTTATGCCGATCTGATCGATTCGATAGGGATCGGATGATATTTAGCATTTTATGCACAATCGGTGATCAGCTGTAATGTCTTAATTTGCTTGATTCATCATTGGTTGGCTCCACAAAATAAGACATTGCATGTTATATTTAATGTTTACCAGCCTTTTTTGTTTCATGTCAAACAATCTGAACTGAATTATCTACTGTAGTAAAAATCTACATTTTCACTCCAAGGTCTATTATATACAAGGAGCAAAACTATGTCACAAAGTTGAAGATGCACTGTAAACTGTATTTACATAAGCATCTGAATATTTTTTTAACCTTACAACAATGTGGCTTTTCTCTTACAGTGCACATTTTTGTGTATTTGTGTCAGTGTGTTATTGTGTGTGGTCTGCCAGTGGCCCACGTAACGGGACGATTAGAGCTTAGTTTATGAGGTCAGAAGTCAACATCAGCCGCGGACCGTTTTCGGGTCAAACGGAGGGGAGAGTGAATAGTTCAATCTCACTTTTACTGTCTCTTTCAGTGAGTAATTTATGCCGTCACTTTACTGTTGCTTGTTTCACACATTCATTCCTTTAGATGTTGTTTACAGGCCAGCTGGAGTAGTGAACAATGTGCTGTGTAAATCATTCTGATCCATTCAAACAGCGAGATTTTTTTTTTACACTCCATGGTCTGGATACATTTTGCTGCTTTCTCATTAACTATATTCAGACTGTTGAAGTGGGCTGAGGTTAAAGTCTTTTTAATTTGGGAACACAAACGACAGAGCGGTGTAACGTTTACATTTCGTTAGCATTTGGTGCCAGATTTCAAATCAGAATCATTACAGAGCAGCTGGCTGGCTTTTGCTTCAATCATATACAAGGATTTTATGAATTTTTGGTACCTCAAAACTGGGATGATATCAAAGTATTTTTGCTCAATCGCACTAATTATTGGCTATGGTCATGATCGTCCTTTTCCCTGCTTTACTACTTTAACTGTGCAGCATTTCAAAATTGCTGTTGTCATCATGTTTATCAGCTGGAATTCTTGTACACGGTAAATTCTGTAGAGTACATTTTACTCTGTTTAGAGTGGGACCACATAGACTCTGTTTAGAGTTAAATTTACACGACAGATACTATGTATAGAGCGTTTACTTGAAAATACAACTTTTTGTTGTCCTGTGTCACTCATTTCACCTCTCACTCACTCAGCCTCCCACTTAGTAGTATTTTCTCCTTCCTGAGTTGAACCCGTTGAACTGCATCACCAGCTTGCACTCCCGCCCTGCTCACTTCCTGTTTCACAGGATCAATTAAGGGATTGTTCTCGCAGCCTGGAGCAGTGAATTCTTGATGTTGAACTGTTAACAGATCAACTGCAAAGGCCCACATTAAATATCAATCAGAGAATCTCTCCGGTGGCCGCGGGCGAATGGGAATCGAGCCAAATAACTTGAAGCAAGTGTGTTTCGAGAGGTTTTGTTCTCTAGACGTATTATTGGTTATGTTTAGCGTTCCCCCCCAGAAAACTTGCTAAGCCTGGCGCGCAGTGGGACGGACTAGGAACAAAATTTGAACCGTTGAGAGGAAAAAAAAAAAAAAAACTGGCGGTGACCCTTATGCTAGTTCAATGAACTGATGTTACTTGTGAACCTATGTAAATATTTTCAACTTTTATTTGTTGATATATCTTAAGAAAATAATTCTTTAGAAAATCGTACTCCCGAGTTGTTGACACCGGCCTCCGCTTCACCTCCACAGGCAGAGCGGCGAGCTTACAGGGAAGCTGAGATGTGCATGATGGATGACCTGACGTCGGAAGCTGACTTTCAAAAGGAGGAGGAGCCAGCCAGCCCGGACCCTCTGCCATCACAGCAACAAACCGATCCCGCCTCGCCAACTGTTGCTGTAACGCCGGAACCCGTCGCCAGAGGAGACCAGGCAACGCCCAGAGAGATCGAGTACCAGGTGAAAAATCCCAATTTGCTTTGCACATTTTTCGTCTTGTTGATGTTGACCATGTTGTACTGAGCAGCCAGGACAGAGTGTGTATCAGTTCAATTTTACTCCATAACACTATAACACTACTTGCATTTTGGACCTATTAATTTGGACGAGCTATAATTCTTGACAAAATGAGGAGTACAATTAGTCTATCCCCCCCCCACAGGATGGCAGAGGTTTTGGCATCGGAACGCTGGTGTTCGGGAAGCTGCGAGGTTTCTCCTGGTGGCCCGGCAGGATTGTTTCCTGGTGGATGAGCGGCCGTAGTCGAGCCGCCGACGGGACGCGCTGGGTCATGTGGTTTGGAGACGGCAAATTCTCTGTGGTGAGTGAATTTATCATCAAACACAGGCTCTTCTTCTGTTTTAAAAGTCATTCCTGACCAGTTGGAGTTACTTTGCACGGATATTTTTTTAACCATCTATAATCTCCCACTCCTTTGCGTCCTTTTCCAGGTTTGCGTGGAGAAACTCATGCCGCTGAGCTCTTTCTCGTCTGCCTTTCACCAGCCCACCTATAACAAACAGCCCATGTACCGGAAAGCCATTTTTGAGGCTCTGCAGGTAACACACTCGGACTCACTTACCTTTTTATGGCATACAGAGGGAAATATTGTCATTTTTGTCTGTTTAAAAAATATTTATTATATATTAAGTTATTTATTTTTATTTTATTCATTTATTTATTTATTTACTAATATTTATTTATTTGATTTATTATTAATATTATTATTGTGGGACTGCTGGAAGCATCCCACATTGTTCTTCTGATTTTTATTCTCCTCACTTTTTTGCCCAGAAACAACTCCTACATTATACTTCCGATTTACAGCATTAAAATTTCAACTTGCTTCAAAAATTCACGCCTTCCGGGGTATACATGGCCTGATTCCACATTACTTGCAGTACTCGTACAATTTAACATTAAAGATAAACTTTTCCCCATTTATTTTCAATGGGACTGACATTGAACTTTTTCTAAGTCCCACTTTCCACGCCCACTTCCATACATACAACTGATCATCATTACTAGCTCTGTTGTACTCCTCAGTGGCACATTGGTTAAGTGTGCTGTCCACTAACCAGGAAGTCCTGGGTTCGAATCCCACTTCAGACTGTACACTGCAAAATATGTCAAGTGGCAACTGAAATTATTAAATGCACGTTGGCTTTCAGCAGATGGCTATTTTTAAAATACATACGCCATAAGCCATAAATTTGAATAAGTCAAGTTCGCTCAGTCGTTAGAGCAACTGCTTCCCCCGTGGAGAACATGGGTTCAAACCCCGCTTGGACCACATTTTAGTACATTCGATATTTTGGTACCAACTGACTGTCGTATCAGGAAATGGATTATAATTTCTCTGAAATGATTAAATCCCACCTTAGACATATTGAAGTTAAAGTTTTCCTTTTATTCATTTCTCTTTCAACTTCAATGAAGACTGTAATTTCACATAATTTATCTTTCAATTTACTTCATTAGCATTCAACTTAGCATTCAGCTATTAGCTTTCAGCGTTCCCACACAATTTTCTCCAGAAATTTCATTTAGTCTAGTTATTAAATTTATTTTATTATTTTCAAAACATTTTAATCTAATTTGTTAAATTATTTTATTTAAGTTGCTCTCACATTTGAAGAAATTTCTTTAGCACATATCAGCAGATAATGCCACTAAACACGCGCCAATGTTAAATTAATTGACATTACGAACAGAAAATTGCCGTTAATTTCATGCAATTTTAAGGAAAAATGCTAAACTGGGATATATCGGTCTCTGGCTATCATTGGATAGGCTCCAACACCCTATGGATGGATCGTGTGTATGTATGCTCCGTATCCAGGTGGCGAGTGTGCGTGCAGGACGACCAACTCCTTCCTGCGACCCGAGCGACGACGCAGAAGGTGTGGAGCCTCAGACCCGACAGATGATCGAATGGGCCATGACTGGCTTCTTACCCAACGGCCCACAATCACTGGACCCTCCTGAGGGTATATACGCTCATGCACACACACGCACACACACTTCTGTCTATACTGTATACTTACTGTTTGTCATATTTGCTGATCTTTACAGAGGAGCAGAATCCATATAAAGACGTCTACTCTGAAATGTGGACAGAACCAGAGGCAGCATATACTCCTCCCCCTGCCAAGAAACCTCGCAAGAACGCAGCGGAGAAAGCCAAGATCAGGGAGGTGATTGACGAAGGAACCAGAGGTGAGCACAGGTTTAGCGTGAAATTACCCTGTGATTGACTGGTGACCTGCCCAGGGGGTTACACTGCCTCTCAAGTCGGCTCGGCTAGGGATAAAAAATGGAGGGATTAAGATTTTCAAAGAAGGTTAAAAAAAAAAGAGCCTGCTTACTTTCAAAATTAGTCAGTGAGCCGTCTTCCTATACAGAAATAGAATGCTCTTTTTTTCTTTGTTTACCTTTTAATGCTAATACAGCTAAGTTTGGTCTCATTTAGAGATTTGAGCATGTCTATGACAAATGGTCTTTAACACTATCCATACATCATTTTAATAACACTTTATTTTGTTTCTCCAGAGAGACTTATACAGGAGATTAAAAAGAAAACACGGAACATAGAAGGTAAGGTATCATTTTTTTATTTTTTTTTTAATGCATATAGTGTAGAAAATCAAGCTAATATTTCAAATTAAATATAGTTGTAAACGTTTAACTAAACACAATATCTGACTATGATCTGATTATATGTATGTTTTGTTCCCCCCGTAGATATCTGTATCTCCTGTGGAAGTCTCAGCGTCTCTCTGGAGCATCCGCTCTTCATGGGAGCAATGTGCGTGGGTTGCAAAGTAAGGTGCTTGCTGATAAATCATGATTGTTATTTTGCGTAGTGATTTTGTGTGAGGTGTAACATCACCCAACATATATGACCAATTCAAGACATCTTGTTAATGTTTTTAATTATTGAAAATGACTGTGTTTTGGACATAACAAGCAACTGAAGATGTGTTTTTTGTTTTTTATTGAGTTGATATAAATTCAGACAACTTTATTGATCCCAAAAGTTTCTGTTAACTAATTTATGGGATTGATTGCAATAAATGAACAAAACATGTCATATTCAAGATCGAAAAGTAAATTATAATGGAAGGATGCAGTAAGATTTCTGAAAATGAAATACCAGATTTAATTTTTTCAACCTCTGTTTTTCTTCTGCGCTCTGACAGAATTCCTTTTTAGAGTGCGCCTACCAGTATGACGACGACGGCTACCAATCCTACTGCACCATCTGCTGCGGAGGGAGGGAGGTGCTCATGTGCGGCAACAACAACTGCTGTAGGTCAGTAGCCTGCTGTTGCTCTTGGGATTAATGTGCACCGGTTGAGCGTTTATGTGGCCAAGGCCAAGAGCTTAGAATGGACTTCAATGAAACCGGACTTCAATGACATCTCCTTTTATGGAAAATTGTGAAGAATAGTTCTCTCCGCTGGCAGATTTATTTGACTGGAGTAGCAGAGGCCAGGGTCAGTTTTGAAGTGTGAAGTTTGTTGCGGTTATAAGGGCAGGCACAAGTTCGTGACGATAGTAATATAGTATTTTTTATTTTTATTTTTTACTACTAAAAGTGCTCCAGTTATTTGAGCTAGTAAAATTATACATTTAAAAATACATACAATAATCCCATGCATGTCACAAAAATCAGCATATGATCTGTGTGGCATCTTAACGTTTTTTTTTTTTTTTGTGTGTTTTTGTTCAGGTGTTTCTGCGTGGAGTGCGTGGATCTGCTGGTAGGAATCGGCTCGGCAGCGGCAGCCATCAAAGAGGACCCGTGGAACTGTTACATGTGCGGGCCCCGGAACACTTATGGGTTACTGCGGCGACGGGACGACTGGCCCTGCCGACTACAGCATTTTTTCGCCAACAATCACGAACAGGACTTTGTAAGTCTTATTTGTATCGTTAGGTTATGCATATAAACGGCCACGGACGTTCCGAGATGATTGAATGATCCCAAACTTGTTGCCAATTTTGTCTCCCAGGAGCCAGCCAAGTTGTATGCCCCAGTTGCAGCAGAAAAGAGGCAGCCAATCAGAGTCTTATCACTGTTTGATGGCATCGCCACAGGTGCGCACTTGAGCGAGTGTGCGCGTGTATGCTGACATCACAAGTGTTTAATCACAACATCACACACACTCTAAAAACAGTTAGGTCAAACATGACCCAAATTGTGTCAAAAAGGGATTGACACAACTTTTTGGGTAATTTATTTAACCCAAAAATCTAAATAACCCAATGTTTTAGCTTACTGAGGAAATAAATAAATAAAATAAAATTGGGGGGTTGTTATTAAACCCCTAAAAAAAAACAAAAAAAAAAAAAAACTTTTTGGTTTATTTATTCTATACAAACATAACCCAACTTTTAGGGATATTGAGCACAAAAAATAACCCAACTGTTTGGGTTATTTAATAAACCCCTTAGAAAATTAATAAGCCAACTTTTGAGGTTATTTATTATACACAAAAATAACCCAGCTTTTTGGGTTATTGAGCGTAAAAATAGCCCAATGTTTGGGTTATTTATTAATCCTCTAAAAAAATTAATAACCCAAATTTTGGGTTATTTATTCTACATAAAAATAACCCAACATTTTGGGTTATTGAGCACAAAAATAACCCACCTGTTTGGGTTATTTATTAACCCTAAAAAATTAATAACCCAACTTTTTGGGTTATTTATTCTATACAAAAATAACCAAACTTTTTGGGTTATTGAGCATAAAAATAATGGGTTATTTTACCCAAATAATTAAATAACCCAACATTTTAGATTATTTAACTCAATAATTTGGGTCAAATGATTACATCACAAAACAACCCGATTTTTTTTTGTGTTGGATAAAAGGGGGAGGGATCAAGTAATCTGTGTTGATTGTGCAAGACAACCCAATTTTGGGGGTTGTTTTGTGCGTTATTCATTTGACCCAACTTTTTGGGTTAAATGAATAACCCAAAAAGTTGTGTCGGTCCCTTTTTTTTATTTTTTTTATTTATTTATTTTTTTAAACCCAATCTGGGTTATTTTTAAGTGACCAACTTTTTTATTTTTTTATTTTTTAATTTTTTTTGCGTGCAAGTAGAAATTGTTCTGTATGATGCATTCAGGTCTTTTGGTGCTGAAGGATCTGGGCATCCAGGTGGATAAGTACGTGGCGTCCGAGGTTTGCGAGGACTCCATCACTGTCGGCATGGTCAGACACGAGGGACGCATCATGTACGTGGGCGATGTACGCAACGTAACCCATAAACATGTAAGTCAAAGACTTTCTGCAACTTTACAAGTCTGCTTTCACACTCATTCACGTTCCGGTTTCTGTTGTTTTGTCCGTTAGATCGAAGAGTGGGGACCATTTGACCTAGTGATAGGAGGAAGTCCCTGCAATGACCTCTCCATCGTAAACCCTGCACGGAAGGGCCTTTATGGTACGTGTTATGTGTGAAAGCAACAAATATTTCACGTTACTATTACAGTACTATATATAAACGTGGCTGAATGTCCGCAGAGGGAACTGGCCGATTATTTTTCGAGTTCTACCGTCTGCTGCACGAAGCTCGGCCAAAAGAGGGTGACGAGCGGCCTTTCTTCTGGCTCTTTGAGAACGTGGTCGCCATGGGAGTCAGTGACAAACGGGACATCTCTCGCTTTTTAGAGGTACTGTACACTCGATTTTATGCAGTGTGTCTCCCTCCTCTCATTTTTGTTTATGATTCCCAAGTCATTCACCACAAATGTGATTGGAAATTAAATTGCAAATAAACATGAGAAAGTAAGTAACTCTCTCTGTCCAGTGCAACCCTGTGATGATCGACGCCAAGGAGGTTTCTGCCGCCCACCGCGCTCGATATTTCTGGGGAAACCTTCCTGGCATGTCAAGGTGATAAAAAGACACTCGCACCCACCACCTGACACAATTTGAAAATAATTTTAAAGTAGCTTCTTGAAAATATCTTCACCAAACAGACCGCTGAGCCCAATGACGAATGACAAGCTGGACCTGCAAGAGTGTCTCGAGCATGGTCGTACTGCCAAGGTACCAGTGTGCACGTGTTTGGATATGTGTTTGCACGCATGCATGCGTAATTTGCTTTTTTTTTTGCTAGTAAATACTCAAATTTTAATGGAAGGACAAAATAGAAACAAGTGTATACTGTGTTGTGATGGCTAAACTTAATGGAAGTCAGATAGATTTAGGATTAAAAACAAAACAAAACAATATTTGTGTGTGTTTGTTTGTGTCTGTTTGGTTCTGGATGAAAATTCCAGTTTGAGAAGTTGCGTACGATAACGACTCGCTCCAACTCTGTGAAGCAGGGGAAAGATGAGCATTTCCCCGTCTACATGGACAACAAGGAGGACATCCTCTGGTGCACTGAGATGGAAAGGTACGTTCATACACACAAAATGGAAGGCAACCCAAAAATATGTTCACGAGTCAAAACACGGCATTCTGATTAATATTGCGCTTGTGAAACATGAATTAAGCAGCAAAATACAGACGTTCTTATCTATCACAGGGGGCGGCCATTTTGTCACTTACTGTCGACTAAAAATGACATCACAGTGCCCAAGCAGGTAACGACCAATCACGGCTGAGTTGTTCTCTGGGTTTGGTCATGTGATGTTCACAAACTAATTATTGAACATATAATTGGAAAAAAGCATGACTTTCCCTTTAATGAAACAAAATAATAATAATAATAATAATAATAATAATAATAAAAGAAAATGAAAATAATAATAATAATAATAGTAATAATAATAATAGTAATAATAATAATAATAATAAAGGAAACTATTCTGAAAATTAACCAATTTAAATCAGATCTTACTTTTTCATTTTGGTTCAACAGAATTATTAAAAAAAAAAAAAAAAAAACTCATGACAGGCCTGACAAAGACGACGGTACCCCTAGAAAATTTGACCATTGGCTAGTGCTTCTCAATTATTTTTTGTTATTCCCCCCAAGAAGAAGAAAATGTTTCGTACCTCCACCCCAGCTCTCCGCCGCTACTATAACTAGTATTTTGTCTATAAAATTGTTGTACGTAAACCTCTACAGTAGGGCTGTAACAATAACGGCAATATCATGCTATCGCAATATTAAAACTGCTACAATATATCGTCGTGGTAATGTCACGATATTAAAAGCAGCACATCTCTTAAAAAAAAAAAAAAGTCAGTTTGATTTCCATTTGTGCAGTTCTAGCACCCTCTTGTGGCTAGTTTTTTTTTTTTTTTTTAGTGCAGTTTAATTTTCACAAGGCATGTTTTGACCCTTCTATGTTTAAAATCAACACTAATGGTCAGATGAAGGGGAACGTAATATGCTTTGGAACTAAGTGTGGAGGAACTCAATGTATGCTAGCATTAGCAAATAAGAGCCTCAATATTAAGTGTTATTAGTGATTGTAGGTGGTTTATATGCATTGCTGTAATGTACAAAAGCACAATTTGTTAGTTTTTTTAGTATGAGTTCTCTCTTTTTGACAATATTGTGACCTTTTTTTTTGCATCGCCAACTCCCCACACTATCGTGACGTGACCTTCATATCGTGATAGTAACGTATCATGATGTTTGGATATCGTTACATTCCTACTCTGCAGAGGAGCCAATACTCCTTGCACAATGAGAGCGCCACTGCCACCTACTGTAGTGAATGTGCAATTACAGTTTATTCTAGTAAAAACCTAAAAAAAACAAATGTTTTTTTAAAAGTAACTTTCAATTCACATTTTGAGGTTCCACTGCACTATCAAGAGATGCAAAAAATCAAACAACAAAGCTGTTCTATAGCTACATTGCTGACGAAAGTTGTTTTAATGTATATTCTCTGAAATGATTCCATGTGTGTATCCAGGGTGTTTGGTTTCCCCGTCCACTACACCGACGTGTCCAACATGAGTCGTCTGGCCCGGCAAAGGCTGCTGGGACGCTCGTGGAGTGTTCCCGTCATCAGGCACCTCTTTGCCCCTCTAAAGGAGTACTTTGCCTGCAACTAGTCACACAACAACTCTCTCTCTCTCTCTCTCTCTCTCTCTCTCTCTCTCTCTCTCTCTCTCTCTCTCTCTCTCTCTCTCTCTCTCTCTCTCTCTCTCTCTCTCTCTCTCTCTCTCTCTCTCTCTCTCTCTCTTTCTCTCTCGCACTGTCTCTCACATACACACCCCTACACACACTTGTGACAACAGATAACTGTACATAGTACACAGCTTGTACATGAAGGTTGGCTGATGCAGATGAAACGGATGACCAGGCAGACATACACACACATACACCACACACACTGCTAAGGACTTCATCCCTCGATCCCGTACTGGCTAATCTTGGTGCCCAGGTGCTAGCTTGCACGCACACACTTGCTAGTTCAGTTTGTGTACTGTATAGCACACACAAACGTCCTTCCATCTGACTTTTAAGCTGATGTCTTCTGCCGTTTTGCATTAGTTGCCGTCTCTACGAGGCACCGACACACAACATACATCACCAAAAACCGTATGATCACACGCGTCGTGGTGGTGCTGTCGTTGCGTTACCGACGCAATAAACTGAAATATCAAAAACACACATCCACCACACACACCAGCTAAAACCCGCGGTGCTGGCCGGGCTGTCGTCGAGGCCAAATGGTGCCACTTTCTTCGACGTGACATTTTTTTTTTTTTTTTTACTCCTCTTGGTGCTCTTAGAGACGTTGTGGTCTCGGTTTGTTTTCGGTTGCTGCAGTTTGGGGTCCCTAGCGGATTGAAGCCAAATCCTTCCAAACAGGCACAGAGGTTAAACCAGCTACAGAGTGTACTCGAAGGCTGAGAGAGGGGGGAAAAAAAACATGCTAACTTTCACTAAAATAACTCCAATTGGATTCTTCTATTGAATAAATCTCAGTGGATGAGTTAATCATCAGTGCAGTGAGCCAAAGTAACATCAAATATAATTTAGGAATCCCACTGTGGGTTGAGGGTACATTTCAACTAGCTGGGAATGTGCCTTTCAAAAGTATTTAGCGCCCTCAAGTGGCTAGAAAAAAACATAGAATTTAATATGATTTCATACAAAAGGTTTATGCACTGTATTTTAACTTACTTGAAACATCTTTGTCTTTTTTTTAACGTTATGAAAACAGTATCAACTCCATGATATACACAATTTTTATACACAAATAACCCTATCATTGTGGCAACTATAACATTAGCATAGCAAAACTGTCATGTTTATGTAGACTGTTGCACCTCCACTTGCCATTATTGGCTTTGTGTGTTCGTGAACTACTAAACAACCCGATTATATTCTCCAGCATGCTTGAATTTAATATATGGTAGTTCGTTCTTAGCTTTGAATACAGTACAGGGAGTCCTCAAGTTGCGCCAGAGTTCTGTTCTTACGCTAGAAATGTAACCAGAATTTCGACTTAAGTTGAATTTCCCCATTAAAGTCAACATTTACATCAAAATAATTTGCATTTTAAAAAAATCAAAAATACATTATGATAAAAAAAAAATAATAAGATGCTGTACGACTGTCCAACTGAATCCCAAGTCTTTGCCGATGTCGATATTTTTTTTATGTCTAGCTTCGTTTCCATGGTAATTGCTTTTCTTTTGGCTGGACCAACATTGATAGAAGGCGTAGCTTTCTTCTTTGGGGCCATGATGTGGAAAAAAGAGGGCGGAAAAAGCCAAAGATACTCCCACAAGTGCACAAGCGCTAGCACTAGCTAAGGGCTAAATAGCGGACGAGGGGAAAACACTGCGGACGAGGAACCAAAATGGCGGACAGGGCCAAAATGGCATACCGGGCGTAACTGTTGTAAACTCGAAACTCGAGGACTCCCTGTATTCTACCTAAAGCGTTTTGAGTACACGTTGCATTGGTAACAGAGCAAACGCAGAGTTAGCATAAAATACACACTTATTTGTACTTGTTCTTTTTTAAAACCAACTTTAATAATTTTATCCATTAAAGGTTGTATTATATAGTTAGTGAATGTATGATAGGATTAGCCCGACATGATACAACCCAAATTTTGCTTCCTCAAGTGTTTGCCGGTATGCGACAAACACATGCTAATATCCATAATTAACTCTGTTTTATCGCGTCCGTGAGTGCGTCAAATAATGTGAGCGCAATAATAATAATAATAATAATTGGTCCAAGTGCCTGGCTGCTCCGCGTGTGTTCTGCAAAACAGCTAAGAAGGTTCTGACACTGAATAGATGGCAGAATTGTCTGGCAATATCTGAGATTAAGAGTCAGGAGCATCCGTTTTTATTACGTTTACATGTTACTGAACCATTGTAGCTCCATTCAGTGAGATAATGAATATGTTATCCAATATCATGTCACACTCTTTTAGACATAATTCTTTGGATTTTTATGTGAAAAAGTAATCTCTCCATCACTGGGTAATAGATCACGTGTCTCAAAGCATACTTTATGTAATTTTTTACTGTAACACAACGGTGAGAATTGATGATATTGTAATCTTTACATTACTGTTAATACAATAATATTGTCATTAAATTTGAGCTCTCAAACGATTACATTTTTAAATCAGATTAATCATATCTTAGAATTTTGATTAATCATGATTAATCACTGACTTAAAAAGGCTTTTTTCCCCAACATATTTTGCCCACTAAATTTGAAGCGCACCTATTATGTGTTAATTCTTTCGACATTTAATGTTATGAGGACGTCTTCAAAAATTTATATCCACTGCACACGCTGATCCTGCTTTTTCTAATCAATTATTTGCATAATTTAAAATGTGAAAAAATGACCTACGGCATATGTCAACATTTTTTAAATGCTTTACTTAAATGCATGTAGTTATGTTTATTGCTCAAACTCCAACAGCTACCTTTAATGTAACCATCCACTGTCCACTAAAAAGGATCATCTGCGGTCAAAATTAATAGTGTGATTAATCTGTGGTAATACAATGATTAATGCGATAATTTTTCCTGATTAATTAGTTAACGCTTTAACTTTGACAGCACTACATTAGATATACATAAATTGTGTGTATAAAATTTCCTTTTCCGCACATGTTCACCGTACTGTATGATGAAGTGCTGAGAGCACTGATTCGCTGATATGTATTACCTGTATATTTTTAAAAAAAAGACAATCATTTGATTGGATTTACAGTAGATTTTAACATCGGAAATGTGAATCTGCCGTTCATCGTGGAGTTTTGTCCAAACCGACTCAAAATGAATTGAGAGACCATATAACACAATTTTAGTTGTTTTCTTTTTTTCTCTTAGAATATCACTGCAGAAAAATGGCTCCACTCATTGAGGTTCAACTCATCCGGCAAGATTATTCAAGCCTGTTACGAAAAAATTGAAAGTAGCCGTAGCACTGTGTCGAAAAGAGATAAACTAATGGAGCTTTATGGTGGCTAAAAAAAAACAAAAAACAGCTTCTCTTGTGCCTCAGCCTCTTGTGGTCTCCTTCTGTGTTGCTAAACTAAAATGGCTTCCCGTTTTTGCAGCTCTACTCTTGCTTGACTTCATAAGGGATGCAGAACGTTCTCTCGAGGCAAACTCAATGTTGCCGTTTTGCATTCCTGCGAGTGGAACAGTCAGAAAACCCATTTCACTTGGAAACACTGCGTCGTGAGCGCATCATGGTGGTGCAGGCCCTCTTTGAAATTGAACCGAATACAACAGGGACTTTATTTTTTCAGTCTGGTGCTTTTGGTCCCGCGTTGACCACGTTTTTCTATCGAAAGCCTTCCAATCCTCTGACCTTCCTCAGATAAACCAGCCAAAAACTGGACACATAGCGTCGACTCACGTGCACAAACAATCACGAACCGTAAACCAGCAGTTTTGTCTGTTGTCGTTTTTGTTTTTCCACCATCATTGTTTACCCTCCGTTTATACAACCAAACTTCAGGTGCTTTTTCAACCAACCTTCAGGTGCTTTTTTCAACTCTGCTCTTTATACAGCGCTCTTCAAGTGCAGGTTACACACACATACACATATAAAACACACAGTTGCGGTGCTGATTTTACTCCAACTACGTCAACATGCATAGTCACTGTGTTTCCGCAGGACACCTGTCAAACGCTCCCCCCAACCTCCCCGTTCCCCTCAGATACTGCATGTCGGTCTGTCAGTGTAATCTCATGTTAGATTAGGGAGTAATGATGATGATAATAATAATGGTAGTTTTAATTACAATAATAATCCGTTATTGTGCGTGCGTGTGCGTGTGTGTGTGTGTATACTGTTCCAGGTCGGTGCTCAGTTCAGTTCAGTCTCAGCCAAGAGGGGGACGAAGCTGGAGGAAACGTGTATTACAGTTAGTTGTAGTGACTTTGTCTTGTCCGATGGAACTTGTGTGCAAGTGAGACTCTCAAATAAGAAACGTGTTCAAGTAACACCAAAATGCAGTCTGGCATCAACTGGGGTCCCTTCACATCTTGTTTGCAATACAGTGGAGCCTTGAAGTTGAAACTGGAGTCAGATGTGTTATCACATGAGGTTAATTAAACCTAAATTTATAATTAAAGGCCCGGTCTGCTGTTTTCACTCAGGAAAAGGCACTTTTTCAATACAGGATTTAAACAAACAAACTTCTTCTCAATTTAAAGATCTGGGCTTCTCTTAATTTCTCGTGGTGATTTTTCCTAAACCCCCACCCCCCTATCCTGTATTTTGTCATTTTGTGTTTGTTTTGTAAAATGCGGGACGTTTCTGTGGAAAGACCGTGTTTACACCCCTCCAGCCAATCGCAGAGCGGAGGGTGGCCTGTCGCAAACGGGGCCGGGCGAATTTGTCGGCTGCGTGACGTCACTCGGTCGACATCTTGACAGCACGCATGGATTTTTTTTTCGCTCACTCATTCACACATGTAAGCTTCTGTGAGTGAGTGAGTGAGTGAGTGAGTGAGTGAGTGAGTGAGTGAGTGAGTGAGTGAGTGAGTGAGTGAGTGAATGTGAGTGAGTGAGTGAAAGAAAAAATAATCTGGAAAAAATCACCACCGGACATTAAGAGAAGCCCAGAGCTGTAAATTGAGAAGAAGTTTGTCTTTTTAAATCCTGTATTTAAAAAGTGCCTTTTCCTGAGTGAAAACGGGCCTTTAAGTTTCTGTTAAATCAACTCCCCTTTTTTTTAATGTTACTGAAACCCTGCCCAGACCAACGATTACGTGTCAAGTGATGGAATTGGGAGTGTTAGTGGAACACAACACTGCAAAAAGGACAGGAGAAATTTTAAGAAAAAAATATAGTAAAATTAGAAAAGTATCACTTAATAACCAAAATTGTCTGCCAACAGAACAAGAAAATTTTACTTGGCAAAATTTTGAAAAATAAGTAATTAATACTAGGCCCATATCAACCACAGCGGTCTTGAAAATAGTTTTTTTTATTTTTTTTAAGACTAAAAAGAAATATAAAACAAAAATATTAACTTGCAAAAAACAAAAACAAAAACATACTAAAAATAAGCAAAAAAAAATCCTCAAATTTCAACAAATTCTATATGTAATTGGTTATCATCTAAAAATAAAAAATAAAAAATATTTGAGCTTATGTGTATTTTTTTCTTATTACATGTAAGAAAAAGTTGGATATTTTTACTTAATTTGACATCAATTTTCTAATCTAATGCATTTTTTAAAGTTTATTTTTCTTATTGGGTAAAAATGAGAACAAGTTTCCCAGAAACAAGCCTTCTCTTACTATCTTAAAAAAAAAAAAAAAAAAAAAAAAAAAAAATTGCAGTATACTATCTGATGAAAACCTGATGTGAGCATAACTCCTTCTTATGATTGGCTCCAAGTCAAGCCTGTGATTGTTCAGAATCTCCAAAATTGCTTTGCTGAATAAATGATGCGCAACAATCATTTTTGTTTGTGGCATTTTCGGAATTTTTACATGAGTAGAAGAGTTGCATTGTTAATCAGTCACTGTATAATTCATATAGGATGTATAGCAGTCCTATAACATATTTATATTCACGTTATTTTCTTAAATTAGATTTGAAATACCGACAAATGCTCAGCGTGAGGGGCTCCACTGTATTTGTCATTGTGGTTGTTGGTTGCCACCGATCAAAGCGATATTTTGACTCAACGAGCACAATGTCTGCCATACAAGAACGTCATTTATATTTCCATTGCTAGAGGTAGCAAATAGCAATATCGACCACCCAGGCATTGCAATATTTTGTGATATTGTTCAAATGTCACCATCATTATTACTCACAATTTTTTTCCCTTCATTCTTTGCTGTGATTTCTGACAGAATTACATTCCATTCCGTTGTAGCTATACATGTAATTGTGATTTTTAACCTCCACACTTTTTTGCCGCCTAACAACTCCAACATAATACTTCCAATTTACATTGTTCTATTTCAACTAGCTTCAAAAATGACTGCCTCCTGAGGTATATATCGTCTGATTCCACATTACTTACGGTATTTGCACAATTTAACATTTAATATAAACTTTTCCCCATTCATTTTCATTGAACATTTTCTAAGCATCACTTTCCACACCCACTTCCATATATATCACTTATCATCATTACCAGGTGTCTGATACTGCTCGGTGGCACAGTTGGTAAATCGCATTGTCCAGTAACCAGGAGGTTATAATTTCATAATTTATCTCTCAATTTGCTTACAGAATTCCCAAGCAATTTCCCCGGAAATTGCACTTCGCCTAGTTACATTTTGTTAATGTTATACATTACGTATGGATCATTTCATGCCAAGTACCTGTCCTTTGGTCAGATGCAGTCATGTTTTTAGCCCTAATAGTGTGGACTTATTACTTTTTAACTACTTGGTTATCATTTCAGAGCTCCTAAGAAGAATTTGAATCACTGATTTGCTCAAGCGGTTGCAAGCCCAAACAGGTTGGTGACCACTGTCTGAATTTGCGGTGTGACGTGAACATGTTTCTGTTTGAGAGTGCAAGGAGACTAAAGCCAGAGGAAGGCGGGCATAGTTTTGATTGACAGCTGCCAAATGGTAGCGGTGATGTTGTCGGTGGTTTGCCTATTGACAGCTTTTAGGCTGAGTGATGCGCAATTTTCAACACTGATATCAGACTCGCACACAAATAATTACTGTTGTTCACATACACACAGAGTAAATACTGCACATACACGTACACCAAACACGACATCTACAGACCCGATGCTGCAGCGCATTCAGATGACACTCATCTCAAGGACTACATGAAAGATGAGCTTTTAGGAAAAGTGGAACTGCTGGTGTTTCAAAAAGGTGCTACAATTGTTTTCTGAAAATCAGAAAAAAAATATATTGCTAGGAGTATAAAAGTTTGTCTTTACAATGACTGTATTTAAGTTTGTTGTAGTAATGAAGAGGCACTATTATTATTTTACTCTTGTATGAATATGAACTAATTAAAAGGCATTTTAACTTTGTACTTGAACAATGTAAGAAAAGAACCGTGAATAAAAAAAAAGGACTGTTTCTTGTGATTTGGTGAATGTGTTCTTCGTATTGTATTTCCACAATGCAAATGCTTCCTTTACACGGTGAAAACAAACGGTATATTTCAATTCTTTTGCCTGTGACTATTTGTACAAGACTTGTTATAGTAGTCAAATGACATTTCATAACATTTTTAAATCAAAATAATCTTTACAAATCAAATTACAAGGATCCAAAATCCAATGCTTTTCAATAAGAACACTCCTTTCACCCTTTCACCGATTTGCCCGCCACTTTTTTGTTTTGAAAGTAAGCTCGGAATTGTAATTGGCACATAATAAGAATCGTCTTTATTGAGGAATTTGATTCAGTAATGTGGAATAGATGGAAAAATGTTAGCTTTCCCCTTCAATTTGCTCATCAAACAGGACTAAGGTAATGAAGACTGCTTAGAATTACGCAGTAGAGTTAATTCAGCACTGAAACGATGACGTCACAAACCGTAATTACCATATTCCGACGGTATATAAACGCACCAGTTTCTGGAGGCAAGAGACACGCCCCTGTGGGCTGACATCTCTCTTTCCCCATTGGTCAGTCGCGTCCGTTAAAGTGTGAATTTCAAGGCTTCCCATTGGCTGCTGCCTGGCGGTCTGAAGGCAGCATCTGTGCCTCGCGCTGTGCCAGCTGTCCTCGCACACACACCGCAAGCAAGCACCCACGAGAGAGGGCCAAGGAGAACACGACGAAATAACCGGTAAGTCGCCATTAAAAAAATAAAATAAAATCACAAAAATGACCATACCGCGCTTGTTCTGACGTCACTTCGTCGTCATAGACGAAAGTGAGAGAAAACCACCTGTCGTATTGATTATTCATACCGTAAAGCTTAATTTACAGTTATTGACAGTGGAGGTGCTAAGGTCTAAAATTAACCACCAACGGTATCATCCGGAGGGGAAAAAAATTACATGTTCGGTCACATCATGAGGTGTATTACATTATTTAGTAGCTCGTTATTTTTCCCTCCATCGGAATGTGTCATTGAATTTGTCATTACCAACGTGTTAACAAAATGCCTGTCTACGACTGTGTGTGTACGTGTGTGCGTGTATTGTCGTGCCATCGCTGCAATAATAAAAGCTGCGTTAGCCATTATGTAAGATTCTTATTTGTTCACGGCTTATTCTCGAATATTGTGCGAGGATGAAGCAGCATTGTGATCTGTCCTGTCATGCGTGTTCAACAGTCTTTCGACTGATTTTGTGATTTCCCTTTGTTTTAGGTTAGCGTTTGCACTAAAATGGCTCTTCTCTTGTGCATTGGTCATCCAATTCTATCATTATAAATATGACATAAATGTATTTGGACGCCTTGCAGTTGCATCTAGAGGATATTTCTTAAAGGTGAGGCACATCATACATCTGCATCACTATGAAGCAGAGGGTGAATAAAATCTGACTATCTTTCTGACTATATTTCCCTATTACAGTAATGTTACAAATCCACATTTTGTTAGTACTGTATCAGTTCTACACACAGCACTCCTTGGCAGAGGTCTTAATCCACCCTCTGTCATCTCTTATTCCTTTAATCCTCCTGATGTCTTGGGTTGTGCCACTACCTGAATTGGAGAAAACAGTGCGGGCGTTGTCATGACTCAGCAAAATGACAATTTCAGTGTCTTTTCAACCTGCAATTTCTGTTTTGACACAAATAATGGGGGCAAATATCATCTCTGTGCTAACATTTTGACAAAATTTGTTCTGGAATGTTGGCTAACCTCTAAATTGTTCATATTTCCAAACACATTTTCCACTTGAAGAAAATGTAAATAGAAATATGTTTGCTATCATCCATGCTTTTTCTAGACACCCTGGGCTCTATTTTTGTGACTTTGCATCTCTGTGCAGAGGCAGGTTAGACTCCATATTGGTAATTTCATATCACATGACCAAATCCAGAAGACAAGTGAGCCGTGATTGGTCGTTAACTGAGCTCCGAGCAACTTGGCGAAATGCGTTTTTAAAGGTATTAATTAGGGGTGTTAAAAAAAAAAAATCGATTTGGTGATATATCGCGATATTACAGTGCACAATTCTCATATCGATTCAATATGCGGTCAAATTTATGTTTAAACATCCATTTTTGATGAAAATATTCAACAAAATGTCTCGGGGTTAGGATTCACACGTTAAGCATGAAAGAATGTTATATTAATGAAACATTAAGCCTTAATATTTAATTTTAATGTTGTTCAAACATGAAACAGATTGCAACCTGTTTGTTAAGTACAGTGGCTCACAGTTATAAGCCTCAAGTTTCAAATAAATACATTTTCATACAATTCTTACAGTGTACATGTACAAGTTTATTGATGGGTATTTTCTAAAATTGAGTAAAAAAAAAATCCCAATAATCGACTTATCAGTTGTATCAGGATTAATCGTATCGAATCGAATTGTAACCTATGAATTGTGATACGGATCGAATTGCTTACTAGGTACTAGGCAATTCACACCCCTAGTATTAATTGTACATGAAAAATAATGAAATTGCCAATTTAATTATAGACAAAATATTAACTTTAAAATTCTGAAAATGGATCAAAAAGTAAAATATCCCTTTAATGAGCAGTTCTATAATCTGTAACAGTATCGGTTGATCTCGCTCATGGATGATCGTATTGGAATCAGCAGAATAAAACCCTGATCGGAATACCGCTAATAAATATTTAAATCATTCAGTGCCATTGACGACTCTAGACGTCAAAGATCCATTTTTACTAGGCTGGCAGTGAATTAGTTAATACTGTTAAAAAAAAAGTCCAATAAAAACTGGAATGCATGCTCAACTAAGATTTTACGAAGTACGATATTTTGACATGACATAAAACAACGTTAAGTGTGACTTTCATGACAAATTTCCCCCAAAAAAGACTGAACAGATGCAGTGACATTCCAAGTCCCCCCCCCAAAAAAAAATAAAAATCTCTCACGAAAATGCAGACTAACATCTGGATCGAGAGAGATGAGCCTAATCCTCATTGGTGCCCCACTTTGCTGCACCACTTTTGTCATGACGTATTGTATCTTTTGTGATATTTACTAATACTTTGATTTGTACATCACCCTTTGTCTTTTTAACCTCAATCTCTTATCACCGATTGGCTGTCCCGTTGTTTGATATGGTGGCTTTTTGTACGGGCACGCCTTGCTTCAACTTAAGCACGTGTACAAAATAACAAAGACATGCCTTGTCACCGCGGCAGTGATTAAGCCCCAGATCAGAAGTCAGCAGCTGTCAGCCACGTTCTCACTTACAAACACGAACACGCGCTCACACTTCAGCTTTGAATAGGCTACACTTGAATAGATGCTACGTCAAAATTGAACTCGAAATGACGAGGATGAGGTCCAACTTGAGTTACCTGGGTTGAACCTATTTTGGTTCCATATTTAGCTGAATGTCATAGACAGTGACATCATTGACTATTCCAACCCCGATAAATAAATCTCTCCTCAAAATGGAGTAATATTATCTTTGCAGAGTCAGGATTTTCTGAAAATGATTCAAACGCGCGCTCCTCCAGTGACAGCTTTGAGGCTGCTACAATGACACTTGCTGTTCACACATCTCCCGCAGATTGACAAGCGGAGCTTTGGTGTGTTGGGAGGTTTCATCCTGCCCTACAGTATTTGTCATTGAAATTATTGCGAATCAGTCAGTTTTTTTCTACTGTCGATGCTAATGAAAATATATGGATACAATTCTTGAGACACACGATAGTTCAACTAATCCAGAGGTGCCATGATCAATTGATTAATCAACAAGTTAATTGATCATTATTTTGACAATCGACAATTCGTTTGGAAAAATAAATTGGATGAATGGCTATGAAATTGTCCAAATGCTCAGAATTTCTGCAGTCCTCCATAAAAGTGTACTGATTATCTTTGTTTTGAGCCAAAATAAAACAATTGTGCTGGAAATCAATGATCAATATTTTTGTTACGAAGTGAGGTGTGGTGGTGGACCCAGGTGCAGGGAAACAGGGTGTGGAGGCAGATGTGTAGTCAAATAGGGATTTAATTAAACAGAACAAGGAGGTAAACAAGGCTCTTGCTGAGGAAAACAACATAAAAAAAAACATTCAAGGCAAACTGTGGAGGCAAAAAACGGGCAGCATGACATGAGGGAAACACAATGAATCGACGCTGACAGCGGGGAGACAAGAAACTAAATACAGACACTAATGGAGAATTAGACACAGCTGGGCAAGACAAGCACACAAGGACAACAAAACAAAGCACAGATCATGGCTGAAACTTAAAGAAACATGAGAATAAACTCAAAACCCACTCAAAACTAGAACCCTGACAAAAGCAAAAAGAAAACCAGAACCCAACCCAAACCATGACAATTTTTTCCCATTTTACTCATGGTACAGAACAAACCAGTAACTAAATCATAATTAATTTCTGATTTTGCAGTGTTGGCTTGAAATTTCCAGTTTTTGAAAAAAGGGATGAAAATATATATTTAATGTGATTCAATTAATCGATAAAAATAACAGATTAATCGATTATTGAAATAATCATTACTTCCAGCCCTAAACTACTCAATCAAGTTAGTCACAGCGTGACACTGAAGACAATTGTGTGCCGATTGGATGGTTTTGATGAATTTCATTCCACGATGCTGTCATGCAAGCGTTTTCTGTTCGCTCCTTGTTTCCACTGAAAGCAGCCCAGTTCCCATCTCCTGGGAAACCGCCCTTTTATTCTGTCTGCCAAGCCTGAGAGGGACACTACTTTCCATAACCTCCTCCCCTCCCCCACAAAAAAAAAAAATATTCCCAGCATAGACATCACTGTCATCAGCCCGGCAGAAACCAGAGTGGCACGAACGGAAGGTTTTCATTTGGCCTGTGCCAAAAATGAATGTTGGGGGTCCACCTGAGTGAGATTTTTGGGGGGATCCTCATTGTACTGTTCAGTGTTTTCATTCTGCCCCCTCCCCACCCCACTGCCCCCATCCACTCTGCTCTGCTTCCCCCTCTGTTCTCATCCATCTCTTTGACTTGATTCTGTGCGACTGGGACTCAATTGTGTCCTGCCTGCAAACTCATTGCATACACGAGTAAACAGTGATTGTTGAATGCATTTTGGAAAATGTTCTTGGTAAAAAAAAATCAAATAAAAAAGATGTAAACTTGAACTAGTCATGTGTAGAAGTCCTGTATTCTTCTCATCTTCTCAACCTTTCATGCAGTTCAAACAAGCAAATTGGTGTAAAATCACGTTGGGCTGAAATAGAAACAATGGTGTCCTGCATGATTGGAGTGAGAAATGCAATCAAACATCGCCAAAAGCGCTAGATTTCTATGGATGGGGGTGGGATGCGCTCAGTACACGCCATGTTTCACTTTTTGAAGTTCTCAGAGTACATCATGGAACAAACGGACTGCAATTAGGTTAATTAGATGCATGATTCATGAAAGGGAAGTCCTACGGGAACATTGCATTAAGGCTTCTTTTTAACTGGAATGTCAGTTACATGTTCAGTTACATGCTCTAACCACCTGGTACAGTCTCAACATTATAAGCGTCATTGATACGCAGAGTTCTGAAAGTTTCATTAATTGCTCAAAATTGATTTTCCTTTGGTGCAAATGTATTGGAAATTGCAAGATAATCTAAATGACATCATTTTCCTACCAGGAGTCAACATGGGGTCCATGCGAATTCTCATCAAAGGAGGCAAAGTGGTCAATGACGACTTCACCCAGGAAGCAGATGTTTACATTGAGAATGGAATCATACAACAGGTAGGCTTGACAAATGCACTTATGTTATTTAAAAACAAAAAACAAAACAAAAAACAGTAATATTTACTTGAAAATACCTAGTAGTTTTTCACTCAGAAAGCGTTGAGGAACGCTCATGACCTTCAGCTTGGGAGAAAGCCACTCTATCACCTGTGCCATGCCACTCTTGTTTGCCACTATACCGCATTGCTGGTGTGTCCAAAATGAGACCAAAAATGTGGGACTCTAGGACGTACAAGGATTCAGCCGGGCGCCATCAATATACTCACACACAGCAGGAGCGGCATGACTCAGGTGGTAGAGGGGCTGTTCCCAACCTGATGTTTGTGGGTTTGTTTCTCAACCCTTGAGTAGTTTTTATATATATATATATATATATTAGGGGTGTTAAAAAAATCGATGTATGTGTTATATATATATATATATATATATATATATATATATATATATATATATATATATATATATATATATATGTATATATCCATCCATCCATCCATCCATCCATTTTCTTGACGCTTATTCCTCACAAGGGTCGCGGGGGCTGCTGGCGCCTATCTCAGCTGGCTCTGGGCAGCAGGCGGGGGACACCCTGGACTGGTTGCCAACCAATCGCAGGGCACACAGAGACGAACAACCATCCACACTCACAAGCACACCTAGGGACAATTCGGAGCGCCCAATTAACCTGCCATGCATGTCTTTGGAATGTGGGAGGAGACCAGAGTACCCGGAGAAGACCCACGCGGGCACGGGGAGAACATGCAAATATATATATATATATATATATATATATATATATATATAGAATTTCTGAGTGAAATAACATTACTAGTGTTTTTCCAAGTAAATATTACTCTATTTTACAGTGATTTTGGACACTACAATTTGTCAGTTCTCAAACCTTGATGACTGTAAGCATGTCCTGTGGTCTGATGAGACCAAGATGAAGCGTGTGTTGCGCTGTCCATGTTATGTACTGAAAGGTTTGGATCCCAAATGCAGGGACAAATAAGATTTTGTTCATTTATTCACATCGAGAGGCAGAAACTTAGAGACGCTGCACACAGGACAGTTGGACAATAATCCAGCAAACCACACACAATTCTCAGACTGCACCCACAGACAGTGAATCGTAAAGGACTAAAGAACGACATCACATAGGTCCCGACATCACCTAAAGGATTAAAGGTTGACATCACGAAAATCACGTCTTGTAAACAGACACTTGTTACATAAGTACCTAAACAGACACATAACAGGTCATGAACTCTAGCGCGACTCTGGCGCATGCGACCCAGGCCATGACAGTCCACCGCTTGTTGTCTTGATCTTTTTTTCTTTTCTTTTTTTAACTATCTGCTGATGTGTGTCAAAGGTTGGGAAGGAGCTGATGATTCCGGGTGGGGCGAAGGTGATCGACGCGTCGGGAAAGCTGGTGCTTCCCGGTGGAATCGACACCTCCGTGCACCTGCAGCAGACGTTCATGAACGCCGCCATCCAGGATGACTTCTACAGCGGCACCAAGGTACGTCCTCAAACACACTTTGCATGCTCCGTTACTTTTTTCTTTGTAACTAGTAACTGTAGGTGATATTAAGCAGTTTTCTAATGTCGATCAATGTGGAGTATTTGGCAGATTAAGCAGCACAGAGGCTTAGTGAAGCGACTGGCTTAGCATCTAATGGAATGCCAAGTGAATTGGGGTGAGAGGAATTTTTTGGGGGGCATACCCAATCCTTCACATGCCTGCTCACACCAGCGCCCCCCCCCCCCCCCCCACCCCCCACCCCACCCCCAATCACAATCTCTCTCCCCACTGACCTCGCTACCATGGCAACCAACCTCATGCTTAATGGGAAAAATCAGGATTGTGTTTGTGTTGGTGTGTGTGTGTGTTCCTTTCGCCGCCATTTTCTCGGGCTCTTTCCATCTCAGTTCCTCAATCGATTCGATTTCGATTCACAAGAGTTCAGTTCGATTCAATTTAGATTATTTATTTTTTTTATTATTATTATTTTTTTTCAATTTGATTCGATGCACTTCATTTCCGTCCGATTAACTATGGAACATCAATTCTTCTTCTATAATATCAAGCACATGATATGATGATATTATATTCCAAATTAAGTTTTGCAGAGGCAGTAACTGGTTAACTGATGCCGTTTATTCATGAAAGTAGCACGTGTTATAATCACTTGGTTACATAATCATTGAAATCAGCAAGGATGAGATGAAAAGATTTTTAGATTTCTAATTGAATCATTGTAAATATACATGTAAATAACGATTCTGAATTGTCCTATGTACAGTAATTCAGGTATTTCATAAATGTAAGAAAATACTTTTATATACATATGAATAGCAAATTTCAAGAACACCTAAGTTAAAAAAAAAAGAAAATTATCGATTATCAAATCAATCGACAAGTACTTTCGTAATCGAGTCATCAATCTAGTAGTGTTGTTAGCCTTGGGTGCTCTGAGTCTCGCGCTGCCCACTTTCTTATGGTGTTACACAGGGCTCTATACTGAGGCCCCTGCAGTTTTCATTGTATTTGCTTAATTGTGGGAATGCTGAAAGCATTTATTCTCCACACTTTATTGCCTTCTAATAACTCCCACATAATACTTACGATTTACACCGTTCAAATTTCAACTTGCTTCAAAAATTCACGCCATCTTGGGAATATATCGTCTGATTTCACAGTACTTATAGTATTCACCCAATTTAATGTTCATATCAACTTTTCCCTATTCATTTTCAATGGGACTGACATTGAACTTTTTCTAAGTCCCACTTTCCATGCCCACTTCCATACATACAACTTCTCATCATTACCAGCTCTGTGATATTGGTCAGTGGCACACTTGGTAAAATGCATTGTCCAGTAACCAGGAGGATGTCGCTGGTTTGAATCACACCTCTGACTGTACATTGCAAATGTATCCATAGCAATTCTGCTAATTGATTACATGTATACCAACTATCTTAGTTCCACTTTTCCATCAAAATGAATGGCAGGTACTGCATGCCTAGGTGGCGCTATTGCGTGAATTTTATTTTGTTTTATTGCATTTTTCCATTGGATATCATTAGTTCCACTTTTCCAAATGAATGGATACAATCAGATCACACGTTTACATATAAATAGGCCATTAGCCATCATTTTCAACAAGCCAAGTTGTCTCACATGTTAAATACTTGCCTGGCGTTACGGAGACATGCAAGTGCGTTGGTTCAAATCTATGGAGAGAAATTTGTGTCTTTATTTTCAATCAAACAAAAAAGGAATTTGCAATCAAAAAAATTTTTCAATCAAACAAAAAGGGGGTTTGCAATCAAAAAAAAAATTCAATCAAACAAAAAGGGGATTTGCAACCTCAAATAAATTTTAATCAAACAAAAAAGGGTTTTCATATAAAATAAAATATTGCAAACAAAAAAAAACATTTCAAACATGGATTTGTATTTTAATAAAATCTTTTGCAAGTATTTTTTTCGTTTTGTTTGCGAATCTGTTTTTTGGTTGCGAATCTGTTTTTTGGTTACGGTGTCGGTACCATATGTGTTCGGCCTGCCAGATCCATTCGGGGTCCTTCGCGTCTGGTTGGCGCTTGCTGATGACGTCAGTACAGCAAGCGAGCAGTGTCAAATGTGTTCACGTTGGTTTGGTTTCCGAATTTTGCGGTTCACGTATCACAATACATCACAAAAACAGTCGTAATGATTATAGGAACACATTAGCACGTCAACTGACAATATTTCGTCCCATCGCAGTTTTACTTTTTTGCATTTATGTGCTATTTTACCTCCATTTTTTATATTTATTTTATCTAATGTATTTTTTCAATCTATTTCATTATTTAGTCAATCTTAAAGTATCCTGCTTTTATACTTACGTTTATTTACGTTTTGCAATCTCAGCCCATACATTTTGTTATTTAAATGACATCTTTAATATTTTCTTGCCAATGTCACCTCAGAGGTGACACTGCACTATGAGTTGCGGAGGGTCGTGCGTATTGCAGAAAATAATTACCATGATGATGATGATAAAATGATGGAATTATTGCCTGAGATGTGACATTTCCTCACCAATATGTTCTGTACTCAGCCTCAGGTTATTAGGTAACTACGAATTTATTTGTAACCTTCATGTGTGTGCATGTGTGTCTCATGGACTATTGATATAAATATTAATCAAAGGTAATGGCCTACTACCGTAAAGTCGAAACTCATAAGTTAACTTCATCAACTACAGTAGCACATTTTACTTTTTCTTTAAAGATGTCAAATGCATTAACAAATCAATGAATGACACATGAATGAATGAATGAATGAATGCACAACTTTTCTTTATATGTTCAGTATTTTTTTCCTTCCACAAAACAACAACAACAAACAAGTCTGAAAGGGTTTCACGGCAAACCTTTAATCCTAGACAAGGGAAGACGAGAGATCAATACATTAGAATAGCCACGGTGAGATGTAATTGATTGATGATGATTGATGAATGATTTTGACGCGTTACGAATCCTTGCCTTTTGGGTCGCCGAACAGTTTGATCCAGTAGTGCGGCTGTGATAAGTCCCATTAGATAAATAATAATAAATTTCTTCGTAAAAAGCGTCAATGTTTTCCCTCCAACGACTGGAAAGTTGCCTCACCAATCACAATCGTCGACATCTTAGCCAATCCTGTAGCGTAAAACGTCTCAGCCAATCCTGTAGCGTAACGTCATCTGTAGGCGAAGGACCCCGAATGGATCTGGCAGGCCGAACACATATGGTACCGACAACGGATCTGTTTTTTGATTGAAACCTGTTTTTTGGTTGCGAATCTTTTTCTGTGTTGTGTGGGCGGGGTCCTCCGTTCAACCGATGATAGAAGCCTTGTCATTGGTCAGCTTGGAAGCCGCTGCGACAACTTTCATTGGTCAGATAGGAATGGGGGTGTGACAATGTTCGTCTGACTATTTCCTGGTTCATTTTGTCCAGTCGCCGCCAGCATCGAGGTAAATATGACACCCCCCCCCCACTTCTAGTTTTCCGTTTTGTTTATCTGACATTTATCTAAAAGCAACCCTTGATCTATCGTTTATCCGGTGATTTGTTCTAACCATTACAATTAACGTAATCACTCACTCAGCATTGCTTAGCCATGTTAGCTAGCTAGGTAACTGATGGTCCGATACATGAGTCAGTCATGAAGCTATGTTGTTGGCAGTCAAAACACAAATATACGGCTAATTTGGGATAGCTGTTAGGATGAAGTTTTGTTGTTGTTTTTTTATACTCATAAAGAAACCTTTGCATTTGTTTCACATACAGGCAGGGCTGGGAATCGAATTTATTTACACTAGCTGCTTCCCCTAAATCTTGGATGTTTGAAGTAGAGATTAAATTCGTGATAATTCTGTGATTATTATTTATTGGTCCTGGTTGTTTACTGTACGAGTCAGGTTGAAAAAGAGGGGGAACTCATGCACCGTCAAAGCGGTGACACTGCTACTACTAGGATCCAGGCCACGTAACCGTTTGATTTTGGTTAGTCTAGTCATGAATCGTGATGTTTTGTTGGTACGAGAAACGGCCCAAATAAACGGCCTGCTGAGATAGCTGTTATTATGCTTATTCATGATTATTTTATTACATTACATCATTACATTAATAAAATGCTAATTATTCATCACTTATGAGAAGTTCTGGTCATTGAAATAAGTAGCCTCTGCTACATTTATTATGTCTTGGGTGTTTGAAATACAGAGGAAGTGACAGATTACGTAATATAAATACATTTAGTTCCTGTGATTGTTTCATTGTAGTTTTCCTGTTTCAATAATGTTCAAAACATGTGTCAAACATAACTTTGTCAGAATTATTTTTTTTACATGTTTGGTACTTAATTCAAGCACACTTTTCTTTACTTTTTAGATGCAGAAGATGAAGTTGGTGGTTGGTCACCTCTCTTCATGAGGTGATGCTGTGGATAACTGAGCAGGGCCACAAGCACCTGCTTATGTCAGACAGAGAGCAATTTAAAATATCAATAAACTTTGACCACAATTGTGAGGTACAAATGCCAGGTCACACATTATGTTACCCCCTGCACAAACACCATTACATTTCCAACTGCTCATATGAGTGATTACCATTCCTTTAAATCACATCTACTGACTGCTATCACCTTTGATGCCAGATTTGTCACAGTGTAATTGAAAGGGCAAAAAAAAAAAATCACATCCATTTCATTTTTTTTTGAGTAATTACAGGCTGTTCCTACCAAAATGTTTGTTTTAAGTTTAACAGTTCATTTTCTGAGCTTTCTTGATTTCTTGTTGGCAAGCCAATCATTTCTTGAGAAAAATGTCTGTATAAAATCTATAAAATGCTGAATAATTGACTGGTTGTTAGTTCATATGCATGCTTTTTTTTATGAAATAAAAGTCAAACTGTTTTACACAGGAATTTATTTTCATTTTTTACATAAATTTAAATGACCCTTTGGGCCGCGAGACACTAGCGCTAGAAGCAACATTGAGAGTCTGCAAATAAATGACGCGACCAAAACTCAAGGACTCCTTGTTTGGATTGATTTGCCGTAAAGCAACAAGTCTTTCCTCAGGTAAACGACAGTGGATGTCAGGTATAACGATCCCGTGTTCACCGTGATGGTCCAAGGGTAGTGTCTCTTCAGCTTGCTGGATCTGTAATATCAAATACATTTATGAAAGCTACAGTAACTCCAAGAACTTTTACTCATATAAAGTTTTTTCCTCTGGTTATGTACGCTTTTACCAGCAATAAAACTGCCCTGGCCTGCTCCTCTTACAGTAAACATGCATCTCGCTATGTCTACATTTTCTACCCCTTGGTCTGCTCGCACTCTAAAAGAAAAAATCTAGTCAGTGTAATTGCAAAAGTACACCTACAACTCAGATTCCCCTTCTGTTTCAATCTGACTCGTACAGTAAACAACCAGGACCAAGAAATAATAATCACAGAATTATCACGAATTTAATCTCTACTTCAAACATCCAAGATTTAGGGGAAGCAGCTAGTGTAAATAAATTCGATTCCCAGCCCTGCCTGTATGTGAAACAAATGCAAAGGTTTCTTTATGAGTATAAAAAAAAACAAAAAAACTTCATCCTAACAGCTATCCCAAATTAGCCGTATATTTGTGTTTTGACTGCCAACAACATAGCTTCATGACTGACTCATGTATCGGACCATCAGTTACCTAGCTAGCTAACATGGCTAAGCAATGCTGAGTGAGTGATTACGTTAATTGTAATGGTTAGAACAAATCACCGGATAAACGATAGATCAAGGATTGCTTTTAGATAAATGTCAGATAAACAAAAAACGGAAAACTAGAAGTGGGGGGGGGGGGGGGGGGGGGTGTCATATTTACCTCGATGCTGGCGGCGACTGGACAAAATGAACCAGGAAATAGTCAGACGAACATTGTCACACCCCCATTCCTATCTGACCAATGAAGGTTGTCGCAGCGGCTTCCAAGCTGACCAATGACAAGGCTTCTATCATCGGTTGAACGGAGGACCCCGCCCACACAACACAGAAAAAGATTCGCAACCAAAAAACAGGTTTCAACCAAAAAACAGATTCGCAACCAAAAAACAGATTCGCAACCAAAAATCAGATTCGCAAACAAAACGAAAAAAATGCTTGCAAAAGATTTTATTAAAATACAAATCCATGTTTGAAATGTTTTTTTTTTGTTTGCAAATTTTTATTTTATATGAAAACCCTTTTTTGTTTGATTAAAATTTATTTGAGGTTGCAAATCCCCTTTTTGTTTGATTGAATTTTTTTTTTGATTGCAAATCCCCTTTTTGTTTGATTGAAATTTTTTTTTGATTGCAAATTCCTTTTTTGTTTGATTGAAAATAAAGACACAAATTTCTCTCCATACAAATCTCGCTTGGGAAATATTTTATTAGCATTCAGCTTTCAGCATTCCCACTGAATTTCTGCAATAATTTCACTTTGTCCAGTTGTTTAGTTGTTTATCACTAAATGATACCAAATAAATAACAATAATGTATGTATATACAGTAATAAGGAAATGGTTTTGTAATATACAAAGAATTCTAAAAATATTCGCTGGTGACAGCCCTAATTTGTTGACAAATGTTTGAATTTGCTCTCCATCAAAGAACCATATTTCGTTGTCTCTGTGCTCCCTCCATCTCACTCAGTATTTGTTTTTCTCCCTCGCCTCCCTCTTTGTCTCCTTTATGTTTCTTCCAAGGAGATTATCTTCACAGTAGGGGATGGTGCTCCTTCAATTAGTAATGGATTTGGGCTAAAACAATGGATTGATGTCCAACCAACCATTTTTTTCAATCAAATGCCAATTCAATAATTTGTCAACAAAGAGCGCATTTGTATTCAGTTATTGTAACATGACATGAGAGAATAATTAGCATATTATTTGGGTGTGACGTACACACCAGGCTACATACTGAAAGCCTAATTTCCGAGTCTCTGTCTTAAATATGACTTATTCGGTTATGCTGATGATGAACACCAGGAAACGTATCTTGTTTTCCCATCACCTCACCGCTATTCCAGTTAGCCTCCGATGAATATGAATGGGCGACTGTCAGTGTAATTTCACAGAGGCAGGGGGGAACCGAGGATGGTAGGAACATGAGTGTCATAGTGGAGCAGTGTCTGTTGCCATGGCGACACAATATAGTGCATTTACTACTCGGCTTCACAGAGGTGAGTCACAGCTGAGCGCCGCTTTCGCCTCATGTGGTTTTCATCCCGGTTACTCGGCTTGTCAATCACCTCCGGCACCTCTCAGCGTCCTTATTTTATTTTATTTTTTTGCACATCTACTGCTGTGGAGTGCTTAGAACTATCTACAGCCAGCTGTCCGTTCATCAAGACAACCTGGGATTGTTGTTATTTTTACATCATCTTCCCTCTCTCATTTTCAGGCGGCCCTGATGGGCGGCACCACAATGGTGATGGCGCTGATCCTGCCCGAGCAACACTGCTCCCTGGTGGATGCCTTTGAGAACTGCCGAGCGCTGGCTGACGCCAAGGCGTGCTGCGACTACGCCCTGCATGTCGGCGTGACCTGGTGGGGGCCAAAGGTGAAGTCCGAGCAGCCTGGCGACTGTCAGGAAACACCTCTCGAGCTGTTAAACCCACTCAAGCAAAAGTAATGCCGCACATTTTCATATATGGGTGAAATGTGGAATGACCTAGATTAGAAATCTTACATAAACGAGGTTAACATACATATTCACTGAACACATTAGGCAGATACTCTGAGTCACTATAGTTGTTTTTTTGTTTTTTTTTGCAGCCTTTGGCTACAGAATCTCTGCTATATCACCTGCTGAGACAAGTGTATGCACGGCAAACAGTCTGAAAAGAAAAAAAAATGATTGTCTTGGCTGTTTAATTTTACACCACAAGCACAACTATTTGGATGCAAGCAAATAAAAAGCAATTTTTCCAATTTTAACACACAGTTGAATTAAGTTAGTCCAAAGTGAATATCGTATTGACTACCAGCAATTCAAATTTGTCCTCTGTAGTGGACCTTTTTAAACCTGAATATCTCCCACCCAGTGTATAGACCAGCTCAGTGGTCTAATGGTAGAGTCTACCCTGAGACTGGGAAGTTGTGGGTTCAATCCCCCGGCTGGGCCATAACAAAAACTATAAAAATGGGACCCAATTGCCTCCCTGCGTGACACTCAGCATTTAGGGTTGGAATTGGGGGGGTTAGATCACCAAATGATTCCCAAGCACTGCCGCCTGCTGCTCACTGCTCCCTCAGAGGATGGGTCAAATGCGGAGAACAAATTTCACCCCACATGTGACAATCCGTGGTAGTTTTTAAAATATGATTGAATTAACTCCTTTTGTGCTCTATAGAGGACATTCAGAGCTTTCCAGTGATACCAAATGTGTAGGAGTGGGGCTTTGCTACCTTTGATTGCATCAGAAAAGAAAATGGCTTCCCTCAGTGCAAGCACTTTTTAGGGAAGAGGAAAAGTAAGTGTACAGTCTTCCCTCGCTATAACACGGTTCACTTTTCGCGGTCTCGCTGTATCGCGGATTTTTTTTTAAGTGCAATTTTGCATATTTTTTTACAGTAATATACCCATTTTATAAGATTTATGAAGGTTTGAACATTGTCAAAGTTTGAACAAGAGAGAAATGTGAGAACATGTAAATGCCTCAATGAGAAAAGTGTATAAATTGTGCGGTCGGGGATTTTAGAGCCTTAAAAAATGTATAAGAATTGTAAAACATAAAGCTAACTACTTCGCGGATTTCATTTATTGCGGGTATTTTTTGGAACCTAACCCCAGCGGAAAACGAGCGAACACTGTATAACACTTTTTATTGAACAAATTTAGGCTTTAAATGTTGTTAGCATGTTTTCTATAAGACTCTGAAGAACACATTAAAGTATTGTTTGAATTATTTTAACTGTATTTGAGCCTAGCATTTAAGTCTTAAAACATGTCCTCTCTACTGGACACATCATAGCTTAAAAATAAAAACTTTTTTTTTTCAAAAAATTCTTTTGCAGTATTCCAGTTACTTCACAAAGATTGGGGAATATCAAAATAAACATGATTGGACAATATTTTTTTCCTGGTAGTCAGGAGGATATATGAAATTTAATTAAACCTATTATAAATCCAAGACCCTTCACCTTAACCGGATAATTCAGAGTCCCGTCAGAATCGTGAAGTTGTCAAGAGGAGGCCAGTGAAAGGATCAGAGGAAAGAAAGATGAAACAAAGTCAAATCCCAATGCTAACCAGAAACCACCTTCCACCAACAGAGTTACAAATCTAGAATGAGTTCATTAAACTTGATATATGCACTATGGACTAACTTAATATATGAACTTTGGACTAATTTAACGTGTGTTACCAAATGTAACGATTTTATTTTTAAGTTGGTTGTTAAAAATACACTTTGGGATTTGAAATCAACTCTGAAACATTTAACACCAACATTTTAACACTCCAGTTTTTTTGCTGTGAATGTATAAAACAGTCTTAGATGGTCAAAACACAAAATGTACAACCTTAGGACTGAAAAATAACATATAATGGTACGTTTTCTGTCGAAGTTTTACATGATTAGTCCTGAGAAAATTCCCATGCCTTGATCTGCCGTGCGCTCAGGTGCGCAACGAGATGGAGACGCTGGTCAGGGAGCACGGGGTGAACTCCTTCCAGATGTTCATGGCCTACAAGGAGATGATGATGCTGAGGGACTCGGAGCTGTACCAAGCGTTGCAGACCTGTAAGGACATTGGAGCCATCGCGCGTGTCCACGCCGAGAACGGAGAGCTGGTGGCAGAGGTGCGCAACACACTCACAGATTGCGCAATTTTCATGCCCATTGCTCCAATTGTGTTATAAGTGAGAGCACATATTTATGTAAATATTCTCTCTATGTCATAGGGTGCTAAAGAAGCCCTGGAGTTGGGTATCAGTGGACCCGAAGGCATTGAGGTCAGCCGTCCAGAAGAGGTAAAGTATTTATTTATTTATTTATTTGTTTTATTAGCAAAACAAGAGCATTTAACCCAATCAAACCCAAAAACGTGTAAACACGTTTTTTTAATACTTTGTCCTTCAGTCCCAAAAACATATTTACATGTTTATGTTTTTGTTTTTGTTTTTTAATGCAAGAGCATACAGAATGCTTTGATGCAGCTTCTGACATGAAGAAGTGGCTTAAAGCAATGGTAGTTATTGACTAAAACGGCCAGCAGGTGGCAGCAGAGTATAAGGCCAGGGCCATGTCACAACAAGCTCTTTTTGTCAGTGTTTTCACCAGGAATATTGATGAAACTTTGCTATATTCTAATGCTAACTGCTGCAAAATGGAAACACATACAAGTATACTTTTTTTTTCTGATGAAAGAAGAGACTCTTATCTTTCCATGTTCATGTTTCCAGTTCCATGTTTTTATAGTATACAATATTCTGTGTATAGTATAGAATATTATGTAAGCTTTGCAAAATCAGTCAAAATCCAGTAAAACAGCCGGGAGCGAAGGGGGTTGCGTCAGTGAAAATGGAATGGAATGAATGAGTTAAGAAGAGCAGAAGTCTGAAGGCTTGTGATAGGAAGCAAAACAAACTTGAGCTTAAACCTGCTAATGCTATTTAAAGCGGTATTAGCATGTGAACGTGTGATTAAATGGGATTATCCATTGTGTGTTTGAATGGTTTCCAGAGGTCACATCTGGAATAAACTTCATATTTTACTGTACGTTTCGGACTATAAGTTTGACTTTTTGTCTAGTTTAGTTGGTCCTGCAACTTTTATATATTAAAATTAGATCTCAGACACTCACCCAAAATCTCTGTTCCCTGATCATGTTGACGGAAGTGAACGCGTTCCGGTTGGATTCGAAACTTCTGCTTCTAACTACGGGCAAGCTTTTCTTTTTAGTTTAAAATGGCTTCCCTTAAACAGAATCTTGTGTCGCATTGTGCCAAATGTAGAATCCTGGTCGGTTATTGTAGCTTTTGGTGCTTTAACCTGTAAAACCTTTTGTGCTGGATGCTTTTGTGACGCAAGCTAGCCGGAGAGCTATCGCTAGCTTTGTTTGTTCCTGTGAAAGTCGGCAGCACACTTCTTCTTCCGTTTCTTCTTCAACTTCCTTTTGGCGATTTTGGGTGTGAGTCCAAGCGCTTACTGTTTGCGGAAACCTGGAGACTTATAGTCCGAAAAATATGGTATGCTGCCATCTAACGTAGGAAATTAACAGCAGCAACCAAAGGCAGAGATACTAAATTGATAGCCAATCTTACCCTCTATTCTAATAATCGGAAGTAAAAACATATTTTACATTATGAGAAAGTCAATATTTGTCTGAATATCTTATATTCTGCTTCAAATTACTTTTTTGCAGCTGGAATCAGAGGCTACTCACAGAGCTGTCACAATCGCCAATAGGGTAAATGAACACACACATATCCTGCTTGTGTGAAGATGATGTGATTCAATTAGTAATCTATTTTTGTCTTTACAGGCTCACTGCCCGATCTACCTGGTGAATGTTTCCAGTATGGCCGCCGGGGATATGATTGCCGCCGCCAAGATGCAGGGTTGGTCTGGGCACGATAAAAACGCACACGCAGATAACGGAAGGCAATAATGCTCTTCCTGTGTGCGCAGGTAAGGTGGTCCACGCAGAGACCACCGTCGCTCATGCAGTGTTGAACGGCATGCAGTATTACCACCAGGACTGGGTTCACGCTGCCGCCCACGTCATCGTCCCTCCTCTCCGCCTCGACCCCAACACTCCCGGATACCTCATGGGACTGTTGGGCAAGTGCGTGGACACTTCACACTAAACATAATGTTTATAAACAATAGGCATCGTGGTACTTCGGGTTGGCGGAAAGTGAGCCGCTAACCTGAACTGAAAACAGTAACAGAAACTTGTGTTTTTAGGGTTTTCCCTTGATGATCATGTCAACTGTGTGTGGTTTCCATTTCCATGCTAATTTTTCAATCATCTTACCTGTTGAAATGGAAATTATGTCCACGATTGGGTCTCCCTTTCCCACCAGTAAAAAGAAAAAGAAAAAAAGTGATTAAGATATTAAGTTTCCACCAATGGGAATGTTTTTTTTCCTTCCCTTATTATTATTATTATTATTATTATTATTATTATTATTATTATTATTATTATTTGGCTGTGAGAAGCTCATTTCTGCCTGTGTATTTTTTTTTTTTTTTTTTTTTTTTGTACTATTAACATTTGTTTTTGTTTTGTTTTATTTTTTACTGTCAGAAGCTCATTTCTGTCGGCGGATGTTTTTTTTCTTTCTTTTTTAATTTTTTTTTTAATTTTTTTATGTATTTTTATTTATTTATTTATTTATTTTTACTGTGAATAAGCCAGTTTCCGCAAGCGGGATTCTTTTTTTCTTAATTTCAGAAGCCAATCTCTGATAGTGGATTTTTTTTTTTTTTTTTTTTTTTTTTTAAACAGAAATCCATTTCCAACAATGAAATTTTTTAAACTGTAAATATGCAGTTTCTGGTAATATCAAAAGCACATTTCTGATTTTTTGTTTTATTTTTCATTTCTATTGTCAGAAGCGCGTTTCCCCTGGTGCAACCTGACGACTTCGCAGCAATTCAAAAAAATAAAAAATAAAAAATAAAAATGGAAGGCCTTAAATGGAGTGCCAAAGCTACAGTTGGAAGAAAGATTTGTGGAAGTATAGAGTATTTGTTTATTTGTTTATTTATTGAACACATAAAAAAGTAGCACAATACCTTCATTAAGTCAAATTTAGATTTCCCTTGGAGTGTGACATGGACTTCCACTGTTGCTTGTATAATGAATGTTGAGCTTGTGGATGAAGTTTGTATGTATGTATGTATGTATTTATTTATTTATTTGGCGGAAAGCATCTTCCCAAACTGGGGGAAAAAAAAAAAAAAAAAAGCAAAAAAAACACTGGTGGAAAAAAGCTTCTCCTGTTAAATTTTGCTTCATGTTTTGATGTTGTGGTGAAAAGGTCTTTATGTCGGTCAGGTAATATCTTTCCAAATTTTTACTCGACTTCAACTAACATTACGCAGAAGAACTTGTGTTTTGTCTAACTTTGCATCAACTGAAACAATACACATCCCGTTTCCAGTGACACTCTGAGTGTTGTGGCATCAGAGCACCGTCCTTTTAGCACCAAGCAGAGGGCCTTGGGCAAGGAGGACTTCACCAAGATCCCCCACGGGGTGCCTGGAGTCCAGGACAGGATGAGCGTCATCTGGGAGCGGGGGGTGGTACGTCCCTTGACTCGCATTACACAATAGTAAAAAAACATGCCCACCTATCAACGTGTTCCTTTAGGTTACAGGAAAAATGGACGAGAATCGTTTTGTGGCCGTGACGAGCGCCAACGCTGCAAAGATCTACAACTTGTACCCACGCAAGGGCCGCATCATCCCCGGAGCAGACGCCGACGTGGTGGTGTGGGATCCGGACGCAACGAGGTGAGCCAACGCTGGCTGGTTTAAACTCTTTGTTATAAACCCGTCGCTCATTCTGCTCTCTGCGCAGGACGATCTCCGTTGACACTCAAGTGCAAGGAGGAGACTTCAACCTGTACGAGGGTATGCGCTGCCACGGCGTTCCTCTGGTCACCATCAGCCGAGGACGTTTGGTTTGCGAGAACGCAATGTTCATGTGCGCCGAGGGCTCCGGAAAATTCTACCCGCAGCGCACTTTCCCTGATTACCTGTACAAGAAGATGGTGCAGAGAGAAAAAGTGAGTACATGTACATAAAAAAAAGACTACTTCGAAATGGCAATGAAAGTTCTTAATCGGAATTAATCTCATTACTTTAATTAATAGTTAACTCGCAATTAATCACAAATTTTATATATGTTCTAAATGTACAATAAAATGTACAATAATATATTTTTCTCAGTTTTCATACTCATGTTAACATAAAAGTGGAAAAAAATAAGCTAATATCAATATGGCTGCATCTTTTAGTCATTGATACAGTAATTTCATATTAATTCATAAAATTGAGTTCAAATTAACTCATTCACTCCCAGACATTTTTTTAACTGGATTTTGACTTTTGCAAGGCCCTTAGAATATTGTGTTCCATTTCGATCAAAACATGGAGCCTACCAAAAGAAAGATTAAAGTCTCTTCTTTCATCAGGGAGAAGAGAAAAAAAAAAAAAAGTATATTTGTATGTGTTTCCGTTTTGCAGCAATTAGCAATAGAATACAGTGTTCCCTCGTTTTCCGCTGGGGTTAGGTTAAAAAAAAATACCCGCAATAAATGAAATCCGCGAAGTAGTTAGCTTTATGTTTTCAACTCTTATAAATGTTTTAAGGCTCTAAAATCCCCGACCGCACAATTTATACACTTTTCTCATTGAGGCAGTTTCATGTTCTCACATTTCTCTCTTGTTCATACATTGACAATGTTCAAACCTTCATAAATTTTATAAAATGGGTATATTACTGTAAAAAAAAATGCAAAATTGCACTTAAAAAAAAATCCGCGATACAGCGAGACCGCGAAAAGTGAACCGCGTTATAGCGAGGGAAGACTGTATAGGTAAGTTTAGTCAATATTCACATTCCTGGTGAAAACTGACAAAAAAAACAGCTTGTTGCAACATGGCCATGGCTGATCTCTTATATTCTGCTGACACCATGTCAGAAGCTTGCATCAAAGCCTTCTGTATGCTCTTGCATTAAAAAAAAAATAATAATAATAATAATAATTTGGGAGTGAAGTACAAAATATTTAACTAATTTGCTCCCAATAACGTGTAAATATGTGTCCCAAAGACGTATTTATACGTTTTTTGTGTTTTTTTTTTGCTAGAGCATACAGAAGGCTTTGATGCAGCCTCTCAACTGCAAAGAACGGTTGCAGAAATGGTAGTTATTACACAAACGGCCAGCAGGTGGCAGCAGAGCAAAGGAGATCAACCAGGGCCATCTAGAAAAAAAAAGCTAAATTACAATTTTAAATAGATTTGTGAAAACTGATGAAACTTAGCTCTCTTCTAATGCTAATTGCTGCAAAACGGAAACATACTTTTTTTTCCTGATGAAAGAAGAGACTTTAATCTTTCTTTTGATAGATTCCTTGCTTTTATAGCAATTGAACACAATATTCTGTGGGCCTTGCAAAATCAGTCAAAAGTCAGTAAAACAACCGGGAGCGAACGGGATTGCTTCTGTGAAAATGGCTGGGAGTGAATGAGTTAAAAACGTTTTTACACGTTATTGGGATTGAATGAGTTAAAAAGATGTACTGTACTGTAAAAACGAGTGTGATATGGATTTGTGCCCTAAAAAAAAAATTTGTGACGTTGAACGAACATTAAATTAACTCAAAATTAACCCCTAGTAATAACTTTATCTTTATCACCCCATTGACAGGCTCAGGCATATAAAGGAGTTGACAGGGATCCCTATTCTGGTGATGTGGTCAAAGTTACCAACGCTATGAAGAAGGAACTTGGTTTGAGCCCCATTGATGGAGAAGGTACTAACAAAGGCGTGGTGAGGGTGCAACAGGGGGTTCGAGACCTCCATGAGAGCTCTTTCAGCCTCTCAGGTATGTAAAAACAAAATGCTACGTCGATATCTTTCCTATATTATCCTTCATTTCCTGTTTTCTTTTTAGTGTCCAACCAGAAGGCTTGTCCATTATATCTTTAAGGGGAAGTCAACCCACATTTCTTGACAATAATATGTTATATGTGACCTCACTAGTCTAAACATGCCATTTGTGGAATATAAGTTATGCATCTCAGAGGGCGGCCATTTTGCCACTTAACGTTGACTGAAGATGACGTCACAGTTGCTCAGGACTCAGGCAACGACCAATCACAGCTCACCTGTTTTCTAAAGCTGAGCTGTGATTGGTTGTTCGCTGAGACCTGTGCAACTGTGATGTCATTATTACTCGACAGCAAACTGGCAAAATGGCCGCCTTCTGATTAAACGGCTGGATTTTGCTGCTTAGCTCATATTCCACTAAATGCAATATTAATTTTTTTTGAGGGGAGGTTGACTTCCCCTTTCAAGACTTGATTTGAATGTCAACAAAAGTTAATTTCGTGTCCTCCGTAGGGTCTCAGGTTGATGACCACATTCCCAAGAGGTCCTCCGCTCGGATCCTGGCCCCTCCAGGCGGCCGCTCCAGTGGAATCTGGTAAACTCTGGCCCGAGGAAATCAACCGTCCAAGCCTCCTTGTTTTTGTATATTTCCCAACAACCAAGAAAACTGCACTGATTTGAAAATACATTCAAAGGGAAATTGTTCTCAGTGATTGGCTGAAGTGATTTTTACAAATCTCATTCTGAAACGTTTAAAATATGCCGGATGAGGTGCTATGTGTAAATTTGTTTTCCAAATTTGAGCAGATCACAACTAATCGATTACTAGAAGAAGAAAACAGTACAGTTTTTGAAATGGTTTGAAGTGACGTCGACTTTAAATATCTAAAATGGATTCAGTGAACCATCTCCATCACACTGTAGTCACACAAGATGAGTGAAGAATTCCGTTTACGATCAAACCACCTACTGTGCTTAATTCCTTGGCTGTTCCTGTGTTTTCGCTCCCAACGGATGGACTGTGTCGTGTAGTGATGACATCCAACTGTTCAACATACTGTGTGATCTTTGCGGCAACACTCACCAAACAGTCTGTCGCGCACTGCCTCTCACAACTGACAAATATCTAAGCGATATCATGTTCCGAATTAGACGTAACTGGAATGGTACACAATACGAGTCATGTCATTTCCAAAAATGAGAATGGTAGCAATGCATCACAAAAGCCTCCACAGGGCAGGAAGATTGAGCTGCACATGCTACTTATGAAAGCACAGATCCTCTCTCACCACCTGAAGCGTGTCATTCCTTTCCAGCACTGTTGTTTATTCATGACCACATTGTTTTTTTTTTTTTGTCTGTTTACTGCACATTTAGGATGCTTTCTTTTAGTTAAAAGAATACATGTGCCAATGTGAGTGAGTCACCCCTATTACCGCACACACCATGCATGAAAAGAACCACATAGACACAGATATGGATGGCCACAGGTTCACAAATGGTGCTTTTTTGTTTCTTTTTATAATGGTATAAAGGATGTTTATTTTTTTGTGGATGATTGTTGTTTAAGGAGGCACTGTAAATTGCCAGTGACTGTACGTTGTCAAGTTTGTGAATTGTTTTGTTGGAAAGTGAACCTGTTGAATATGTACCGTGGCTGCTTGTTTCTTACCACACAGTATTGGTAAAACAATAAAATAGAAAAAGTATCACAATGTCTGTATTTTCTTTTTTAATAACGCCTAAATTTCATTTTCAAACAGTGATTCAACATCATGCGGTGGTGAAAGAATCTAAACAAGTATTAGTATTATGATCAAAGTATTATCAAAGTATTAAGCAATCACAGTCATTCCCATACGAGAATTATTGGATCAAAGGGCATCCAAGTTGTCACGTTGCATTATGTAAGGCCTCCTGCAGAATGGTCACCATGGCGTCCAGATGCTTCAATTTCTGCAAGTTTGAGAGATTTATTAAAAACATTACCATACAGATTGTCTATTTGGGAGCTGATAATGACATTTCCCTATTTTATCTTTATCTCCATAAGATTACGTTATAATACTTTAATAAACATCACCATTATTTAATCGTTGTTATCGCTCACAACGTGGCGCTTTTGCTATCGGATAAGTGCAGTGCAGTGATTAAACAAAAGCCGACGTAAAACATGTACGTTAATTAAATTCAGGAGACAATTTTTAAAAGAAAAATATGTAATAGGCCTAAAAAATATATATATTTTAGCTATCAATACACAACTTTAACATTGACGAAAAGAAAAAAAACATTTAGGCATCAGCGCTTTAAATCACCAAAAATGGCCCTCGGTCATTTCGTCGGAGCCAACATGGCGCCGAAGCACACTCCAGTTTCACCAAATGAACAAGAAAATAGTGCAACTGGGTTGCGCATGCGCGGTGGCCACCAGCTTAAGTGTCCGCGCAGTTCAGCAGGCAGCGGTCTCGGTTTATAGCAACGGAAAAGACATCATCTCATTGAACCGCACGGCAGTCAGAGGGACTTTGTCGCCCCCGAGTAAGTCACATTTCACTTTACTTAACCAACACTGTCCTCATTTACGCGTTCGGTTGTGTATTTGGACTGCTGGATCTCCCCTTTATTGTCTGGTTGACGGGCTACTCACAGAAGCGCCACACGGGGTGACAGTCCTTCTTTCTTTAGTAATGTGTGTTTTCCTTCAGGCCTCCAGAGGGGGTAACGTTAACTTCAGACCCAACAAGACCGCATTTAAAATCCTCGTCTGTGGATTTCCGTTTCAAGCTGCCGCTCATGCGACATTTTAGACTTGTCACGAATTCAACAACAGGGTCCAAATTGGCAATTTAGTTGCCTAGCCGACGTTAGCAGAAGTTAGCAGGGCGCTAGCACGACAGCGGTTGGAATGTCAACTGAAACACATTCGCAGCTTCCAAGCACGTCAAACACTTTTACATGCATTATTTATGACTTTACACAGTTTTTATTGTATCTCTTCAGAAACATTCTACTAATATGCATGTTCTGATTGTTGACGATTTAACGTCTTTATCGTATATTCACGTATTACTGTAACAACTTTACAAAGGATTTGTCCACACGTTTTATTAAATATATCTACATACTGTACTGCATATATATTTTGAAGATAGACACAATGTCTTTTTCTTCATAATTAATCTGTCAGTGCAACAATCTTGGTTCATTGTGCCGCGCTAGACTACACAGTAATGATTGTCTAATGTGTTTGCTTTGTCAATAAAACACGTGATAACAGCCTTGATCGTGTAGAATGGATCATATTTCTTCATAAATTTCAAATGGCTCCTGTTCAGAACAAGGTTCCGTTGTAAAAACAAATTGTCATACAATGGAAATGTGACGATAGTACATTTTCATTATTTTGTCAATTTTCACAATTGCTCAATATCTATTTACACATTAAGTTATGTTGATTATGTGTAATGGCTTGTTGAGCAATTTAACAGAAGTAGTTCAGGAGGAATGCGGGACTTTCGCTTTAAACTCCATGAGCAGCTTTTCAGCTTTGGCTGCCTTTAAAGATATTTACTGTGACATAAAGGTGGCCATACAAACATTGAGTTGTGAGCATGTAAAAAAAAAAAAAATGGAGGCTTCAAGCTCTTTATTTTAACTCGCATTTGACATTTACTGTAAAACAACACAAGACAAAGAGATTTAATCATTGTTCCATTATCTGAACATTTTGTATTAAGTCAAAACCACATTAACGTTGTCTTACGAAGGTCCGCTAGCTTCCTATTTAATTACGTCATTACTAAATGTTTTTATAAAGTGGCTTAATGGCATTTCCATTGTTTTCAATAGGAAAAAAATGTGTGCGATATGTTTTGATTTATGAGCATCGTCCTGGAAGAAATAAAATCCATAAATCGAAGCACCACTTTATATAGGTATTTACGGAACCGCCTGTTATTTTGAGGGGAAAACAAGCTGTCTGTTTTTCAGTTCAGCATTTATTTATTCAAGCGGACACCTGCTATTCCAGCTAGCAAAATTAGCAGCGCGTGCTGAGTGGACAGTTACCTCTGTGAAGCTCTGCTGTCAGGAAATGATTGCTCAGCACAACATCCTGCGTGGTGTCCTTTGGGACCACGGGAAATGTTTTGGTGTTGTTCGGATCTCCCCCCCACCCCCTTATCCCAGCTGCTTTTGTTAACTAGCTTTGGTTAAACCGTTAAATGAGGATTAGGCAAAACTTTTAAGTGATTGAGTGCGTGACTGTCTACATTGATGTGCCCAGGGTCTTGTTTTAAGGTTGTCCAGTCCAACCTGCTTGGAAGAGTTTGTTTGTTTGTTTTTTACACCAACGCACACCCAGCGACGGTGAGTGACCGATTTTTTATTTTTATTTATTTTTTTTTTTAATGTGATATTCAACACTCATGAGTGTTAATTAACTTTGTGTGAAGCAGGAGGATGGCGGTGAATGTCTACTCCACCTCTATGACCATAGAGAACCTGAGTCGTCACGACATGTTGGCGTGGGTCAACGACTCTTTGCAGCTCACCTACACCAAGATTGAGCAACTCGGTTCAGGTAAACACGGCCCACTTTTTACACGCGCGATGCATTATGATGATTTGTTGTCTTTAGGTGCGGCGTACTGTCAGTTCATGGACATGCTGTTCCCGGGGTGCATTTTGCTGAAAAAAGTCAAATTCAACGCCAAACTGGAACACGAATACATCCACAATTTCAAGGTCCTACAGGCTTCGTTCAAGAGGATGTCCGTAGATAAGGTAAGCGTGCACATTTCAGGAGTACGATAAAAGTAAACAAAAAAAGCTCATACAAAGTGTTCGGTTTGAGAAGGTGCAGAATGAAGCCAAAGCTTGATTCATTTTCAAAACTAATTTGAAAAAAATTCTCTCTCTATTTTTTTTTTACAAACCTGACAAATTTTTCAAAAAAAACACGTAGCCAAGAAAATCTAGGAAAAAATTGAGAAAGAAAAAGAAATATAAAAAAAGAAAAATGAAATTGAGACAATGTGATTGAAAAAAAATTAGAGAAATTACAAACGCACCAAATTAAAAACAAAAAAACAACAACAACAAAAACACTGATGACTATTCAATGTGGATGTTCTATGAAAAACAGGGGGGAATGGTAAAGAAAAAATTGATACGAAAATAAATATTTGAAAAAATAATTGTAGGAAAAGGAATCTGAGAATACATGATTGGAAAAAAATATATATATTTTTTACAAACTCACCAAAATTCTTCAAAAAACACTAATGAATATTCAATATAGATTTTCTATGAAAATATGGGAAATGGTAATGAAAATCCAGGAAAAAATTGAGAACAAAATGAAGAAATATAAAAAAAAAATAAAAATAAAAAATGGTGATAAAAAGAAAAATAAATATGGCAATATACGATTGGAAACAAAAAAAACTTTTTTACAAACACAACAAATACTTCACAAACACTAATGGATATTCAAGATAAATTTTTCTATGAAAAACAGGGAAATTGTGAAGAAAATCCAGGGAAAAAATGGAGAATAAAAGAAGAAATATAGTTAACACATTCACTGCCAGTCCTGTAAAAGCTTTGACATTGACGACTTTTTCCGTCAATGGCAGTGAATGAGTTAAAATACTGAAAAAAAGAAAGAAAAATAAATCTGACAATACACGATTGGAAAAAAAAAAGGCTTTTACAAACCCAACAAAATCTTCAAAAAACACTAATGAATATTCAATATAGTTTTTCTATGAAAAACAGGGACATGGTAAAGAAAATCAAGCAAAAAATGGAGAATAAAAAAGAAATATAAATAAAATACTGGAAAAAAGAAACGTGAATCTGAGAATACACGATTGGGGGGAAAAAAGTTTTTTACAAACCCAACAAATTCTTCTTAAAAAAAAACAAATGAATATTCAATATAGTGTTTCTATGGCAAAACAAGGGGAAATGGTAAAGAAAATCAAGCAAAAAAAAATAGAGACTAAAAAAGAAATACAACGAAAATACTGGGAAAAAAAAAAGAAAATTAAATCTGAGAATACATGATTGGAAAAAAATCTGTTTTTTACAAACCTAACAAATTCTTCAAAAAGACAAAGGAACATTCATTATGGTTTTTCTATGGAAAATAGAGGGAAATGGTACCGAAAATCCAGGAAAAAATGGAGAACACAAAAAAAGAAATATAAAAAAAATACTGGAAAAAAAAGTGGAGAACACAAAAAAAGAAGTATGAAAAAAAAGATAAAATAAATCTGAGAATGTGACTCCAAGGGTGCCAAACCGCAAGTATATATAGGTCGTCTGGTTGACTGTAATTTTAAATAGTAATTTCACAATTCACCACTAGATGGCATACATTGCTTAGTTTAACTTACTCCAGGTCTTACACAACCGTAGACAAATACAAATTATAGACTGAAACCGTGTCCCTCTGTCAGATTATTCCCGTCGAGAGACTGGTCAAAGGCAAATTCCAGGACAACTTTGAGTTCCTGCAGTGGTTTAAGAAGTTTTTCGATGCCAACTACGACGGCAAAGAATACGACCCTCTACTGTTACGACAGGGCCTGGAGGGAACGCCGCCGCCGCCGCCGCCCAATTCAGGTACAATGCAGTACATGCGAGTTAGCGTGAGCGTGCGTGTCCTTGTGTGTGTGTGTGGAAATAGGCTTCATTTCATGTCTCTTCCTCTTGATGCAACCACATCCCCCACCTCTAACACAGGTGACCCCATTGTCCACAAACCCAAAAGACCTGCTCGCTCAGGTAACGCCCATTTCATTGTGGCATGTGCGGTTTTTGTGTTTTCCTCACGTTAACCCGGATTGGTCTGTTCTAATGTTTGCGGTTTGTGTGTTGATAAATGTTGCGATGTTTATTTAACACACACACAAATGATAACACAACTTGTCGACTCTTGAGGGAATTGAGGGATGAAAGTAAAGCATGGTGTAGACACATTTAAAGTGGAAAGAGTTTAGAGTAGAACAGGAGGGAAATTATCCGCGTTTACATATTCGATTAGCATTTATTCACCGATTCTCAAATCAATTTGAGTGGATACTAATTGTATGTTTCTGAGATACCGAGGCAAATGTGCCGTGTCACGTGTGTGGCACCATTTAATCAATGTAATCTTTTTTTGTTCTTGTGTGCTGGCTACTATTAACTCATTTACTCACAAAAACGTATAAACACGTTCTATTTTAAATATTACCAGTGTCCCAAAGACATATTTATACGTTTTTTTTTATGTGAGAGCAAGAAGGCTTTGATGCAGTCTCTGAACTGAAGAGAACGATTGAAGCAATTGTAGTTATTACAAAAATGGCCAACAGTATGAGATGTTGCAACAAGCTGTTTTGCCCACAGTTTTAAACACATTTGTGAATAATGATGATATTGCAATGCTAATTTATGCAAAATGGAAACAGAATAAAAATATACTTCTTTTTTTTTTTAACTGATGAAAGAAGATATTCTAATCTTTCCTTTGATATATTCCATGCTTTAAAGCAATAGAACACAATCTTCTGTGTGCCTTGCAAAATCAGTCAAAATCCAGTAAAACAGCCGGGAGCGATGGGTGTTTTGCTTCAGTGAAAATGGCTGCGAGTGAATGAGTTAAATGCATTCTACCATATTGTCATTTATTATAGAGAGTGCTCACTTAATTTATGCATTATTATTATTCTCACATCTTCTGGAAAAGTTCATAATTAATTTGGAATTTATTTATTTATTTATTTTTTTACAGCAACTATAAATATTTTTTATAATAAAATAAAAAATAAAATATATATTACTTTATTATTATTATTATTATTATTAGTAGTAGTAGTAGTAGTAGTAGTAGTAGTAGTAGTAGTATAAATAATTAATAAAATAAAATCAATTTTTTTTTTTTTTATCACCACTGTAGCTAGCTAGCGCCACAGTAGGTTCTCACAAGATACTCACCTGCGTGTTTGTGTCTTTGCAGGCCCCATCCGAACATCTCCCACCGCCCCAAAGAGTGTCCCCACCCCGCAGAGGCAGATCAACGCACCAGCAGCCCGCCGGAACCCCGCCATGGCCCGCAATGGGGGAGATTCGGAGCTCATGGAGCTCAACCAGCAGGTAGCGACGAGACATTTGAGCATCAAAATGTTCAATTTTAGTATCTTATTAAAAAGACGATTAACTCATTCACTCCCAGCCATTTTCACAGAAGCAATCCCGTTCGCTTCTGGCTGTTTTACTAGATTTTGACTGATTTTGCAAGGCCCACAGAATATTGTGTTCTATTGCTATAAAAGCATGGAATCTATCAAAAGAAAGATTAAAGTCTCTTCTTTCATCAGGAAAAAAAAGTATATTTCTATCTGTTTCCGTTTTGCAGCAATTAGCATTAGAAGAGAGCTAAGTTTCATCAGTTTTCACAAATCTATTTAAAATTGTAAGTAATTTAGCGTTTTTTCTAGATGGCCCTGGGTGATCTCCTTTGCCCTGCTGCCACCTGCTGGCTGTTTGTGTAATAACTACCATTTCTGCAACCGTTCTTTGCAGTTGAGAGGCTGCATCAAAGCCTTATGTATGCTCTAGCATAAAAATAAATAAAATAAAAAAAACGGATAAATATGTCTTTGGGACACTTAAAACATCATAAAAAACGTATTTACACGTTAATGGGAGCAAATGAGTTAAATTGTTGGGAAAAAAATGTGCATGATGAAACATATCATTTTTATGTCCTCATGTTTTCACCTTCCCTGTCCACACAGCTACTGGATATGAAGCTGACATTGGACGGACTCGAGAAGGAGAGGGACTTTTACTTTGGCAAGCTGAGAGACATTGAGTTGATCTGCCAGGATGGAGAGAGTGAAAATAATCCAGTCCTCAACAAAATTATGGACATACTCTATGCTACGGAGGTACTTTTACCCCGGGTTTTCACCGGATGCGGTTGCGGTGCGGTTGCGGTGCGGTGCGTCTTGACTGCGTGCTCCGGACGGGTCAATTTTTTTGTCAATCCACACCGGCTCCGCACAGCTGCGGTCCGGCAGCTCCGTCGCCGCCCACTTCCCAACGTGTCTCGCGGGACCGCGCGCGCGCGATCATGTGGCATTTCACAACGAGAGGTGGACTTCTTTTGATTTAACCTTTTCTTCTTCTTCTGCTATGAGATTCCATGCAGCATCCTTTTTTTGGTTGTCCTTGTAAAGTATATTAATAACGAGAGTCGGGTCAGTGCGGGTCCACTCTTTATTTCTGTCTTCCCCGTCCGGCTGCCGCTCAGTACGGCAAGCGAGACGGGCACAACAAGCAATCGCGAACATCAAACTCACAATACATTACAGTCCTTATAAAAAGGATGTGCCGTGTCATATATTATTTTGTGGTTTTCCACCTCCAATATAAACCTCTCCTCGTCCATGTTCGCTGGTGTCTAAACCGTGAATGAGCACATGGCCCGGCGACGCCCACGTCACGTTTTGCTGAAAAACTTGCGAAATAGGAGCTGGCGAGTGTTTTATTCTGAAAGGTAACCGGAAATTTATTTTGAAACTGCCTCGGTCTTCCTGTCCCGCTCGATGTGTTTTGTGCTAGCTTGCCATTTGCCGCAGGCCTACCGCTGCGGCATCCGGCAAAAATAGAAAATAGGTCTATCCTTGCGGAAGGCTTGCGGCACGCCGCAGGCCTTCCGCAGTCGACACGCAACGCACCCGCAAGCGGTGTAAACTGCACCATTCGAATGAATGGAATCTAATTGCTTGCGTCGCCGGACCGCACCGCAACCGCACCGCAACCGCATCCGGTGAAAACCCGGGGTTAGAGAAGCAATTCCTCTATGATCAATGTTTAACTCTTTTACTGCCACACGTTATATAATTTTTTTTTTTTTTAAACACCGCAGTGCCAGTCGATTCCGAACATTTTAACTAATCTTTTAAGGCAAACACAATATTGTTAACCTGCTCCACAGTAATTTCCTCAGGAAAAGGCGGGACATTCTCGACAATAATTCGAGCTGATTGGACAATGCAACATTCTACACTTTTGTTTTAAACAATCACGGCCACGGATGAAAATGCGTTTATGTCCGTTCATCGTTGGTGTCGAAGAGGGGGGAAAAGCACAGACATCTTACCAGCTAGAAATGCACGAAGCGCCTCTCGCTGTTCAAAATGCAACAAGGAAATGGTGAGTCATTCTGCGAGAACAGAATTAATTGTAGCGTCCATTCATCCATGTTAGGTTTGTTTGTTTGTTAGCTCGGGTGTCGGCGCTGGCTTCCTGGTTTTGTCACAGTTGCATATCCCGCCCCCAAACACAATGCCGCTCTGTGATTGGTCCCGGGAACGGCAGTTATCTGCTGGAGCGGTTAAGTACAAGATGGTATTTTCCGGAGTTTGTGAACTCACAAATACCACGAGAATTCATCTTGCGAGAACAAGGTTACAATATTGTGTGCTTTTACTACATATACAAATGAAAGATCACATTCCATTCTTTCATTAGAAAAAAGTGTTTATACCTTATTCCGTTCTCCAGTAATCACCATTTGAAAATAATAATTTGAGTGACATTTGAAAAGATAAAGAGAAAACAAGCCTTTTGTGAAAGTATACATTTTCTCCACGACAGTGACTTTGACACTAATATTTTTTGTTTAGTGACGCTCTGTGAATTAGGTTTCATGTGACAAAGGCTTTGATCATTCACGCCATCCTTGAAAACGTTCTATTTCATCAGATTTCATCAGATTCCATCATGTTTCATTGTACAGTCAAACCTCGGTTTTCGAACGCTTCTGTTCTCGACCAAATCGGTTTTCGACCAGAAAATTCGAGAATTATATGTCTCAGAACTTGTCCAAAAAATCGGCTCTGGACCAAACTGAAAAAAGCTGAGCGTACCTGAACGCGACTCACTCGGGAGCCGAGCTAACTCGAATCCTTCCTCCGTAGCACATTCGTGTTCAAAGTTCGTTCAAAGCAGACCTGTTTTTTTTTAGTTTTGCATCGTGTATTAGCCCCTAATCATGGGTTCAAAGAACGCAAGTGCATTTTGGGGTTTTTTTTCTCATCATTTTAGATATCTTCTATTAAAATAAAACAGTGTCTATTCTACCCTTTTCTATTTTTGGTAAACAGTATACAGTGCAGTTTATGGTGTAAAATAGTACAAAAAAAAAAAACTTGGAAAAAGATTTTTTAGACTTGGAATGGATTAAAATTATTTACATTATTTAGAATGGGAAAAATTGTTTCGGATTTCGAACAATTCACTTTTGGAACAGCCTTCTGGAACGGATTATGTTCGAAAACTGAAGTCTGACTGTAATTCCATACACCCTTGAAAAGAGATACAATGCTGCCATCTGCTGGCCATAGATAGTGGGTGTTTTTGATTCCACAACCCGTTGACCAGGCAGCGCTACATTTACACGTTGCACTTCCCATTGTTAAAAAACAAAACAAAACAAAACAAAAACAGAGTTGACGGCGGCATACATCGTGATTTTACTAATCGCTATTAAATGTTTTTGGCGGTCAAAGAGTTAATTTTTGTTTCTGTTATCTTGACAAGCAACTAGCCACTGAAAATATGTAAGAAACAACGTTTTGACTTGTTTTCCAGGAGGGCTTTGCGCCACCAGATGACGAGGATGTTGACGAAGGGGCACAAGGGGACCAGGAAGAGTTCTGAGATCTCCTTTTCTTCTCCGTCTAACCCAATTTAACCTTCGTCATAACCACACAAAATGTCCTCCCTGTCATTTTACTTCACTTTTTACAAGGTTCCCCTTACTCTTTCCATCTTGTTTGTGGCTGTTCAGTATCACATGATTATTTTTATTTTTTACAGTCTAGCGTACAAAACAACAATGTCTGGACCTGTTTGGTTTACGCAGCTAAACCGGAGGTGCCAGTTGCTGGTCGCGATTGCTCGCTAGACTGCCATGCATTTAAGAGCGTTGAGATTACAGCACTGGAAGCAACGTTGCGAGGCAGCGAGTGTGAAGACGCAGGCGGCTTTCTCTCACCGTGCACTTTAATTCGCGGCCATATGCAGAAACGCTCGTTTGAATTTGCCGCAGATGTTTTATGGAACCACACTTTTTCTAATCCACATTGTAGGTTCTTCTGCATTGGTGGTGGTGGTGAGGTTATCAGTGATGCAATTGTATATGTTTTGCATAGTTGATCTGTACAAGCAGCCTGCGGACATATCACAGACAGCACATACAGATAAAAAAAAAAAAAAGTCGTCATTTCAAGTTTAAAGAAAAAGCCTTTACTGATCAAAATAACCCAGCCTGTTTTTGAGGAAGCCTGATGTATTTATGATTTTATTTATTCGTCTTTTTGTAATCAGCGCCGTCACTTTTGGGAAAATAAATAAATAAATAAAAGGTGGTTCGGGATTGAAAGTCATGCACTAAATGTAGCGAGAGAAGCCCATACATGTGATCCTAATTGCCAAATTAGCAGTGATTGGCTGCAGCTAGAAATATACAGGAAGATGCAATTTTATATTTTGTAGCTTTGGTTTTGTTTTTTAAATACACATTGAACTGCCGAAACAGAAAAGGCCAAGTCAGCGTTGTCATTTAAAAGACACATATCAGGTTTTAATTTTATTAACGGTGACAAGTGAGTCAAAGACACTACTAAATTACTAATGGTTGACCATTGAATTTAAGCTCAACATTTTAGCTGCTATTCTGTTATTATTTTTTTGCTGTATTTAATTGAGTTTCCATTCACTACATAGCACTAAAAATGCCACAGTGTGGTATGTTGACACTGGCAGCCTGGCTCAGTGGTTAAAATTAATTGGACCTTTTTTTTTTTTTGCTCAGTTTGTCTCCAAGTGATTGTGATAAACATCTGGACTAACTGTTGGAATGAAATAAAGCTCTGAGGTTCAAGAAAAGCAAGAAACCATTGTCATTGTATTTTGTTACGCTATGACATAATACACTACATGACAATGAAAGAATCATTTGTAATAATTTACGCTTTTAAAAAGATCATGTTATTATAAACAGGTTCAACACACGATATACAAATCCTAATTTTTCCAGGTTATGCAATTTGGCCCTGAAGATGTTTATTATTTTCACTGACACGCACTACCCCAAAAAATAAACACCAAAGCCACATCCTGTTCTTTACATAGTTGAATCACGTGGTGACAAAAAAAAAATATATATATCAATGGAAATATAATTACGTTTTTATTTCATTCAGATCTACAAACATTCCATAACCATACAAATTAAAGTATGCTTTTGAATTTTTTTTTAAAAAAATTTAAACGACCGTTCCAGTAATAAGAGTAAAATCTTATTTTGTCACTTGTCAAACTTTTATTAGGCCTATATATTTTTTACGTTTGCTTCCCTACAACTTTATTCACCATATAAACAATTACATTATATTATGCATTTATGCAAAGACATCTTTTTAAAATGATTTGTAATGGACATCGGCGTCATTGCTGAGCCGACAGCTGCGTGATGACGTCATATACGTAAAGAGACGTGGCACGTTGACGTTCAAATAACCACAGCTCCTTGCGCTTCCCCAACCTCTTTTCGTTAAGTGACAGCCTGTGCAGCGAGGACTGTCGCGGACCAAACCGAACATCTGATAGGGACCAAAAACATGGCCTCGAGTAATGGTGCGGTGGGCAAATGGGAGGTGGTGAGGAAAGGCAAGAAAAGTAGCGCGGTGGGTGGGAAAAACTCGACGGAAAAGAAAGGCAGCTCGGGGAACAGGAAAGCTCTCGGGGAGTCCAACCTGCCCAGACGTAAGTCAACACGGCGGCCCACTTTGCTCCCTTTTGGTTCGCCGTCTTAGCTCGAATGGAAGTCCGAAGATTCGTGTGTAATTGCATACTAAATTAAATCAAAACCAAACTGTATACACCACGGAATATCAGTGTTAAAGATGTGCGCGAGCAAATTAGTCAGCTAGCTTACTAACTAACTAGCTAGCCAGTTAGCTTAGCATCGCCCAGTACCTTTTTTAAAATTCCCTGTTTCTTTTCTAAGTGAACGTTTTACTTTCGAAACAGTACTTGACTTGTTGCCTTTTGCCTTCATTTCGTAATGTGTAAGGGTCTTGCTCCACGTCTGGACTCTGCGGTTAGCGTCGACACGATGTGTCAACAGCGGCAACGTCATCATTGCGAGTTTGTTGTAAAGTATGGTTTCAGACGTTAATTGCTTCTGCCAACTTGTCAGGACGATTATGAATGCTGTTGTGTCTTTTTTTTTTTTTTTTTGTCACCACGCCTACCCGAAAATTACCTTGCTGATCATCGCCAAAATGCTTCAACTGCTTTCTCTTCCAAACAGTAATTATTTTGTCCTGGACAGGTTCCACATATTTGGTTAAGTATTAACATGAAATGTCAGGTCTTAGAAAACAAAATAAGACCACTTTTAATACTGTTAATGATTCTATACAGGCACGTAGCATATTATACTTTACCACCTCTCGAGATTGCGGGTGGGACTGTGTGCTGCAGCAAATGTATGTTTAGGGTTACCCCTGTAAAGTCAGTTCGTCTGCATGATGTAGAGTCCCGTCGATCACAAGTGCCACACGGGTGCAATGGAACCTTTTGTGTGATTGGATCTGGACTTTTTTCCCCTAAATCCTAACTGATAAATAAGCTTGTGTGCATAATTTGTGCCGCATGTGTCTTGTCCTGAATAATACCAATTCATTACGAAAGTTATTATGGCTGGAGAGGATCAGCTCAGTATTGTGCGGGGAGGCCGCAAAAAAGGGGCTGGACCTGCAACACTTTGATGACGATAAACTAAGCACAGTAGGACGTATTGTTGTTGGGAAGTGTTGATGGCATCTGCAGCGATCCAATCATCGTTCGCTGCCTTGTGCCCCCACAGAGCCCTCAGTGATGTCGGACACTTTGTTTGAAGCCTTTGACAAGGTCCAGAAGAAACAGAACAAAGAGCAGGTTCCGCCGAGTCAGCCTCCAAATAAGAAGTCCTCGTCCAAGAAGTCGTCACCCAAAAACACGCCCACCATGGCTACTCACAGGACGCTGGAAGCTGCCTTTAAAGCGGTCAGTAAGCTCAGTTGCCATTTTGACTGCTTTTTTTTTTTTTTTATGGAGGTCAGACTGCCATTTTGAAAAGTTATCTTAAAATACATCTTCTCTCTAAGATGGTTTTTGGATAAAGTCGACTTTTGTGGCCCATTTTCATATGAAGCAGCAGAAGAAATTTGCTGCGAGGCACCCGATCACATGCTGAATCCCAGTCGAGCTTTTGCCTGAACGCTTCTTTGTTGGATGCGTGCCATTGATGTCTGCCGCTGTCTGTCACCAGCTGGACGTCGCTGATCTGAAAGAGCAGCTGGCTAAGAGTCAGTCACTGTTCCCCAAAAACCCGTCTGTGTGGTCCAAAGACCTGGCCGGGTACCTCAACCACAAGCTGACGGCGCCGGTGGTGGAGCCGACCCTCAGCAGTTATGCTCATGGTGGGTCCTCTTTACCCCCCCAAAAAACAAAATCACCCTGCTTTTTTTGTACAAGCAGCTGTATTTTCATGCATCTTTTTTGTATGTTTGGTCCACAGATTACCCGTACTGTCTTGCGAGCAAGGAGCTGAAGGGCGTCATCAAGGGCATTTTGGCCAATTGCAGTGACTCCATGCCGGATTTCTTCGACCACTGTATTTACACCATGCTCCGAGAACTGCAGAGGCAGTCAGGTAGGGGATGTGGCTTGAGCCTTAAAACAATAGTTATTTGCCTAAACATGACTGGAATATCTGTTAACATGGAATCAGAATATGTTTGCACTAGCGGTGGGACGATACGGGTAACCCACGATTCGATACTGTGACGATATTTGGCTCACGATATTGATAATATCACGATACACGATATCTACGATTTTTTTATATATTTTCAAAATAAATTTAGCAATATATCACGATATGTGACTGAAAAAGCTAACAAATGCCCATAAAAAGGAAATTGAATATTGCAACAGAGAGCGCAACAATATATTGCGATAGCGATCCCCCCCCCCCCCCCCCTAATTTGCATTATATTAAATAATTGATCAAATAATGACAAAGATACTCAACTGGAAAAAACAAATATTTTCAATATCTAGCATTGAAATTTATTGTGATTAGAAAAGTTTGCGAAAATTGCCATTAATTTCATGCAATTTTAACTCATTCACTCCCAGCTATTTTCACTGAAGCAACTGGATTTTGACTGATTTTGTCATGCCCACAGAATATTGTGTTCTATTGCTATAAAAAACATGGAACCTACCAAAAGAAATATTAGTCTCTTATTTTATAAGTTAAAATAAAAGTGTTTCAGTTTTGCAGCAACTAGCATTAGAATTAGCTAAGTTTCATCATTATTCACAAACCTGTTGAAAACACTGGGAAAAAGAGCTTGTTTTAACATGGCCCTGGTTGATCTCTTATACTCTGCTGCCGCCTGCTGGCCTTTTTTTGGTGATAACTACCATTGCTTTAAGCGACCTCTTCAGGTCAGAAGCTGCATCATAGCCTTCTGTGTGGCCTAACATAGAAAAACATAAAAAAAACGTATAAATTCATTTTTGGTAGGTAAGGACAACGTATTAAACATATTTATACGTTTTTGGATTTGAATGAGTTAAGGAAAAAAAACATTCTAAAATATATTAGGGATGCACGATAATATCGGTGGCCGATAATTATCGGCAATTATCGACCAATTTGACGTCAAACAGATAAAACAGATAATAGAGAAATCTGCCGATAATTATCGGCAATTTCATTTCATAGAGATACACGAGATAATACAGAAATCCAGCAATAATTATACACATGCCACGTTGATCCATCTGTTGTGGTTGTGGATCATATCAATAAAATTCAGCTTCATGGTGCTTTACATACATTGAAACATTGTGCAAAGTTTATACAATGTTTCAATGTATTTGTTGGACTTTTAGTAGGACTCAAAAGTATATTTGCATTCAAGTTAATTTTGCAAACAATTATCGGCTTACTTATCGGTTATCGACATCGGCACTTCTAAATTATTGGTTTATCGGTATCGGTTGAAAATAGCATTATCGTGCATCCCTAAAATATATATAATATAAGTTCTTAATTGGGATGATTTCATTTTGACATCTGAGTGACAATGTTCTTCCCCTGCTGCCAGGAGAACCACTACACGGATACCGAGTTTGCATTCAAGCAGTCCTGCAAGACAAACCCAAACTGGCAACTCAGAACTTGTCCGAGGTGAGTCGGAGTGCAAAGCAGGCTGGAACCGTTTAATGTATTTATTTTTACTTCTAAACCCATGTTTTTTTCCCAGACTGATACCAGTGCGCAAAGTTCTTTTAGACACATAATTCTGTATATATAGTAAATTACTGTACACTATTCAGTACGCACGTACAGTGATACCTCGGCTCACGAACATAATTGGTTCCCAGAGAGTGTGTGTAAGCCGAAAAGTTCTTCTTACGAACATTTATTTCCCATAAGAAACCATTAAAATGAGAATAATCCGTTCCCAGGTCCCTATAAAACATAATTTTCTGCTAAATAAGCCTTAAAACTACACAAAAATATACCTTATTTTATGTATAATAAATGTGCTATTGTATTGTAATTAAAGAAATGAATTGTACTGTATAATAAAGTCGTTTTATTTTACTGTGTGATGGTAGTTCTTAAGGATAGTAGCAATGGTAGACTTACTTCATTCGCGAGCGTTTCACCGCGTAGAGTGTTTATGGAATGGTTGTCGCTCATTCGCACTTTCGTGCTCACCGGAGCGGAGGAGGTGTGTCCCTTGGTGAACAAGGAAGTGGAGCACTTTAGCGAGTCAACAAAAAGTGAGCGCCGCCAACTACTTTCACCTCTTTCCTGGGACTAAACAGCCGTGGCACGATTTTCTCCTTTTTTGAGGTACGTGATGGCACTTTCGCTTTTTTTAGTGGCGCGAACTCCATTGACTACAATGCAAACGCGCCGCCGAATCGCCGTCCCTCGCTGGTAAGCATTAGGCTTAACACTAGCCTGTGGTGGGGTCTTTTTCGGTCCCATAATAGCAAAAGTACACTCAAAATGTCTATCAAACACAAACCGCGTCCGCACTAAAAGAAAGGGGGTGACGAACTGGGACGCCGTGAGCGTGCGTCAGCTTCTCGTGGCTGCCACCGTGGTGCTGTTCGACCGCGTGGTTTGGTTCGTCCGCCGAAAAGTAGTTCGTCAGCAGAGACTAAATTCTCGCGAATTTAATGTTCGTGAGGCGAAAAGTTCGTGAGCTAAAGCGTTCGTCAGCCGAGGTATCACTGTAATGACAAACACAATGTTGGGTTCCCAATGAGATGAATACACATTAATCCATTCTTGTTGTTGGTCATGGACGTAATATGAGAAGTTCAAAAATACATTTTGAATCCCACAAATATCCTCTGGACAGTATTGTGCTGCAGATCATGAGAACCCAGCATAGAAGCGTTGCATCATGTGATGCAAAAAAACAACAACCAAACAAACAGATCCAAGTGTAGCAAGGCAAGAAGCATATTACCATCTGTCTGAAATAATAGTCATCTACTGCTTTTCTAGTTTGCTCATCGAAAAAGCAATGCCAAACACTAACACTTGACTGGTTTCCTGCTCAGTATTTGGAGTTGCTGCGTTCAGTGCAGAATCATCCCATCAAGTGTTTGACCATCATGTGGGCTCTGGGCCAAGCAGGATTTTATGACCTGAGCCAGGGACTCAAAGGTGATATCAACATTCACTTGACCTCGACACACAATGAGACACACTCAACCTCTGTCCTATTTTGGCAACAATTTGCCGAAGTAAGGCTTGATGTTAGCGAAGCAAAAGTGCAACTGCTACCCTATTTTCATGCTTTGTATGGCGCAATATAGTTCTTGGTTAATGAAAGCGATCCTCAGTGGAAAATGTGTAATAGGATGATTGATTGTTTTTCCAGTGTGGCTCGGTATCATGCTTCCTGTCCTGGGAGTCAAGTCGCTGTCGTCGTATGCCATCGCCTATCTGGAGAGGCTGCTCCAGTGAGTGCGACCAAAAATGCCATTGTATTAGAGTAGTTAAGTCGGCTCGTCCGTACAATCTCGACTTCCTTTTAAAACAACATACAGAATATGACAGTCTTTCCCTGTTGGAATAACAAGACCGACATTGTCACGTTGACGTTTTTTGCCGTCTTTTTTTTTTTTTTTTTTTTTCCCCACAGCCTGCATGCAAACCTGACCAAAGGATTTGGCATCATGGGTCCAAAAGAATTCTTTCCTTTGCTGGATTTTGCCTTCATGCCCAAGAACGCCCTGCCGTCAAGGTAAATGACGAAATGTGCAAAATTGTTTCCTTGTATGACAAAAACATGCTTCCTCAACTCCAATCAAACATTTAGCATTATTTTTCAAGCAATGTGTAGTACCAATTTCTTTTACGTTTCTTTTAAAGGGGTACTTTACTTATTTAGCCATTTTTTGCGGTCAAACGTTAATATTTTGTCTATGTGATATTGTCATTATTTTTCATGTACAATTAGTACCTTTTAAAACACATTTTGCAACTTAGTCAACTGAAAATAACATCACAATGTGCTCAGGGCTCAGGTGACCAATCACAGCTCAGCTTGTGAATGTCACATGACCAAACTTAGAAAACAGGTGAGCTGTGATTTGGGTTAACTGAGCACATGTGATGTCGTTTTCAGTCGACAACAAGTGGCAAAATTGTTTTTTTAAAAGTATTAATTGTACATGAAAAATAATAAAGTATCAAATTATAGACAAAATATTAACTTTTTATTGCTCTAATGGGCTAATAAGTGAAGTATCCCTTTAAATATCAGTACGAGTACTCCTGAGTAGACAGGGATACAGAGTAGGGATGGATATCGATTCGATGCACGATTCACTTTCATTAATTTTTTATTCAGTTAAGAACTTCACACAGTACCAATTATATTAATATTTCGTCAGCATTGGGCCGAAACCTCGTAAATCGCAATTTGGCAAATTTCATATACGTTTGTTTTGTTTCAGTCTTTATTTTTGATCAGTTCACACATTGTCATTTTTACGAATTACTGACAATTCTGAAGTCTTGGAAATATTGCTTGCACTCTTTGATGATGCAATGTTAATGGTTGAACAAACCTGCCGTTTCTGGGGTCTCCAAAAAAGTGATGATTTTGGAGGTACAAAATTTTGGCCCAACACCAGCTATTGTTATGTTACTTAATACTATGTATATATAATTTTTCTATAATTATTTTTTACTTGATAACTTTTTTTTGCTTCATTTAATTATTTTTAAAATGCATTCATATTTTTTTAATAATGTACTTATTTATATTTTATTTAGACATTTTTAATTGAAAGTTCAAATGTTATCGTTTTTTAAGTAATTGTAAGTCTGGCCTTTCGTAAATGGAAGAAATTGTTGTGATTTATATATATATATATATATATATATATATATATATATATATATATATATATATATATATATATTAGGGCTGCACAATATATATAAAAAAAAATCGATATCGAGATATTGGCCCTTGCAATATGCATATCGCAAAGGCATGCGATAAGTTTTATATGGAAGTTTATGCTTTTTATATGAATTTGACCAGTCAGATGCTAACTAAAATGTGCATCGCCATTCAGTAGTTGAAAATAATCAAGACTTAATTAACTAAGATTACATTAAGGTTGCTTATTTTGCCACATGAAATTTTTTTTTCTGTCATTAGGTAATAAAAATGAGATTTCTTTAGGTACATGTTAAATATCGCAATAATATCGATATCGCTATGTTTTTCCAATATCGTGCCGCTCTTTTATTTATTTATATATATATATATATATATATATATATATATATATATATATATATATATATATATATATATAAAATATGCTTTTATGAATCGATATCAAGCTAGGAAGCTTTTATTTTAAACCCAAGTGCAGATACTATGAGTACTTTTGATACATAACCCCTACCACCATCACCAAAACAAAATATAATTAATTTAGGAATTACCTAAGCATTTTTTCTTAAAATTTTATTAAATTAATGGCATTTTTAAAATTCTTCTTGTTTCTAGTTTCTGGTTGTAAAATGGCCACAAGAGGGTGGCCCATACTGGTATGGGCACAATACCGATACCTGGCATTGGTACTCGCCCATCCCTAGTATTATCAAGGTACAGCATTTACAGCATGTCTATTTTTTTTTTTTTTTTTTTTTTTTTTTTTTTTTTTTTTGTGTGTGCACACGCGCAGTCTCCAGAACCAGCTGCGGCGCCTTTACCCTCGCCTGAAGGCCTTAGCGTTCGGAGGCAAACCCGAGAGCACCTTGCACACATACCTGCCGTCGTTTCTGTCGAGGGCCACGCCGCACTGCCCGGAAGACATGAAGAAAGAGGTGACGTCGTCGTTGTGGAAACGTCTTACTTCGCCACAGTGTAAAAATGAAACATGCACATTATTGACACTCGGCCGCCTCGTGTTTTTTTTTTTTTTCTTCTTCTTCTTTTCAGCTGCTCAACAGTATGACAGAGTGTTTGCGTGTGGACAGTCAGAGTTTAGGAGTGTGGCGGCAGCTCTACAGCAAACACTTAGCTCAGTCCAGGTAACGTACACGCATACACACGTTTTGTGACTCAATTGTTGAATGAAGAACTAAAAAGGCGGAGTCTTCTATTGTGCTCCTTAGTCTGCTGCTGAACCACTTATTGGGCTGCTGGAATACGCTCCCACTCAAGGTACCAAAACTGTGAACCCACTTAATGAGGTCCACATTCGTTTTGGGATTAACAAGACTCGTCCCTTTTCCCGTTCAGCTGCGGAAGAATCTGGAAGAAACCATTCAATCTTTCAAGGTGGCCAACGAAGAGCTGAAGGAAAACAGCCAGTCTCAGGATCTTAGCTACTGCACTCATCTGTGTCAGGTCGCTCGTCCGTCCGAGTCCCAAACGTTTTGCTCAAAACGATGTCATCCGGTCAAGTTGAGAAGTTTGACGTTTTTGTTGGCAGAATCTGCAGGTGAAGATGCGTGGCGACGGCTTCCCCTGGTTCAAGCTGCTTTTGGTCCTGTTGGTGTTTGTCGCCGGGTTCATCGTGCAGGACGTCCGATCTCACGGCTCCTTCGCCGGTATGACACGTTTTCAAAATGTCGTTCGAGGGTTTTTAACTCATTTGCTCCCAAAAACGTATAAATAAGTTTTTTTTTTATTTTTTATTTTTTTATTAATGTTTAAAGGGTCCTAAAGACGTTTTTATATGTATGTGTGTATATGTATGTATATATATGTATGTATATATGTATATATGTTTTTTATGCTAGAGCATACAGAAGCATCCCAACTGCTAAGAACGCTTGCAGAAATGGTAGTTATTACGCAAACGGCCAGCAGGTGGCAGCAGAGCAAAGGAGATCAACCAGTGCCATGTTGAAAAAAAAAAGCTCAATTACAATTCTAAATAGATTTGTGAAAATGATGAAACTTAATTGCAGCAAAACAGAAACAGATAGAAATATACTTTTTTTTATTTATTTTTTTTATTTTTTTTCCTGATGAAAGAAGAGACTTTAATCTTTCTTTTGGTAGCTTCCATGTATTTATAGCAATAGAACACAATATTCTGTGGGCCTTGCAAAATCAGTCCAAATCCAGTAAAACAGCGGGAGCGAAGGAGATTGCGTCTGTGAAAATGGGAGCAAGTGAGTTAATTACTGGGTCGATTTTTGTGTGTCGCAGATTCTGCAACAGCCAAACATCTGAACAGCTCGGGTGTTATGGGCGTGTCTCAGCAAGCGTGGGGGACAATTACGGTCTACTCGAAACGGGGTTACAGGTAAACCACCTCACTCGCGTTCGGGGAATTGGCCTCGGGATTTCTTCAGGTTCTGTTCAATGGACTTGATCAAATCTGTAGGCATGATAATGCAGGGTTTCCGCGGGTTTAATGGGATTTGCTATAATTAAGGCCTTAAATGGCGTGAAGAAGCATTTCAATACAATGTTGTGGGGGTATTAACCTTTTTAATTCAATTGTTAAAATGTAGTTTCTGTCATCAATGTCCAACATGAAACATTAATGCCACCTAGTGACAGAAAATGTCCTCAACACAAATTGATGACTTAGTTTAACACTCCTTTTAACCCTAACTGTACTGTAGCTTCAAAAACTACTTACTGTAAAATTACTGTATAATGAGATTAGAAGATAAAACCATATTTGTCCACTTTTATTAAAGCTGGGTGTCAATTCCAGTTTCCTCAATCAATTTGAGTTGTATTCACTTCAGTTCAATCCAATAGCGATTAATTATGGAACACCAATTCTTAAATGTCAAGGACGTGATTAAAAACTCCACAAATATTAAGTTACAAAGTCAGTTTTGCAGAGACAGTAACTCGTTAATTTGTGGAAAAAAATATTTAAATCAATTCATGATTTTATGAATTTGGCTTGAAAAGGAAAATTTGTTCTGTTTTTTTTATTTTTTATTTTTAACCCGGCCCTAACTTTTATGTTGAGTATGAAAAAATAAAAAAATATATTTCATTATATCTTTGAAAATAGATATAATGTGCAATTTAATTTATAATTAATGGCAAGTTAACTATGGAAACTGTGCTATTAACTCATTCAAACCCAAAAATGTATAAATATGTATTTACACTTTTTTTTTTTTTTTTTAAATGCTACAGCATACAGAAGGCTTTGATGCTGCTTCTGACACGAAAAGGTCGCATAAATTAATTGTAGTTATTACAAAAAACGGCCAGTAGGTGGCAGAGTATAAGAGATCAGCCAGGGTCATGGTGCAACAAGCTCTTTTTGTCATTGTTTTCGCCAGGAATGTGAATAATGATGAAACTTAGCTATATGCCAATTGCTGCAAAACTGAAACTGATACAAATATACATTACTTTTCTGATGAAAGAAGAGACTCTAATCTTTCTTTTGGTAGGTTCCATGTTTTTATAGCAATAGAACACAATTTTTTGTGGGCTTTGCAAAATCAGTCAAAATCCAGTAAAACAGCCGGTAGTGAACGGGATTTCGTCACTGAAAATGGCTGGGCGGGAATGAGTTATTTACAATAAAAAATTGTAATCGACAACGCTAAATTAAAAACAGTATATTGCAGTCAGACGTAGGCATTGAATTAGTTTGAAGTTGCATGAAATTAGATTTGATGCAACCCTGTTGTGTGTTTTGCGTTTAGTTGGCTGGAAACGAACATGCTATATTGTTACTCGGCGAGCGTGCAGGCTTTGGAAGTACTCTTGGAAGAAGGCATGGAGAAAAGCAAAGTGGCAGCCCAGGTCCTCTCTGAAAAACGCAACCACACCATCACCTGGGCCCAAGAAAACGGCCCGCTGCTTATCGAATGGGTCAGACGTCGTCACAGGAATCCTTTTTGCATCCAAAATGGATTTGAAAATCAATTGATCTGAAAACGATTGTGTGCGCAGGTGAAAACGAACACGCCCGAGGGCGTATACGACGCTTTGGCGTACCTGAAATCGCTGCTCGTCATCCTCTACCAAAAGTGCATCTTGCCCGTGTCGGCGTTTTTGATGAAGCTGATACAACAAGCGTGGGCCGACCTTCGGGACTCCTGCAAGTCAGTACAGTCAGCAGCAATACAAACTTTTGATTACTGAGCTCAATATTGAGTAACAATTTGATTTTTTTTATTTTTTATTTTTATTTTATTTTATTTTTTATGCCTGCCACAGTGGTGAAGTATCTGTTTCGTGTCTGAGAGGTCACGCGTTGTCCTTCACCAACTCAACATGGCAGCTGCTCCAACAAAAGACCTCTGCCATCGCCACGTGGGCTCAGGAGCTGCTGACTGCGGCGTAACGCGCAAACAATCGTCAAATAGACCAGGCCACCTGTCTGGCTCGCACCAAGTCCGTTCCGCAACTAAACTGTGATTGGACACTAAGTTTTTTTTGTTTTTTTTTTGACTACATTGTTGTTGTTTTTTTAAATCAAGAAGCTCAATGTTGAGTATTTTTTTTCCTACCAATCTTTTTTTCACTGCTACATGCAGATACAGGTAGAGTTTTCTACTGTGAAGGTCGGGTTATTTAAAAATATTGGAGAAGCGTTGCATCAAAACGGGCAATGTGTTAGGAAATTACCAAAAAAAAAAATTCTTAGCTGACCTCATCAAAATTAATTGGAAGTTTGTGTGTGTGACTGTGTGTGTATTTTGGGCTTGTGTGAAGTCTTTGTCAGCCTTGGGAAAAGTGCGCTAGCTAACCCGCGATCCTAAAGAAACCCCCACCAACCCCACACGGATTCTTTGACCAGAAGGAATCCTGACCAGTGTTCTCAGCCATACAGCAGTATAACAATCTCACCCTCTACATGGAATATTTCACACTAGCTGATCCTCTTAATTCTCGATGTGAAAGACATTTGAATGGATATGGAGGAGTGATGTCTTATGTCAATAAATGCTTTGTAATAAAGACTTCATTTAAGTTGTCTGTTTCTTGCAAATGGCTATGTTGAAATGTCAAATTTTGACAGCTAAATTCAATTTCGTAATCACTTAAAAATCGGGACCTGCTTGGAAGCAAAACTCTACTTTGAAACTAGCGCCACACATTTCATTTTGTAACCACTAAAAAGAATGGGACTCCTTGCAAGCCAAATACTACTTTGAAACACAGGTTTAAAACCCGAGGTCACATTCTGAGAGTTGATCCCCCCCCCCTCAATTATGTAACCACTGTTCAAAATCAGAACCCCCCTTTTTTTTCACCGTAATTTTTTATTCATGGAATCCTCTTATGAAATCCCAACTTTGACTTCATGACGTCACGACGGGGGCGAACCCGGAAATGTTCAGCTCCTTCCCACTGTGTATCGAAAGCGATGGTAAATTATTTTGTACTGTACTTATTTTTAGCACCGAGGTGCTTTATTCTCAGGGGTCATTTTTTTTTTTGTTTTTTTTTAATAATTAAACTAAGACGTCACGTGACGCACCCCGGAAAACGCCTTCAAAGGAAAATGTCCTGTGATTATTGGCTTTTGTCATTTTCTTGCCGCAGCAAATCCATTGCGTTAATTTAGAAGGCATTGTTTTATGAGTGTGTGCTCAAAATTTTTTATAGTTAAACGCCGAGGCCAAAAGCCGCTCCCAGCGTCATGACGTACACGGAAGTCGAGCCACGTCGCCAAAGGCAAATCAAACACTCGGGAGTGGGTCCCCGCTGCACGCGAGAAGGTTTACATACAACGAAAGTAAGTCCTATAAAAAAAATAAAAAAAAATCAGTCCGGTGTTGATGTAAATTTGCAGGCTTCTTAAGCTCTTTCTTAGCATTAGTTTGGCGTTTGGCACTGAACGAATTAAAGTAGGGAGTTTCTGTCATAAAGGGAAACTCAGTAAGATGGGCGTATCATATCTATGTACATGAGTTTATGGAGTTTGAACTTTGCCTTTCTTGTACGTTTGACAATTATTTCTTTCTGTCAATGTGGACATTAAAGCATATTTTTACCCTCACGATGTTATCTATTAAAAATTAGCATATCGCTTATATTAGAACATACTGCAATGGAGTATGTTTGTGCTTCCAAAAGTATTTGAGTTAAGTGTAGAGACATTTTAGTCACAGACTAATCTGGCTGACTGATGTTTTTGCTGGTTTCAGTGATGGCCTGCTTCGAGGAAGTGTCAAAACTGTCTGAGGTGCACCCAAAACCCCCAGGCTTGGTCTTGCAGTACGGCACGGCTGGTTTCAGGACCAACGCCAGCTTTCTGGATCACGTCATGTTCCGCATGGGCCTGCTGGCCACACTGCGATCCAAACAAACCAAATCCGCCATCGGAGTCATGGTCACTGCCTCCCACAACCCTGAGGTGCTCCACAATCAACCCCGTTTAAAGTCGACACCTTCCTCTGTGTAAACTTCATGTCGGTCTCATAGGAGGACAACGGGGTGAAGCTGATCGACCCCATGGGTGAGATGGCGACGCCCGCCTGGGAGGGCCACGCCACACGGCTGGCCAACGCAGAGCAGCAGGAGTTGCTTTCGGTGCTGGAGGACATCGTGGAGAAAGAGGACATCAACAAGAACCAGGGAGCCTTCGTGTTTGTGGGCAAAGACACCAGGTGCAGTGGAATTGCTGATAATCTTGGTCATTTACTATATAAGCATTTTATTATTATTATTATTGTTTAAAAATTCTAAGCGGTCCTTCACGTGTTACTTCATATTTTTTTAGGCTAAGCCTAAAATTTATTAAATTGCTCAGAATTTTTTTAAAATCAATTTCTTTATTTTTTGGCTTATGCAAAGCATAAAGCCAAAAAAAGGATTTGGCATTTGCTATAAACAGGAATATCCTAGTTTTGGAATAAGCAGCAAAATGCACCCGTTTTTATCCACCTCATGGGGTGGCCATTTTGCCAATCATGTTATCATGGATCAACTTCAGGAAACAGGTGAGCCGTGATTAGTCGTTACCTGCGGCCTGAGCAACTGTGACGTCATGTTCAGTTGACAGCAATTGGCAAAATGGCCGCCATGCTCTCGCCTTCGTGCCTCCTCTTTTCTGCTCACCCCTCCCCTTCTCTGCTTAGCAAAAAAAAAAAAAAAAAAAAGCCTCTTGGGAGCAGTGTTTTTATAGTTTTGGAATTTTTATTAGATTGCTCGGATTTTTTAAATCAATTTCTTGAATTTCTTTTTTGCTATAAACAGGCATTATGGTTTTGGAATTTTTCATTTTAGTTAGTTTTTATTTTATTTTGAGTGTTTTTTTTTTTTAACTTAGTTTTAGTTAGTTTTTATGGCAGTTTTGTCAGTTTTTATTAGTTTTAGTTATTTAATAAATGATTAGTTTTAGTTCAGTTTTATTTAGTTTCAGTATTATTTTTAGTTTTTTTTTTTTTTTTAAATGTGTATTACTTGTGTGCAATATTCAAAAAACACAAAAACGAAGGACATTTTTGCTATAATTATAGTTAGTGTTGTAAACATAAAATGTAGTTTCAGTTAGTTTTCATTTTTTAAAAAGCATTTTCGTTTTTATTTCATTTTGTTAACGAAATTGTTTTTTTTAAATTTTAGTTCAAGTTTTTTCGTTAGTTTTAGTTCACTAAAATAACCTTGGTTATTCCAAATTATTTAGGCTAAGCCTAAAATTGATTAATTTGCTTGGATTTTTTTTTTTTTTTAAATCAATTTGTTTATTTTTTTTAGGCTTATGCAAAGCATAAAATTTTTCAGTTTGCTATAAATATATGTGTACGTGTTTCTACACTATTTATGGTCATATATCTGCTTAAACGGCAATGACTGTATGACTATCAATATCAATTCTCTTTGTGTTTTAGTTTGACAGTAAACTTGAACTGGAAGTATCAATAAACTAAATGTACACAGGAGCAGCAGTGCCAGCCTGTCACAAGCAGTACTGGACGGCGTGTCGTCATTGGGAGGACGCAGCAAAGGTCGGCGTCACTCGCCCGTACAGTCGGGTGTATATCTTTAAGTTTGAAATCATAACCTTTTGGCCGTGCGTCTGTCCAATAAGATTACGGCTTGGTGACCACCCCGCAGCTCCACTACATGGTTTGCTGTCACAACACGCAGGGACGCTACGGCGAGGCCACGCTGGAAGGATACTACAGGAAACTGTGCCAGGCGTTCATCGAGCTCACCAAAAATGTAAGCCGCTCGCGTTGGATTGTTTGTAGGCAGTCAAAGTACCGGTAAGTTAATTCCCGTCTTGTGCGTAGACCCCCAACCGTACCGACGACCAGAAGCACCTGGCCGTGGACGGCGCCAACGGCATCGGCGCGCTGAAGCTGCGCGAGATGGAGCGTCACCTCAAGAGGGAGTTGCAAATTTCACTCTTCAATGAAGGCCACGGGAAACTCAACCACCAGTGCGGCGCCGACTTTGTCAAAGTGCAGCAAAAGCCGCCCACAGGTGAGATTTGGAGCCTTGGGGATTTTGGATGTTGACTTTTGATTGACATTGTCAGGGAATGTGTCAAATAGGAGCAATTAGCATTTATGCTGTTATGTTAAAGGGTTACCGTATTTTCCGCACTATAAGGCGCACTGCATTATAAGGCGCACCTTCAATGAATTACATATTTTAAAACTTTTTCCATATATAAGGCGCTACAGTAGAGTACAGTTGAGGCTGGGGTTACTTTATGCATCCATTATAATGGATGCATAATGAAAGGGAATGTCAATAAAACAGTCAGATAGGTCAGTCAAACTTTATTAATAGATTACAAACCAGCTTTCTGACAACTCCATTTACTCCCAAAATGAATAAACAGCTGTTTTATTATTTTCTCTGAGGTAAAGCATTAGTATTAGCTAGCGATCCAAGACGGCGGGATCTTCTGCGCATGCGCGTCATCGATCGTGCAGGGTCACCGATAGCGTATTGACAGCGAGACCTGTTGCGGCTCAATATTGATCCATATATAAGGCGCACTGGATTATAAGGCGCATGGTCAGCTTTTGAAAAAATTGAAGGCTTTTAGGTGCGCCTTATAGTGCGGAAAATATGGTACTTCACTTATTTAGCCCATTATAGCAATAATAAGTTAATATTTTGTCAATAATTAATTTGATACTTTCATTGTTTTTCACGTACAATTAGTACCTTTAAAAACACATTTTGCAACTTGTTGTCGACTGAAAATGACATCACAAGGGCTCAGGTAACCAATCACAGCTCACCTGTTTTCTAGGTTTGGTCATGTGACATTCACAAGCTGAGCTGTGATTGGTTGGTTACCTGAGCCCTTGTGATGTCATTTTCAGTCGACAGCAAGTTGCAAAATGTGTTGTTCAAAGTACTAATTGTACATGAAAAATAATGAAAATATCAAATTTATTATCAGCAAAATATTAATGTTTGACTGACATAAATGGCTAATTCAGTAAAGTATCTCTTTAATTTTTATACTGTATTTTTATTTTATACAGAATTTTTTTTAGTTTATATTTTTTCTTATTCCTGATTTTAATGTATCTATTTTTGAAATGTGTTTAATTAAATTTTTACATTAGTTTATTCATTTTACTTAAGTTTTTTTAATTGTATTTTTCATGTATTTTATCTTTTTTAATTTATATTTTTTGTCTCTGATTAACATGTTTATTTATATAAATGTATATTTTATTTTTTTTTATTTTTTAGTGTTTAGAATTTTTTATTTCTGTATTAATTATGGCGTATTTACATTTTATATCTTATAATTTATTTTGATTTACAATTTTTATATCTTGTTTAATTATTCTGTATTATCTTATATTCTATGAGGGTAATTATGTATGATAGTTTTTGTAAAATATTTTAATTTACATTTTTCAACAATACATATTTAGAATTTTTTAAATCTTTAAAAAATTAAAATATTTATTTTACTATTTCATTGCCATATTATTGAAATATATTATCATACAATTTCAAAATGTTTTTAATATGATACAAATAAACTTTTCCAGATTACTTTTTTTGTAAAATGTTTTAATTTACATATTTCCACAATACAGAATATTTAGTATTTTTACAAATATTATTTAAAAATAAAACATTTATTTTACTATTTAATTGCCACATTATTGAAATATATTATCATACACTTTCAAAATGTTTTTAATCGGATGCTAGTAAACTTTTCAAGATGATTTTTCTTTTTTTTGTTTTTGCACTGATTCAAATTCTGTCCTTGTTTTTTCCCTATCACATCAGGTTTTCGTAACAATATAAAAACAATAATATAACCTGTAATTTATTTAGTAAAATGTAATTTCTTCGGGGTTCTGTTGTAGGCGTGAAAGTCCAAACCGGCGAGCGCTGCTGCTCATTTGACGGCGACGCCGATCGAATCGTTTATTACTACACCGACTCCGAAGGCCGTTTCCACCTACTGGACGGAGACAAGATAGCGACGCTCATCAGCACCTTCCTCAAAGAGCTGCTCACGCAGGTACCAATGAAATCAATACCAATTATTATTATTATTTTTTTTTCCCCCCCACTGCTAATAAGCGTGCGTATGCTTCTTCCAGGCCGGCCTAAATTTGAAGATCGCTGTGGTGCAAACCGCGTACGCTAACGGCAGCTCCACGCGCTACCTGGAGGACACCATGAAAGTGAGCAAACGTGTTAGGACGTTGACACGCACGAAAAAAAAAAAAAGGAACGCTAACGGGCTTTTTCCGTGCTCAGGTGATTGTGAGGTGCACAAAGACGGGAGTGAAGCACCTCCATCATGCGGCGCAGGAATTTGACACCAGCGTTTACTTTGAGGCTAACGGCCACGGGACGGTAAGCGACCTTGATGAATTACAACTAGATTTATCTAATTTCCCCCCTTTTGCTAACCAAAACAGTAGCACTACTGAGGTATTAAAGCAGTCTCGAAAATTAGCTAAAAAATTGTAGCTATCGAGTAAAACCAACTATAAAAATAAACAGTCAATAAAATACAAGTAATATAAAAAATACATTAAAATAATTTAAAAATAGAAATAAAAATAAAATTTAAAAAAAAAAAAAAAAAACACGAAAAGACCCCAAGGACCACACAATCACGCACACTCATTCAGTGACAACGTGTGTTCAGGTGTTGTTCAGCCGTGCAGCCGAGGAAAAGATCCGGCAACTGGCGGAGGACGTCAACGCAGATGACAGCAGGAAGAGGGCGGCCATTTTACTGCAGCACACCATCAACGTCACCAACCAGGTACTACGATAAAAAATTGACCAATGGAGTTATTTGAAGCTAACTGCTGTTGTGCGCTCTTCCTCCTATAGACAGTAGGTGACGCCATTTCTGACATGCTGCTGATCGAGGCGATATTGGCCTTGAAGGGAATGACGGTGCAGCAATGGGACGCCATCTACACCGACCTGCCCAACAGGCAGCTGAAAGTCAAGGTAAGGCAAACGACCCATTACTTTTGTCCATCACATCATAGTAAACGTCAAGTGATACGGTGGCCTGTTTGTGCGCGTGCGACAGGTGTCGGACCGGCGAGTGATCGACACGACCGACGCCGAGAGACGCGCGGCGAGCCCGGCGGGCCTGCAGGACGCCATCGACGCCTCGGTGGCCAAGTACGGACGCGCTCGCTCCTTCGTGAGGCCGTCCGGCACCGAGGACGTGGTCCGAGTTTACGCTGAGGCCGACACTCAGGTGAGGACAGATTCAACCTGCAAGTCGCGTACACTCTGCGGATGTTTTTCATTTTATTTGATTTGATTTTTATTGTTTTTGTTTTTTCCAGGAGAGCGCTGACTCGTTGGCACATGAAGTGAGCCTTGCGGTGTATCGCCTCGCTGGCGGGGTGGGAGAGGAACCAAAACCTTTGCACTAGAACAACACAAAAACTCGCTTAGGGGAAATTACAGCTGTAAATTGACACTTGAAAAATTGTTGTTTTGACCTTGATACTGTATTTGAAACCGACAAAAACAGAATAAGAGAAGACAGCTAAAGAATTTCACATTTTTATTTGTATAAATTAAAAAAAAGAATCATAAGGATACTAATTAGAAAACTAGTGATCATAAAATAAATAAATTTACATTTTTTAATATACTAGAACAATTTAACACCAAAAAAAGACAATTTCTAAACACTACTGAACATAATACTGTATATATCTCCAGTACAGAGGCGTGCAAAGGGTGTGGCCAATAGGGGCAGGGCCCCCGGGCATCTACCTAAGGAGGAGGGGGGTCCGCAACAGATGATTGATGCAATCATGACTCATAATGCAGGGGGAAAAAAAAAATACTACCTCTGCCCTGAAATAATTCACATGCATTTTTGGCATGAAGGGAAGTGTTTTCAGTTTGTCAAAAATAGGGCTGGGTCTAAAATATCGATATATCGAATCGATATTCCTTTTTATAGCCCAATATTGATTCATAAAATCGTGAATCAATACGTTTAATAGTCGTGTAGCGTATGTTATTCCTGTTATTCTGCTGTTTTCCCTAAGCGTCCTTTAAGCTGTTTAATAACACCGCAGTTGGACTTAACTCTAAAACGTAATGCATAACGTTAAGAATTACATCCACTCTATATTTAAATACAAATCATGTTTTGTTTTTGAAACATCACTAACCTAACGCTAACAGGAAGTTAGCCAATACTAACGGGAAGTTAGCATCGACTTCGGGAGTGTTTTTTCTTCAAATAACGAATCGAATCGATTTTAGAAATCAGAATCAATACCCAGCCTTAGTCAAAAATGAATATGTAGCTCTTTGAACAGTCCGGACATCACTAAGCTGGCAAATATTGCTACTTGAAAATGATAGCGAGTGATTTTTGCCGGCTAAGAATTTCAGTTGGGTCTTGTGGACGCAATCATGCATTTGCAGAGAGGCTCTCTCCTCTTAATGCTTTGTATTCTCTGTTTGCCATTCCTCACTTCTTTGAACTCCTAATACTGTATTAATCATACTCTATACTATTGTTTACAATCAAATCATGAAGTGTTTTTTCTTTTTTTACTGTGACCAGCCCGTCTTTTGAGGTAAAGAGAAATCTTGTGTTTACACCAGGCAGTTAGAACAATCAGACTTCCTGGTTGGACTTTGCTGCCCAAATAAATCATGTGTAAAAAAAAAAAAAAAAAAAAAAAAAAAAAAAAAAAGTAGCAAATTGTCCCTTTTGTTATTGAATCAACACAGTATAAACTTTTGAATGCTTGCTTGCTGTTTATTGTGAAAAACAAATTATCTCACACACAAACATAAGAAATTGTTAGGTTTGAGGCTGACAAATTGATCTTGTAATTGAACTACATGTCGCTTTATGTGAGGTTAAATTAGTTAATTGATTGTTCCTAAAAAAAAAAAAATCATTCAAATTTGGCAGAACTATTTTTATGTGGTGGCAAATTTAGAAGATGTTTGTTTTTACTTGACAGGAAACCTACAAAAAAAAGGGGAAAAAAAAGAAGGAAGGAAACATGGTCTACCTGATCAGAAGTGTCTTCCCCTCAAACATCTCTGAGGTCTCGTCCTCGTGATTTATTTCTTCAGCCTGGTTGTCAGACAGTGACGATTCCTCTGCAAAATATAAAAAAAACCCAATGCTGATTCTTCTGTAGGTCTCTCACGCCTTGGACTCGCACCAGTATGACCTAATGTGACATTCAGATGTGATTATGAATTTATTTTCCAAACCAATTAGACATTATTATTATTATTATTATTCCTCATAAAGCACAAAGTAATGTCAACTTGACAAATATTTCTTATCTTAATCAATCAAAACCTTTAACCATAAATAAATAAGACTGAAATTATCTGGCCAAAAAGCACAATTTGCATTGAAGTTTTTTTTGTTTTTGTTTTTAAATACAAAAGCATGTGTTAGGGATTTATTATTTAATAGCAATGATAACGATCTAATAATTAAATATAACAAATTTGAATATCACAATTATTTAAAAATAATAGCAGCTCTACTGTCAACATTAACTAGCAGAACCCAGATCCTCTTGGATCAAAATTATTTAACGAAAACATAATTTCATAAATGTTTTTTTTTTTTTTTTTTTTTTTTCTTGTTAAACTGTGACAAACGGAACCTGTATTTACCTTCGCTCACTCGTTACCCCCGGAATGTTTTTCACGTTACTCCAGTGTTTCCGGCGTCCACTTCTTTGCAGTAATTTAACGCAAATTTAAAGTGTTATCTTCTACCTCGTCTCGTCCGCAATGGCTGGAAACTTCTGGCAAAGTTCTCACTAGTAAGTTTGACGCAACGAGACGGACACGAAACGTTTTTATCGCCGTAGCTGCCGCCGATTTCTCGGGGCCTAGCATTAGCCGCGCGGAAGCTAGCCGCCGCTCTCGAGCTCTTCCAAGGAGACAAAATGCGATTCTCTGACTCCAAATGCGACTATTTACGCTTTGAAAGTCAATGTCACTTTTTACTCTGAATGTTAGTTTGTTTGAAACAATCGGTTGTGCTCAGTAACAGCTATGGGAAAAAAAGGGCTATCGGTGGTTATGTCAACAGTTTTCGGTTAATTGTCATATTTTCCGCTTAATGAGCATGACTGTTTGGAATCACTCCCTAGCAACTGTAGTGAGAAGGGATGCACCGAAACCTATTTTTCCAAACTGAGTACAAGTACTCATATTTGAGTATACTAAAGTACTGATACTTGATAAAGCTATTATCTATTTCATGCACACCATGCAGTATTTTAAAACCAGTTTTCAGTTGGTAGATAAGTAAGCGATATAGTTTGCAATATGAAAATTGCTCTTCAGTGATGAAAGGGTGAAAAATTGGGACGACATCGTGCGAAGTGGCTGAAATGCGCAATTTTGTCTTGGCCAAGTCTGCAGTGGGTGCTGGACAAGCAGGACCTCATGAAGGAACGACAGAAGGACCTCAAGTTCCTTTCTGAGGAGGAATACTGGAAGCTGCAGATCTTCTTTGCCAACGGTGTTTACATTCTGTCATACTCCACAAACTCAATAGCGCAAACGACAACAATCTAATCCATACCATGTCCAAAGTAAACTGAATTAAAGCAAAAATATTATGTAAATTCATTTGAAATAGGTTTTAAACTTAATCTTTACCGTTGTTTTGAAGTTTTCAGACATTTGTTGTATTAGTTTAAAATAGTCAAAATATGAAATATTTTTTATGATTAAAATGCAATATTTCAGATTTTTTTTATGTTTAGTTTTTAAATTAATTTTGACACATTTATCAATAACCTTATAAATGAAAATTAATTTAAATGATTAATTTTTCAATAATTTACTCTGTCTTCAATTTTGTGCATGAATGACTAACATTCAACTGCTGTGTCTTGTTAGTCATTCAGGCTTTGGGAGAACACTTGAAGCTGAGGCAACAGGTTATCGCCACCGCTACGGTCTACTTCAAACGCTTCTATGCAAGGTAAGCCCCGAAATAATACGAATGTCTAAAATATTTGATGACCAAATCAAATCACTTTATTTCACTCTTTAAAATAAAAGAAATGAAAGGGGACAGAAAGAAGTAAAACTTATTTTGTCTGCCCCTAATCAACACGCACAAAAAAGAATCAACACAAAATCAATGACGGCAAGCGGTCAAGACGCTTTTGGTGTTACAATACTACCAAACAATTAAAAAATAATTCAACTGCATGTCGTTTTATGATTTATATTTTTGTAGTAAATGTGATTTCATACATTTATTAAAAATACAAATAGATTGAGAAGATTTTGCTTTACAATCCAAATTGTTCCATAGACTGACACCTTGAGTTGAAATACATCGTTCTTTTTGTTTTGTTCTGTATTTAGGTTTAGAGAAAATATATATTCCTCTTAATTTATACTCACTTTCCCTTTTTATAAATCTAGTTTGTATATTAACATGTAGAATTTCATGGTAGGCTTTATACAATATTTTAAGGCGGTTAAACTCCATCAATTCATTAAATTTTAAAATCTTTAGTTGTATAAATAATAGATTTGTGTGGTCTCTGTATCCACAACCCAAAATAACATGGATTGCACGTTTCTGTATAAGAAAAATGGGTTCGGTGTAAGTTTTGGCAGCACAACCCCACACTTCAATGCAATAGGTCAGGACCAAATGTGGCTTTGACACTATGTATTTGTGTACATTTTAAGCTAACCAGTGTTTTTTGTTTGTTTTTTTTCTTGGCAGATATTCACTGAAAAGTATCGACCCAGTTCTCATGGCTCCGACATGTGTTTTCTTAGCTTCCAAAGTGGAGGTATGGACACTTGCAACAACATACTGTTCTGTTAAATGATGATATTCCAAGTCTGTTGTATTATTTTTTTGTTTTAGAAATGGCAACTACTTTTTTTAATATTATGATTTTGTTAACATAAAATTTATGATTTTTTTTTTTATTTTTTTTTTTTGTTACATATATTGTCCGAGTCCCGATCACGTCATTTTCAGCTGATCGGTATCGGGAGAAAATGATCGGGGTTTTCATTTTTGACAATTTTGTTTTTATTATTATTATTATTATTATTGTTATTGTTATTATTATTATATTTGGGACTACAAAGCAACAAAATCATCCAGCGGTAAACATATAGACGGGTTTCAATGTTTACAAACAATAGTGACGTCATCGGGATGCGCACGCAGAGCAGAGGCAAAAGCACATGTCTACTTCGTTCAGAATGGCCGGTCGCGTACCACCGCAGGAAAATCTTTATCTCCAAAACCTTGGAAATCTCGATAAGGAAGCTTATTTACAAAAATTAACACTTAAATCCGGAGTTCGCCTACCTGATCCTTATTCGCTGCCCGCAAGTGAGTGGCTAAATGATCCGTCGCGCTGGCCTAATTTGGCGTTTCCAAACATTTACCTGTACCTGATAAGTACACCAAGTGTTTTCACACACGAGACGCTCAAAGCGTACAAGAGTCTCGATGCCTACAACTACGTAGTTTGTGGACATGTTCAAACGGTTTTTTTCTATCAACCTGCTGAACATCAAGACTATTGTTTCCTGAAGGCAGACGTTTTGCCCAGTCAAAGACAGGGACAAAAATCTCAGTGTTACCAGGCATGGGTTTGTGTGAATAAGAAGAGTGTCTCCATACTGACAGCTAACTGCACATGCAAGGCAGGGTAAGTAAATCGATGTTTCAATGTGTCAATGAACTATCAAATTCAATTATTACTTGGACACTTAAACTAGCAAAAAATAAATAAATAAATGCTGAAAGAATTATTTAGCAGATAACCAAGCAGTAGATGTACCTAGCATTTGTGTGTGATGAATGATATGATTAGGATTTTACTTACCAGCTACATCCTTTAGAAGTTTAGATGTAGATAGTTAATGTTGAAAGATAGATAAATGTTTTTTCTACACAGGAACAGCAATGTCTCAACAAAATCACAAATAATTCAGTCACAATTCAGTTTAATTTATGGTTTCTTTCCCCCCCAGCCTTGGCTCATGTTGTAGCCATGCTGCAGCTATCATGTTTAAGGTGGACATGGCAGTGAGGCTGGGACTCACCACTTCTGCATGTACTTCACAAACATGTGCTTGGAATGACATGTCCAGAAAAAAAGTTGAAGCCGCAAAAGTGGCAGACATCAACTTCAAAAAAGTTAAAAGAAGTGACAAACCATCAAAGACAAGGAGGACATCCACAGACATTGAAATAACTCAAGGTAAGTCACATAATTAAAAATAAATAAAAAGTATGAATGAGCCCAAAATAGATTGCAGCATTAGTACACCAAAGCAATATCCTCAATGTACCAAATATGAATAACAAGTATCTGTTCAACATGTCACTCATACATATTCTATTTCATTTTTAGGAATAACTGATGAACATCTGAATTTGCTGAGAAAAATAACTCCAAGAGCTGCTATTCTCACAAGCATTTACTCACCTGATGACTCGACAGACACAGACACTGCTTCAGAGTGTGAGGACTGTCTACCTGAGCCAATTACTGCCTTGTATGAAGAGTCAGCATGTGATCTTACAACTGAGGAACTTTCATCCAAAGTTGATCAGAGACCAAAGATTCAAGAGACAGACATGATGCAACTTTTACAACATTTGGTTGTAATATATTCAACAGCAACATGTATATTTGTTCGTTTGGAAGACCTGTAAAGAATTTAAACAGGGAGGATGAATTTTTCAAACTTTGAAATCCAAACTGCTGGTTTGATATCTTTTTCTTCAAGCTTTCATTTTGTTGCTGACAATTCTGCAATTCATTTCGTAGTTCCAAGTTGTCTTTGCGAATATGCTCTGTGGTGACTGGGGTAGTTGTACACGTAACAGGAGCAGCTGGTTGATCATCTGTAAAGCATGAAACTTTATATGATCATATTTGTAAAATTATAATGAGATCTAAATACAGATTAGCAGACTACTTACCAGTGACTTGTGAATGAAGGCTCAATAGACTTTCTGCAGCTGTCATAGTATCCATTTCTTCATGGTCAGGCTCCCGTGTGACTTTTGTTTCCTGCCGCCTCGTTTTCCGTTGATATCTGTCAAAAACATACAAGTGTACATATTCATTTATTTATAGGTATATAGCTGTGTGTGTGTGTGTGTGTGTGTGTGTGTGTGTGTGTCTAAAGAAAAAAAAGGTCATACACCAATACAAGTATTTGAATTTTGGTGTTCATATATATGTACAGTACAGGCCAAATGTTTGGACACACGTTCCTCGTCAATGCATTTGTTTTACTGTATTCATGACTGGTTACTTTGTAGATTCTCACTGAAGGAATCAAAACTATGTATGAACTGATGTGGAGTTATGTACTTCACAAAAAAGGTGTAAATCCATTAATTGTATTTATTTATGTACTTATTTTTATTATTTTCCCCTTTTTTGTTAAGTACACAATTCCACGTGTTTGTTCGTTGTCAAAGTTGTGATGCCTTCAGTGAGAATCAACAATGTACCGGTACATAGTCATGAAAATAAAGTAAATGTATTCAATGAGACAGTGTGTCCAAACTTTTGGCCTGTAATATATATATATATATATATATATATATATATATATATATATATATATATATATATATATATATATTTCATGTCTGTCCATCCATCCATTTTCTGAACCACTTACAGGTAGACAAACAACATCACAATCATACCCACGGACAATAATTTCATTCAAATTTCCCTTTAGACAAATTTTATCTGATTCTGCTGGCTTCATAGTTCTACCTTGAGAGTTTTGAGTGTCCACTTGCAGCAGCTGCTGTATATGAAAATATTGACGGAACAAAGTCTGGATTGCCATGTTCCAGTGAGGCCTTTCCTGTAAAAAATAAAATAAAATGATTTTGTGGGTGGAGGCATGACCTTTTTTTTGTTTTTAAGCCATTCACGGATAGTTTGTGATTGTTTCACATTGTTAGTCTACTTCTCGCCCAAAATAATAAACGCGTTTGACTGTACAAAATAGCTTCACTTGTGCTTTCAATCATTTTTCACAAAGGTGTTTGTTATACTAAATTAACATCATGCTCTTTTGCTGAAAACAGTAGAACTAAAGAACTTACCGGATATGAAGTGAGCGCTGCAAAGACGAGCATTCCTAATTTCCTCCTCCGTCCAGTTCTCACGTCGTAAAGCTTGTAGCCATAACTTTCGCCGGTTTTTCTTAAAGGAGTGTTTACCAGCAGGAATTCTATAAAACGTTAAATCACTGTGTGTACTCTTTCTGTTCTGACAACCCACGGCACAGCACGACGACGGCATTGTTTTGTTAGCTAACACAAAGGAAGGGGGAAGGTAGCTCAGTTTTCTGCCTCCGAGTTGCGCGCGCAGCTCCATGACTACGTCACATGAAACTGGTCCATTGCCAAACAAAACGTTTTATTATTTTTATTTATTATTTTTTGCACTTCTGATGGCACCCCCCAAAATTACTGGGATGGTGTTCAAATAAAAAAATAAAAATAAATTTGGAAGCACTTTATCCCCCCCCCTCCTAAATACTTTACCGAGGAATCCGATCGGGAAAATCAGGTGACTCGGGTGCAAAAAAAATGTGATCGGGACATCCCTAATTCATTCCTTTATTTAACCAGGTAAGAAACTCATTGAGATTAAAAATCTGTTTTCCAAAGAGTGACCATATCATCATATCCTAGTAAAATTCTCATATTCACAAATTATAGTAGTAAAAGTTTACTTTCGTCATTACATTTTGCACGCGTAATTTTTGGAAAATATTTTTTTGTAATTCTCGTATGCAATGCCTTTATTACGATTACATCTTTAACCTTTATTTCCAGACAAACCTATTCTCGTATTTAGTGATATCTCATTTTGTTATAAAAATTGTATTTATTCGACCAATATAACCCTTTTTTATGTTATGAATTAATTCTGGAAAGTGGACACATTTTTCCTGATAATGTGTTTAGTGGTTGTTGTTTTTTTAATATGTTGTTTTTTTTTATGACTATTCCTGGTAAATTTGTAACTTCTAAAATCAGAACTTTGTTTTTCTCATAATTTTGTTGCCTTCTTCTCTGTAGGAATTTGGAGTGGTTTCCAACACGAGGCTGATCTCTGCAGCCACATCTGTGTGTAAGTCAACACACAATTGACCAACTGGTCTAATTGTTTGCATTTTATGCACAAATTGTTCCCCCCCACCCTCTTCAAACTAGTGAAAACAAGATTCTCATATGCCTTCCCAAAGGAGTTCCCGTACCGGATGAGTCATGTAAGTAATGCACAACACGCCTATGAACGGGTGCGTGTAGGATCTGCGACGTTCCCTTGTGCATGTAAACCTTTATTTATAGCGCCACTGTTTGTGTCATGGCAAGAGGACAGACGCAGGTTGCGAAGATTCCTAGATGTCATACGGAGACGCCATAATAACAATGGTGTCAGTCAGTCAGTGAAAACGGCCAGTCAGTTAAGAAAAGGATTAAATAATAAGTACTTAAAAGAAGGGGGGGAAAAAAGGTGAGATATTTTGTAGGTTATATTGTATCTATTTTAACGCTTATACAACAAATAGCCACTTCATTGGGCCTGTTAGTATTTTGTCGTTCGTATTTGTTGACTTTGCCCGTAATTGTGTTGTCTTTGCAGATATTAGAGTGCGAGTTCTACCTGCTTGAGTTGATGGTGAGTTGCATGTTTCTGTGAGTGATATTAGACAATATTAAATGGTGGAAAAATCAAATCCAATTACCGGTATTATAGGGTTGTTTTGACCAACAGTGTGTCAATTATATTCATTAATATTGAGCTTTGAAATACTGTCTTGCGATTAAAATTTTTCGTCGTAATTAATCGCATGATTTCAATAATTAACATATTAAATGTTATATCTGTTAAATGTTATATCTCTTAAATGTACAATAAAATCTTTTTTTCTAAGTTATATTTGGCATAAAAGTGGAAAAAAATGTTAAACTCATAGAAATATGGCTGCATCTTTTAGTCATTGAGTCAGTAATTTCATAATAATTCATAAAATTGAGTTAAAATTAAAATGTAGTGTACTGTAAAAAATAAGTGTGATATTGATTTGTGTTGAGGTCATTTTTCAGCCACTAGCTGGCATAATTGCATTTGTAAGACGTGACAGTGCAGTGCATTTTTCTATCTAATCTTTAACATGAAGTCACTTGTGAAATTCTGCACATTTTTAAAATGGTGAAATACAACTTGACCCCAGTCTCCACCAATATATGCATTATTATAAAATTTATTACTGCTAAATTTTGACGTGGATGTTTTCTGCCGCGTTGCGACTGGAATTCCCCCAGTACAGGCTTTGACTGTCATTAATTGCGCATTAAAAGAAAATTAGTGGCATAAAAGGAACTTCAAATTAACACACTAATTTCGACACCTCTAGTTTAAAAAAAGTTTTGCGTTTCAGGACTGCTGCCTGATCGTGTACCACCCATACAGACCACTTCTGCAGTACGTGCAGGACATGGGCCAGGAGGACATGCTGCTGCCGCTGGCCTGGTCTGTCGCTTCCTTTTTATATAAAAAAAATAAAAATAAAAATAAAAAAATGGTGCCTATTGTCCCGTTTTTGCAGTGATTTGTAGCTTCTCCACCATGTCTCCCCCCAGGCGCATCGTGAATGACACCTACAGGACCGACTTGTGTCTGCTCTACCCTCCCTTCATGATTGCCCTGGGTGCGTACGGCCGGTGTAGCGCCACACCCGCCCCCTGTCGGCCATATTGACATTGCTTATTGTTTGCCTCCATCAAAGCGTGTCTGCACGTGGCCTGCGTGGTGCAGCAGAAGGACGCCAGGCAGTGGTTCGCTGAGCTCTTCGTGGACATGGACAAGGTTCGACTCGCACATGCGCGGGGAAAATAGTTGTCGAAAAATGGCAGTGGGTTGTAGTGTCCCATACTGAAAGGCTGATCATATTTTATAAATTGGGTATTAACACATTCACTGCCAGCCCAGCAAAAATGCATCATTTGACGTCTTTTGCCGTCAATGGCAGCGAATGAGTTAATAATTCAACACAGTGGTTGAACCAAAGAACAGAATTTACAAGACTGGATGCCATAACTCTTCCTCTAGTCCGTAAGTGAGCCTGTTACCTGTTGAGTTCATTCATTTATTTTCCGAATCGCTTATATCTTATATATGTCTATATCAAACTAAAAATAATGTCCTATCTTGTCACATTAGTTATTTATGTTTTTTTTTTTCAGAAACTAACCTGGTATCCTGTTTTTTGCTAATTGCATATTTTTTTAAAAATAAATACAAAACAAATAGTGGTATACCTTTAAAAAAAATATTTTTTTTTTTAACTAAAATTAAAAAATGTTTGTGAAATTTAAATTTAATTATAATAAATATATTTTAATGTTATAAGAATTCATACTGCTTATTTAATTTTTAAATGTTTTTTTTTAATGTTACACTTTTAAAATAGGTTTTAATGTATCAGATTTTTTTATTGACAATATACCACACCATTTAATGAAAAATCTAAAAAAAAAATAAAAAAAAATAAAACTAATTTGTAAAAATGTGATAACTTGAAACATTAAAAAATATTTTTATTTCCTCAAAAGAAATGTGAGAGAAATGAAATATGGAGAAAAAAAAAATCTGGGAATTCAACCTTTTTCCCCTCAAGTTTTACCGTTGAACATTTTTACATGTATCATTTAAAAATAATGTTTTTCTTTTTTCTCTTTTTTTGTATGCTAACATTCAACTTCAATTAATGTTTTTAAATTGTGTGATATATTTGACATTTTTTATGAATTACTTCCACCCCATTTGTTTTTTTTTTCTTGTAAAACTTTATTTATTTTAATTATTTAAAGGGATACTTGACTCATTGAACAATTATCAGCAGTGAAAAGTTAATATTTTGTCCAGAATGAATTTGATAACTTCATTATTTTCATGTACAATTAATACCTTTATAAAGTAATTTTTCTACTGATGATGACATCACCTGTGCTGAGGAAGTAGGTAACGACCAATCATGGCTCACTCGTTTTCTGGGTTTGGTCAGTAAACTGAACCACGATTGGTCGTTACTTACTTCCTCAGCACAGGTGATGTCATCATCAGTCGACAGCAAGTAGAAAAATTACTTTTTAAAGGTACTAATTGTACATGAAAAATAATGAAGTTACTTACCAGATTAATTATAGACAAAACATTAACTTTTAACTGCTGAAAATGGCTCAATGAGTCAAGTATCCCTTTAAGCATGTGTTCTGTCTTCCAACATAAATATAAACTTTAGCAATTGCTGATCATGTAACAGCCCCCCCCCCCCCCTTTTTTTTTTTTTTTTAAAATAAATGTCCTGCTGTAAAGCGCACATTTCGAATAGTATACTTGCAAGTGGGACATTTATCATCAGTCAGCATCCTATTAGGACTTGAAGGTTTTCCTGTGTTCAGATCCTGGAGATAATCCGCGTCATCCTCAAGCTATACGACCAGTGGAAGAACTTTGATGACCGCAAGGAGATCGCCGCCGTGCTCAACAAGATGCCCAAACCCAAACCGCCTCCCAACAGGTACGTTCAGTCGTCACAAAATGGCTGACGCGACACAAAAACAGTGGATAATATAATGACAGTTTTTATTTTGTTGTTGTTCTTAGTGAGAATGATCAGAGCTCCAACGGCAACCAAAGCAACTCGTACAACCAATCATAGCGCCGGCAGAGAAAACCAAAAAAAAAAAAAAGGAGTTGGGGCGTCACATTAGACTTTGACCCTTTTTTTTCCCCCTTCTCTGAGATACTGTTGCAGTCAAAAAAGCGAGAAGGGATGATGCCGATCGTGATGATCATCCTGACGTCCTTGAACGTCACACAGGAGGCCACTCCCTTCAACAACAAAACTTGATCACAACTCTGGATGTGTGGGACGAACCTGTGAGTAAAGTATGTGTGAGTGACATGCGTGTAATGTCTACTGTGTAACGTGTGTGCATTGCTCAGGGTGCAATAGTATTGTCCACTAGGAATAATGTGATCCTTTCAATACCCACCTCTCTTTTGTAAATACACTCACATTCGTTCAATCATGATTCCACTTTTTTTTTTTTCCATTTCTATCTTAGATGCTAAATAGAAGCTGTTTTGTTTGTACTTTTCTTTTTTTTTTGCATTATTTAATTATGGAATCGATAACCTGTGCACAAATGTGTGAATGTGTAGTTTTGCAGTGTGCGCGTACTAACATCAAGGTACGTTTAAAGCCTTACAAAATTAAAGCTGCTGATTTTTAGAAAGGACACGGCGTTCCATTCCGGGGTGTAAAATATAAAAAGTTGTTGGTTTCCTTCCTGAGTGACTTCCAACTCGCACGTCACTGTTGAGTCCCATAAGTGACATTTTACTAATGTGTGTTCTGAAGTCACAGAGAGAAATGCAGCATTCCTTAACAAAAGGGGGAGGGAGGGCACTTAACTGCATTCTGGCAGTGTCCATCTGCTACATGACTGTTGTTCACTTGAGTCTACAAAAAAAGAAGAAAAAAAAGGGCTTTCTTTCACCCGACCGGAATATTCCGTTACCTGAAACTGTTTTGTCTACTTGAATATTATGCTAATAAAATGTTTGGTGTACATGATTGTGTCACTTTCACTTAAAAGTGAAGATTGCAAAAGCAAAGGTGGACCATTCATTTTTTTCTCATTCTCGTCTCTGCTTGCCAGGGCTGTGACGTCACTGTTTGTGTAAAGCTCGAGGAAATGCTAAACTGGGGTTGGCCTTCAGAATAAAGTGACACATCCAATTAGAAATGAAGAAGAAGGGGAAAAGGCAGTTGTAGCCCACATTGGGGTGTTAAAAAAAATCGATTCGGCCATATATCGCGATACTACATCGTGCGATTCTCGAATCGATTCAATTAAAAAAAAAATCGATTATTTATTTATTTATTTTTTTTTAAGAGCTCAGAATTGTTCATTCGGTCGTCTTACCGATTCAACGTCTTATCATCATTGCCTTTTTTTTTTTTTTTTTTTTTTTTTTTTTTTTTTTTTTGTGTGAATCGATTTTTAAACTTCAATTTTTAATGGAAAAATATTCAACAAAACGTCTGACTTCGGGTTAGGATTCACACCTTGAGCATGCAAGAATGTTATATGAACGGAACATTAAGCCTTAATATTTTATTTTAATGCTGTTCAAACATGAAACAGATTACAACCTCTATAAGACTGAAATTTCAGATAAATAAATAATACATTTTCATATAAATCTTACACTCTACAAGCTTACTGATTAGTATTTTCTAAATTTGAATGAAAAAAAATCGCAACAATCGACTTAAAAATTCGTATCGGGATTAATCGGTATCGAATCGAATCGTGACCTGTGAATCGTGATACGAATCGAATCGTCAGGTACTAGGCAATTCACACCCCTAGCCCACATGCTGTTTTTGTGGAAAAAGGCACTTACAATACAAAATTAATAAATGTTTAAACAAAAAAAAAAAACAACAAAACTTTAATATCTGTCATTTTGTCTTGCTAAGCAGACTGGAGTAGACCATGACAATGTTGTGCATTTCTGTAAATTGAAGCTGAAGTCATTTGTCAATCAAATAATTTTGAATCGAAAATCGTTTGAATCAAGAATCGAAAATCTATTCTGAATCGAATCGTAGACCCAAAAATCGTAATCGAATCGTGAGAGAGTCAAAGATTCCCAGCCGTAATAAATGACTTATTTGTAGTAGGAAAACTCAGTTTTTAAAACGTGTTCAGATACTTGTGGTAAGAGACTATTTGTACTCATTTAGTAAAAGCTTCTAAAGAAAATTTGTAACGTTAAAGTAGACATCAGTACAGTACTCAACATTTACTGCGAAGGGCCCAACCGGAAGCACCCGAACTGACGCGTCCACCTTGACGCACCCTTCGAGGAGGAGGAAGAGGAGCTCGGCGGCGTCGCGGAGGAGCCCGCAGCAGGGACGAACCGCGGCCGGGGTGCTCGCCGTGTCCGCCGGCCTGTCGCCGTCGACCCCGCGGCACCCATGAGGCCGACAGCGAGGCGGAAAGCGGCCGCGGACGGCCACAAGCATGTGCTGCTGCTGCTGCTGGCAAGTGGGCTTCGCCTGGACGCGGTCGTGCGCGGTTGACCTCGGCCGCAGCCAGGGAGTCTCGGCCGGCGGCAAGCCGTCGTTTTATGGGGCCATCGTTGCCCTTCCCCTGGGCGGCGAGCGCGGTGCGATTATGTCGGCCTTGGGCTCGGATTCGTGGTGGCGGAAGACGCTCTATCTGACCGGAGGAGCTCTGCTGGCTGCCGCTGCGTATTTGCTGCACGAATTGCTGGCCATCAGGTAAAAACACACTAGGGGAGGGGGGGTGCTGTTGTTTTCCACGGGGGGTGGGGGGTGGGTGTTGTTGTTATTGTGTTACCAGGTTGGGCGGGGGGAGAGCGGAGTCTGCGTGAAGAATATGGACTCGTGAGTGGGCGGTCGTGACGTAACGGGACCCCCACTGCCCTTCCACATGCTACATAGGACGAACACGTGCATTTAATTTGTCCGAAAATTATTGTATAATGCAGTCATGAAGACACAAACTAAAAGACTTTCACAACTATTATGACTCAGTAAACTGTACTAATGTTAGTCATTTTTCACAGAGGAAACATAAAATATGCTCATTGTCTATGATGATGCACCATTTGTATTCAAATAAAGCCGTTGCTTAAAGTCAATGTTTTTTGTTAGCCTGTCTAAGCTGTATTGCAACACACAATGCATTAGGCAAGTCAAGTAACAAGTGGTTGTGTTGGGATATCAGTTTTGTAAGGGTGTAAAACTGCCAAGATATCGATGCTAGTTCTGTGAGCCCATCAATGGCGTTTCTTATCTTAGCATTAAGACTAACACTCGTTCGACAAAGGTATGTGGTTTGGTTAGATGCGCAGCAAACATGTAGATCTTTTTTAGTTATGCGTCTTACACCGAATTTCAACTGGGAGTGGCTATACACAATAGCCATCTGTACATAATATGGTCAAACAAACAATGTTTACATTCATATTTATAGTCTGACCGCAGCACGTGCAGTTTCCACACTGATGCGTATCCACTCAGCGAGTAGGCTGCTTTTCCCCTCCAAGGATTCACGTGACACATTGCACTGTCATATGTCACGAGACCACTGCTTATTATTTATGACATGCCAAAGGGTTGTAAACTTGATTGAGGATAGCAAAAAACAAAAAACAGCTATTCCTTTTTGGAGAGGTAGCAAGGAAAATGTACAATTTGCCCTTTTAAGCTGATTTGATAACCAAACCACATCATGATACTATTGAATGTTTCTTATTGTACCAAGTTGTTCGTTATTATGGTTGCCAGTTATAAATCTGTGTGTGTGTGTTTGCTTGGCCCAGAAAAGAAGACGAGTTGGACTCGACAGATGCCATCATTCTGCATCAGTTCTCCCGGCCCAAAAGCGGAGCCCCGTCGCTGTCCCCCTTCTGCCTGAAGACGGAGACGTACCTCCGCATGGTGGACCTGCCCTACCAGGTAGATCGAGTTCTCGCTCAGATGAAAGAAACGGTCAGAAGTTTCAGTCACGTCAGATTGACAGACGAGGTCAGACGGGAGTCACGGTGGACTCTGATGTCTGGAGATGACATTGTGGTTGATGGTGAGAGCAGGTTAAAGAGAATCTGTGGGTACATGTGTGAATGAAGGGCGGGATGATGAGGTTACAAGAGGGAACGTAAAGTGAATTCAGTATTTGTTGCTTCATATGTTATATTTGAAGATAGTAAGGGTGTCACGATTTCGATTTTTTATCGAAATCGATCGAAATTACGTCACGATTTCGAGCATCGAAATAGAAAAGAGGACACTCGATTCGATGCCCCCCCCCCGCCGGCGTGCCGCAAGCCTTCCGCAAGGATAGACCTATTTTCTATTTTTGCCGGACGCCGCAGCGGTAGGCCTCCGGCAAATGGCAAGCTAGCACAAAACACATCGAGCGGGACAGGAAGACAGAGGCAGTTTCAAAATAAATTTCCGGTTACCTTTCAGAAAAAAACACTCGCCAGCTCCTATTTCGCAAGCTTATCAGCAGAACGTGACGTGGGCGTCGCCGGGCCATGTGCTCATTCACGGTTTAGACACCAGCGAACATGGACGCGGAGAGGTTTAATAAATTGGAGGTGGAAAACCACAAAATAATATATGACACGGCACTTCCTTTTTATAAAGACTGTAATGTATTGTGAGTTTGATGTTCGCGATTGCTTGTTGTGCCCGTCTCGCTTGCCGTACTGAGCGGCAGCCGGACGCGGAAGACAGAAATAAAGAGTGGCGCTCGCCTTGAGCACGCACTGACCCGACTCTCGTTATTAATATACTTTACAAGGACAACCAAAAAAAAGATGCTGCATGGAATCTCATAGCAGAAGAAGCACAGACTTTCTGTATGTTTGTCGTTGTGAAATGCCACATGATTGCGCGCGCGCGGTCCCGCGAGACACGTTGGGAAGTGGGCGGCGACGGAGCTGCCGGACCGCAGCTGTGCGGAGCCGGTGTGGATTGACAAAAAAATTGACCCGTCCGGAGCACGCAGTCAAGACGCACCGCACCGCAACCGCAGTCAGTGAAAACCCGGGGTTAGCTGACTTCTCCTGCAGTCATGATGGCAAGCGCGGACAGACACAGCAATGGTGCTTCAAGCCGCTCCCGCTTCTCTCGTCACCAGTTTGGAAACATTTTGCGTTCCCGGTGAGTTATGTCGACAACGTTCACGTTGTCGATAAAAAGACCACAGTTTGCAAGATATGCTATGTGCGCGTACTGTACTCGGCCACGGGAAACACGACAAACATGACGGGACATTTACGCAGGCATCACAAAGATTTAGATTTATCAAATTCAACTAGAAGTGGGAAAACAACGGTCCAACCAACTATTTCATCCTCATTTACAGTGAAACTTCCACACACTTCAGCTCGCGCGAAAGCTATAACTAACGCCATAGGTCTATTTATAGCAGCAGACCTGCAGCCTTATTCGGCGGTGGAAAACGCTGGATTCAAACATTTAATTAGTGTACTTGAACCACGCTACAGTATGCCCAGCAACTGTAAATGTTGGGATATAGTTTGTTCAGGCTGTATTTGTTCCATGACTTTGGATACAATATATTTTTTGTTGTTGTTGCACATTATTTTAAGAGGAACGCACAGCACACTGTTGTAACCAAAAACAGTCAATAGATGGCAGGCACCCACTGTGACTTTTTGTTTTTGTTTTTTTATTTTTTATTTTACACTTCAGTAAGAACAAGACGGTTAACTTTATATTGTAAATAAATTCTTTGAATTTGATCATTCCTGCCTAATGTCAATTATCATATATTACATAAATTTACACAAAAATAATATGGAAATTGCATCACCTATATGTAGCCGATCTTTTGAAATAAGATTTACTGTACAATGAATAGAACCAATGATCATAGACTAGCCTTAGCCTACAGAAGCATATGCCTCTGTGTTATAAAGTGGGGGAGCGGAGAAAAAAAAAAAAAAAAAAAATCGAATCGTGGAGTTGGCGAATCGTGACACCCCTAGAAGATAGTGTGAAAAACGTGCAAAGAAAGAAAAAGCATTTTCCCCTTTAGATAGTCTGTTGGCATAGCCACATTAGAGAGCCTCATTGTCGGCCATAAGTGTGCGCACGTCTTGCATAAAAAAGTAGGACTAGGTGTTTTGGAGGCGCTGGCATGGCTGCTTTAGAGCGCGTCGTTGTTGGCCACTTCATGCTGAGAAAGGTGGAAATGTGAGTGCAAAAAAAAAAAAAAAAAGATAAATTTTCACCAGTTAGGTGTCGTTTTCTTCCTCGTTTGCAGAACTACTTCGACGGGAAGCTGTCGCCGCAGGGTAAGATGCCGTGGATCGAGTACAACCATGAGCGTGCGTGCGGCTCCGACTTCATCATCGACTTCTTGGAGGAGCGGCTGGGCGTGAGTCTCAACAAGGGCCTGACGCCGCAGGAGAAGGCCGTGTCCCGCGCCGTCTCCAAAATGGTGGAGGAGCATTTCTACTGGTGAACACACTCCTTGGCCCGTTAGTCTTGCACCGATATTTTTTTGGCCGCTGATACAGATTCGCCGATGCCGATACCGTGCATCTATCATGCCCTTTGAAAACACAAAATATGAGTGTTTTTTTCTTGTAATTCAAACTATATGCTCAAATGTAACATCGGAGCTATCATGGCACAGTCACAAATTCTGACAGCTGAATTTTTCAGCTTTATTTTTATGACAACTGTAAAAAATTGTGACCGTGCATGGAAGCCAAAGCCTCCTTTGAAACCCTATTTTGAAACCCTGACTCTTTTAAAATACAGTCGCAAATTCTGACAGCTGAATTTTTCAATGCAATTATGTGACAGCTGTAAAAAATTGTGATGCTGCATGAAAGCCAAAACTACCTTTGAAAAACCCAAAGTTAGACATTCTGACAGCTGAATTTTTCCAATGCAATTCTGTGACAGCGGTAAAAAAATAAATAAATAAATAAATAAAAATGTGATGCTCCATGGAAGCCAAAACCTCATTTGAAGCCCTGACTCTTCAAACCCCAGGTCACACATTCTGACAGCTGAATTTGTGACAGCTGTAAAAAAATAAAAAAAAATAAAAAATGTGACGCTGCATGGAAGCCCAAACCTCCTTTTTAACCCAGACTCATTTAAAACCAAAGGTCACATATTCTGACAGCTGAATTTTTCAGTGCAATTATGTGACAGCTGTAAAAAATTGTGATACTGTATGAAAGCCAAAACTACCTTTGAAACCCAAAGTTAGACATTCTGACAGCTGAATTTTTCAACTCAATTTTATAACAACTGTAAATAAATTGTGTGTAATCCAACACCCCTTTTGAAACCTTACTCAAATGACCAACCAATGGACATTAAATCAATTCAATTGATGCAACGTAGCATTCTAACGCGTTACGTTACAAGCACGGTCAGGTGACCTGCCGCTCCGCGCCCACAGGACCATCGCGTACTGCCAGTGGGTGGACAACCTGGAGGAGACCCAGAAGATGCTGTCCGTGAGCGGGCCGCTGAGCGAGCTGCTCAAGTGGATCCTGAGTCACGTGACCGGCGGCATCGTCAAGCGGGAGATGTACGGCCACGGCATGGGACGCTTCTCCAAGGAACAAGTCTACGCCACGATGGAGAAGGACATGCGCACACTGGCCACCTTGCTAGGTACGCCATCTTGAAAAAAGAATACAATTGTGATTTTTGATTTTTAATGCATTTTATTACGGAGGACTAAAACTGCCAAAATTCAAACTAAATAAATGACTAAATAAACTAGACTAAGTGCAATTTCTGGAAAAATTGCGTGGGAATGCTGAATACTAATAGCTGAATGCTAAGATTTGAATGGTGGAATGCAAGTAAATTGAGAGATAAATTATGAAATTATAACCTCCCGATTACTGGACAATGTGCTTTACCAACTGTGCCACCGAGCAGTATCAGACACCTCGTAATGATGATAAATTATGTGTATGGAAGTGGGCGTGGAAAGTAATACTTAAAAACTTCAATGACTGGCCCATTGAAAATGAATGGGGAAAAGTTGATATTAAATGTTAATTTGTGCAAATACTGTAAGTAATGTGGAATCAGACGATATATACACCGGGAGGCGTGAATTTTTTAAGCTAGTTAAAATTTGAACAATGTAAATTGGAAGTATTATAGTATAAATAACTAAAAATGAAAATAAAAATGGATATGAAAACATATAATTCGAAAATTATATCCCAAAAAAATAAACAGAAATGGAAATAAAAAGAGCAAAAAAAAAAAATATAAATACATTTGTATTTAATTTTTTAATTATTATTTTATTCATATATCAGTTTTTATTGTCACTTTTAGTTATTTATTTATTTACTTAGTCGTGTAATTACGGGGGCAGTACGGCCCCAAACTGCCAAAACTAAAAATAAATAAATGAATAAATGACTAAAGTGAAAATAAAAACGGATATAAAAAAAAAATTCAAAAATTAAATACAAATGTACTTATTTATTCATATATAGTTTTTGCTCTTTATTTCAATTTCAATTTTTTTTTTTTTTATATAATTTTCAAATTATATATATTTTTTTAATATCCATTTTTATTTATATATCCATTTGTATTCATTTATTTATTTGTTTAGTCATTTATTTAGTTTGAATTTTGGCAGTTTTGGTCCTCCATTTTGTAACAACTGTATGACGATTGGTGAGAATGAGCATTGCATGTTGCTGTTGTGCTCCCGGTGTCACAGGCGATAAGAAGTACCTGATGGGTTCCAAGATTTCGAGCGTCGATGCCACAGTTTTTGGTCACCTGGCCCCTGCCATGTGGACTCTACCTGGGACACGACCCGAGCAGCTGATCAAAGGTGAGCGAGGCCGACCTCTCGTGACATCATAGTGACGTAAGACGTAGCTTAGCGTGCGTGTCGTCCAGGCGAGCTGATCAACTTGGCCATGTACTGCGAGCGGATTCGCCGCCGCTTCTGGCCCGAGTGGTTCGTGGACTTGGAGGACTTCCGCTACGACGACGCGTCCAAGAGCGGGCCGTCGCCCTCCGAGCTCCCTGACCTGGGCCTCTACTCCCGCACGGACACCTTCCCGGACGACTCGCACTCGGACCGCAGCGCGCGCACGCCGCTGTTGTCGCCCGGCAGCGACCCGACGGGCATCTCGTTGTACGACTCGGACATGGACACGGAGTGCTCGGACATGGAGCCGCTCAAGTGTTGACCAAAGTTGAAAAATAGCTCAAATTTGAGAAGTTACTCGTCCGCGTGGTCGTGCGCTGCAGCTACTTGTGTGTGCGTGCGTGTGTTACATTACCGTATCCATAGCAACCGTTTTCGACCATTGTTGCCCCTTGTGCAGACAGGATATGAAACTACACAAGATTATTATGGACAAATGCTTTTAGATGTAAATATATATACGTTTATATTAGGGCTGCAAAACTATAAATTCTATTCACCTGCCAATTATTTGTCAATAAATCGGATAAACAAGTTTAATTTCCATCCCTTTATTTACAAAAAAATGTTATTTCAATTTGACAGTGTAAAAAAAACAACAACAACAACACAAGGATTCAGTTACTTGTTTGGTCCTTTGGCAAAAAATTTAATGTTCCAAATAAAATATTTTCTATTCTGTTTGACAACAATCCAAATTTTTGTCTATTTTCAGGCATGTTGTAAACCAAAACAGTAAATGAAAACTAGACCAAGTTCAATTTCTAGAGAAATTGCATGGGAATGCTGAAAGCTGAATGCCAATAGCTGAATGCTTATGAATAAATTGAAAGATAAATTATGTGAAAATTACAAAGTTTTAATTGAAGTTGAAAGATAAATGAATAAAAAGAACTGAGCAGTATCACAGAGCTGGTAATGATGATCAGTTGTATGTGTGGAAGTGGGCGTGGAAAGTGGGACTTAGAAAAAGTTCAATGTCAGTCCCATTGAAAATGAATGGGGAAAAGTTTATCTTTAACGTTAAATTGTTCAAGTACTGCAAGTAACGTGGAATCAGACGATATATACCCCGGAATGTGTGAATTTTGGAAGCAAGTTGAAATATGAACGGTGTAAATCGGAAGTATTATGTGAGCTGTTTTTCGGCAAAAAAAAAATGAGAATAAAAATCAGAATAATGTGGGAATGCTGAAAGCATTCCCACAATTAGTTTGTGCAGTTTTTGCACTGTCAAATTGAAATAAAATCATTTTTTTAAATAAAAGCAAGGAAATGAAAACTTGTTAAAAAAAAAAAATCTCATTAACCTTTTTTTTTTTTAATAATCATTAGTTGCAGCCTTGATGTATAGAGTAATTGATAACTTGCAAATATTGAATATTTGATCACCTCATAATGTTGTAAATACGTTACCAGCCAAAATGTCCCCTTCAACTGGTTCAGTCAGAACGTCAAGCCCCTCTCTGGCATGCTTCCCCCCCGTGCTCAAATTATAATGATATTCTTTCATCCCAAGAAAGGGTGCAATTTGAGCCATATTAGGATTGTTTGGCCTTGGCGGAGGTCTTTGCCTCACTGGATTGCTGTTTTTGTTCTTTTATTATTTGTTTTTAAGATATACATGTAGAAAAACGATGTTAGTCAAACTGGAAGTGTCAATTTGTGACCTGCGAAGCTGCAAAGATTGTCATGTGCATTTGTCATTCAGCAGATGTACATCGAAAGAGTCGTGGGAATGTAGTTGTGTAGAAATTGAGGTACAACGAGGCGCTCGAAAGCCCCGGTTCAAATGCTGCTTGCTGGCAAGTTTTTGTTTTTCTGTCTCGCCTTCATTTCCGCTTTTCTCACTGTGGCGTGCGTGCACTTACAGCGGACAACGAGGCGCTCCAACGCAGCCACGCAAGCAGAGTATCCAAAGGAGCGGTCAAAAAAATTCCGGAAAGGTAAAATGTTGAAAAACAGTTAAACTATATCGCCACGAGTGAGTGGCTCAGTTTGTGTATGTTTTCAGCGATCATCATGAATTCGAAAACAAATGGCTGAATTCACACAGGAAGCAGTACGGGTCCTCTTTTTTTATTTTTATTATTTTTATTTATTTATTTATTTTATTTATTTATTTTATTTTTTTTACACTCTTGCCTTATTGCCACCCTTATTCACATTTGGCCTTGTGTGGGGAAAACTTAATTTATATTTTAGATTTTAATTTATGTATGACTATCATTGTAAATACTTGATTTTTTTTAAATATTGTTACTAAATTGTTTTTATTTGGTAAACCTGGTTACATTTATTTTGTAAATCTATTTATTGATTTGTAGCTTTATTTGTGCCTGTGTTCTTCAACCACACCATGTGTATTTTCCAGTTGTCAATAAGTGAAATTGCAAACTTCAAGGCCCAACTTTGACACGTTCCAGTCGTCACCATCTGTCTGCAAGGTCAACTTTTGTGAGATGGAGGGGTGGAGAGAAGAAAGGAAAACAAACATTTTACAGGGACCTATTTCTGCTTGTAGTCCATAGAGCCATGACACCATCTTGTTCTATGTTGTGTGTGCATTGTGTCATCTCATAAAACTGTAAATACACACTATGGAAAGCTGAGTATTTACTCTAAATAATATGCCTTGATATCCAGAAGGTCAATGTACTAGTATGTTCTTTGCCCTCACGAGTGGGACTTGTGTCTTATTTGTAACCCCCCAACCCCCCCACTACTATTGCCACTTTTGACCTACTAGTATGACCTTGATGTATATCATGGATATGGAATGAATGCTCAGACTGCTTCTCATAAATGCGTGGTGTGAACAAGATACCGTGTATCATGATGTAATGTTATGAATGTATGTAGAGGTAATGGATTAAATATGTGTGATATTTTACTCTTGTATTTATCAGCGCCATTATACGACAACAAAGGATGCGATGTTGCACATTCAATCTCTACTGCCACCTGTGGCCGAAAACAAACTGCACGCTCGTACGCGCTGCGCGCACTCGTACGTGCACGACCTCAATACTGAAGACTGGGCTCTTCATATCCAATATAACTATGTTTTCAGAGGTAAGAAGTTTTCTAATGTTATACAAAGCTGGCCACTTCACGGGATGAGACTCTCGATCCCCACTAAACAATTGATGTCCACGGGACGTGCAGATCATATTGCATTAGTCGGTCGAAGTCCAGTCCTGTGTTGTACTCCAAAACGATGTGCAAATTACGTCAATTAATTGGACCTCATTCCGATGTTAATATGCAGTTACATATTGTAGTCACCCCGCTCGACGGACGTCAACCTGATTCTAGTCATTATTAGTGTATGTCGCCCCCAGGCTAGCGTCATTGTGCATTAGCCAAAAGGTGGGCTGTCATTTATGGAAATTGACGATTGTGAAAAACATATAGACCCTTTCACTACTTAGTGTGATACGGCCGTGAATGTTATCGCCATTAGTAGTACCGTTCACATTCCGTTAGCATAATGTAGCTACAATAGGCTGTTTTCACGGAGGAAAATAAGGCAACATTTAGCCTGATTGAAACGCCGCGGAATGGAACGTCTGTTCTATTACATTCAACTTTGCCTCCCCTTTCACGCTAAATGTTGCCGTCCACCTCACTTTCACCCCAATAGTTACGACCGAGAAGTGATCGATCTTGAGGTTACTGCTATTTGAAAACAACACATTTTCTTCTCAATGTCAAGATACTCGCTTCTTACCTTTTGGAGTCGAAAGAGAGCCAGCTGTGAATCACTTTTCTAATCAAAGTCTGATCTCAACTCTCTCCACCGCTGAAATGTCAAACCAATGTTCACTCTCGTTCTTGCCCGGCGTCGGTCACTACCAAGTTTAGATTTGTTTTTTTCCGTGGCACTTGACATTGTTTTCTTTTCTTTTTTTTTTAAGCAGCCTTCCGCGGAGTAACGGCGGGTGTCTGGGGCAGCGAAAATCTGTACTAGTTCTGTCTTCGCGACTACAGGAAACAACTGACGAGCCCCCGCCTCACGTCACATCCCGCAGACAGAGGGCGGGAAATTCAAAGGATTCGGACCGGACGCTTCCTAAATAATATTGGCCAGAGGCTTGTAGGAGTACCCATTGTGAACAGCTAAGATGTTGATCTACTGTTTAGAATATGTTTCAGTCATAAATGGTCAAATAAAAAGGCTATTGTTAAGATATTTTTTGGGAAATCCTCCATATAGTAGCTTTAAAGAAGGAAAATGAAATGAGGAAAATTACCCGGATTTAAAAAAAACAAAACACGATGGTGAACCCTGGTTTGTGCGAACGTGTAATTTAAAAAATGTTTAAAGTTTAAACTTTAAATTCTGGACGTAAAAAAAAAAAAAAGAGCAATGATGATAAGACGTTGAGTACCAAACATACATACATATATGACAAATCTGTCCTCTGGTTCGTTATTCGCTCCGACATTTATTATTATTTTAGCTAGTTAGCGCTCGAGTTAGCTGCGACCCGGAAATTAAACAGCAACCGGAAAAGGAAATGTCTTGGCGTTTTGTTTGTTTTCGCACATGGTCTGATCTTACTGGGTAGACGGGCAGCAGCCGACGTGGAGACAATATTCCTTTATCGTGGACGCTTTTGTGCATGCAAACAATAAGAAAAATACCTACTAACGTAACTTATTAAACCATGTGCTAAAACAAACAAAACGCTCAGCCAAACGTTTCATCAGTTCAATTTTCGGTCGGTGTTTAACTTCCGGGTCGCAGCTAAATCGAGCGCTAACTAGCTAAAATAATAAATGTCGGAGCGAATAACGAACCAGAGGGCAGATTTGTCATTAATGTGTGTCGAACTCGAATGGTACATCCGGAATTTAAAGTATAAAGGGATCGTTCGGCTTTTTTAACATGAATCTCAATTTGATCCTCACCTCCCGTGTGTGCGATCAGCACTGACTTACCCCTGACAGCGTTCGGTGACACCAGTTCTGGTCCGGCATTGGACGAGAGGAAAATAGTCCAGCAAGCTGGCTGGGGTCTCGGAAATTAAGCGTTTTTCTTCTAAAAACTATTTATTTTCAAAAGCGTGATACATTTCCATCACAATACTCTTTCCTGAATAAAGTCAGACGCCATTACCGTCAGCCACTACTTTTCTGTTCCTTCGTATCACTGCGCGGCGCCCTGTAGAGCGCTAACCGACGCACTGCAGCCAGCTAGCTAGCTGATACTTCCGCCTGAAGTTGTTTGCCTTTTCGGCACATAAAAGTAGTGGCTGACGGTAATGGCGTCTGACTTTATTCAGGAAAGAGTATTGTGATGGAAATGTATCACGCTTTTGAAAACAAATAGTTTTTAGAAGAAAAACGCTTTATTTCCGAGACCCCAGCCAGCTTGCTGGACTATTTTCCTCTCGTCCAACGCCGAACCAGAACGCGTGTCACAGAACACTGTCAGGGGTAAATCAGTGCTGATCGCACACACGGGAGGTGAGGATGAAATTGAGATTCATGTTAAAAAATCCGAACGATCCCTTTAAGCTTTAAACATTTTTTTAATTACTCGTTCGCACAACAAGGGATCACCATCTTGTTTTTGTTTTTTTTAAATCCGGGGATTTTTTTCATCCAATTATTTATTTGACAAATTTTAATCTACAGCCAGAACATGGCATACGTAAGCTAAATAAATAGTAAACATTTACAAGAAATCATACCTAACAAAATCCCTGTTCCATGGTAGTAATCAAATGCATTAAATCACTGAGTTTTTCAGGGATGTGAATTTTATTGCTGACATTTTTACATGCAGACCTTTCATATAAGTGCTAAAGTAGACTAATCAAGTGACCCTGCTGTAGAGTGATTTCATGGACAGTCAAAAGCAAGCTGAAGTTCTTCAGACTGAGACAGACATCCTCTCCAAATGCAATATGAAAGAAATTACCTCGAGAATGTGGTTTCAAACCATCTCGCAAAAATCCGATTTCATGTGCATTTGTGATTGTTCAGATTATAAAAGACCTATCCAGTTTCAATTTGGATGGGCATTATTAAAATAAAAATCATTCAGTTTTTCAAAAATGACTCATTTCGTGCAGTAGGAATTTTGAACAGTATTGAAATTTTTGACAACCCTAAAGAGTAAGTTTTTTTTTTTTAAACAATTGTTTCTTGGGAAAAAAAATGACGAGGTCTTACTATACATCGTCATTTACAAAAAAATCAGCCTTACATTGTTTAAAAAAAAAAAAGTAAGACCTTTTTTAAAATTACACTATATAGTAAGTTAAAAAGGCGTCTTTTATCCATCCATCCATCCATTTTCTTGACCGCTTATTCCTCACAAAGGGTCGCGGGGGGTGCTGGCGCCTATCTCAGCTGGCTCTGGGCAGTAGGCGGGGGACACACTGGACTGGTTGCCAGCCAATCGCAGGGCACACAGAGACGAACAACCATCCACGCGCACAAGCACATCTAGGGACAATTCGGAGCACCCAATTAACCTGCCGTGCATGTCTTTGGACTGTGGGAGGAGACCGGAGTAGGCCTCTTTTAGAAACATTTAAAAAGAAAAAGTATAAAGCATAAAAAAAACAACCACATAGTATGTTTTTTTGTTGTTTTTTTGAAAAAGAAAACGTGTACAGCCTCAAGCCCATACACTAAGGCTGATTTTATTTTTTTGTAGATGACTATGTAAATAACACCTTTTTAAAAGACAATATGTAGTAAGTTAAAATGACCATTTATAGTAAAGCTTTTATTTAATTAAAAAAATAAAAATAAAATAAAGACCATGTACCGTTAAGTCTTTTTTTAAATGACTATTTTTGAATGACCACATATAGTAAAGCCTTTTTTCTCATGCAAAAGTGTGTAACAAAAACAAAATATCACAATCAAAACATATTCAGTGCTGTAATTCGGGAATTCAACACATTCTTATGAAATGACGAGCTTGAACATTTTAAGTCATTTGTCAAACAAAACTAAGTAGAACTAAGTAGGTGACTGTGGAAACTCCATTGCAGACAAAAAAAAAAAAAAGCAAGTGCTTACTGTACAAATCTCAACAAAGTCGATCACAATTAATCTTTTTGACAATTTTTGTCAAGAGCTTCTTGGCTGGAGTGAACGATTCCACAATCTGCTCAATGTGCTCGGCCCTGCACACACAAAACAATATTTGGAAAAATGTTCATGAACTTTTGAGTGTTTTTACTGAGGGGGTCCCAAATAGGTAAAGTTTGGACACCCCTGCTGGAACGTGATTTCTCATACCGTCTTAAGACTCATACGTACGTTGTGTCTCCAATGATGCTTTTGAACGCATGCACTTGAAGAACATAGAGGTGCTTGGCCAAGCTGACTGACAAGGTGACCTCAAACTTGCAACGTCTCCTCACGCTGCTGAAGGCAATTTTCACCCTACAACGAGACGGCGACATTATTTGTATGGAAAAGGCAGTAATAAAAACACAGGCGAACTAACTAACTTACCGAGTGTCCTCACAGCTCATGTCCACGATATTGAGCCGTGAACCGCCCCAAATTTCCAACAGTTGCAACTCCTCGCCCAAGAGACGACAGTTACTCACCACCAAAGACACGTCGTGGAGCAACTGTGCACGGTACGAAGGAAGCCACAGCAGCAGCGTCAACATCCAATTCAATTCAAAATCAATATTCAAATGTCATCCTTCCACACAGACCTCCGGAATGTAACTACTTGTTGGGTACTTCTCCACCCAGCCCGTTTCACCCTCCACGTACTGAGAGAGTAGTTTGTGAACCAAGCGCGCGTGGCTCTGCGACTTCTCATCTAGACAGAAACATCAAACAAATGGACAAAAAGTTAAAAGTAGGGCGGGGGGTAAAATAAATAAATAAATAAAAAATAGAAATGATTTTCCAAAAACCATGAATCCATTTTAACATCTTTCCCCATAAAGAAAACAGAATTTTAAAGGCCTTTTTTTTTTTTAAATCTGTTTTTTTTTTTTTTAAATTACATTTTATTTAAAAGTATTTTCTTACATTTATGAAAGACACGACTTACTGCATCACAGGACAATTCAGAATCTTTATATTTATAATTGTGAACAAAAATTTCATCTCACCCTTGCTGATGTAATATTTGGGTAACACTTAACTGATAAGACGTCACTTTCATGAATAAAACTCAAATCATTTAACCAGCGACTGCCTCCTCAAAATTTAATTTGGAGTTTAAAGGGATACTTGACTCATTGAGCCATTTTCAGCAGTAAAAAGTTAATATTTTGCCTATAATTAATGTGGTAACTTTATGTTTCATGTACAATTAATACCTTTAAAAAGTAATTTTTCAACTTGCTGTCGACTGATGATGACGACATCACATATGCTGAAGAAGTAGCTCACGACCAATCACGGCTCAGTTTGCTGACCACCTCCAAAAAACAGATGAGACATGATTGGTCGTTACCTACTTCCTCAGCACAGGTGATGTCATCAGTCGACAGCAAGAGGAAAAAATAGTTTTTAAAAAGGTATTAATTGTACATGAAAAAGAAGAATGTTATATTAATGGAACATTAAGCCTTAATATTTTATTTCAATGCTGTTCTAACATGAAAAAAAGTTACAACCGGTTTGTTAAATACAGTGGCTCACAGTTATAAAACTGAAGTTTCAGATCAATAAATAATACAACTTCATATAAATCCTACAGTGTACAAGTTTACTGAATGGTATTTTCTAAATTTGAGTAAAAAAAAATAAAAAATCGCAACAATCGACTTGTAAATTCATATTGGGATTAATCAGTATCGAATCGAATCGTGACTTATGAATCATGATACGGATCGAATCGTCAGGTACGAGGCAATTTACACCCCTACTAGCAAATGGTGGATGAGAGTGCAAACGAAACGGAAATGAGTCGTTTTCCTCACCATCGAGTTGAAATTTGAAATTGATTTGTGAGGTTTTCCGCTCAGGTTCCTTATCAGCACTGTTTCCTACAAAACAAAGACAGTACTTTTATTATTTCTCAAAGTAATTGATTACAACACAAATAAAAAAAATAAAACATGTATGTACCTGCGTGCGCCATCTGTAAATGCAATGTGCAGTGGAGGAATGTGTAGAGGGTGTAGTTTTCCGTCTTTTCTCTAAATCTCCATTCATTGAGTCTGTGAAGACATTTTACAAAAAAAAAAACAACAACATCGATATACTTTTGGCCTTGTCAAATAGCAGAGGGCACAATTCAACAAGTTGACATTTTTGAGTCGCCGCATCAGAAGCCACGAAAAGAGAAACTGACGGTTCGAGTACGCCGAGGAAGCTCTGCAGATTCTTCGTCTCCGCTTTCAAACCGCCCAATTTGTTTGAAGCCTGCTTTTTCTGCGCCTCCAGTTCATATATTTGTCTGAAGAAAGCATATAGTTCACACAAAAACAATTTTTAATGTTAACTGGCAAACAACTGTGCATGTTTCAATTCAAATGACTGAAATAGTTGCTGTTTACCGGTTGTTGTCATCCAAAGCCTCACTGACTTTCTTCATTTCTGTTGAAGAAAATATATTTTTTTTAATTTTACAACTGGATGTCAAATGTATATAGACAGCAAATGAAACATTAGTAGCGTGCTAGCTTACCTTCCTGGAGTGACTTCAAACTTGGCATGTTTTCTGTTCCTTTTTCTTCAACTGCTGCTATCTCTGTATTTTGGTGGGGGTGAGTAATGTATAAAGGTTTTCAGTAGTAACCTTTTAACCCTCTGCTACTATCAGTTCTTAGATATACTGATTGCATTACCTGCTTCCAAATCCAAAATACACGCATCCAGCATTTTGATCATCTCATTAGACTCAATTGAACTTCTCAACTTCTGTTGCTCGTCCTGCAAAGAATAACATTTCAAATGTCAGATGACCTCGAACTGGTCTCAAAAGCACACTGAAGAATTTTGGCGGGGTTTTCTCGTTACCGCAAGATTGCGTACAAGATCCGAGTACAGGGCCTCCTTCATTTCATGTGCGCGGACTTTGCTCATCTTTCTGAAGAAATTGTTTCGTTCTTTGAGTTTCGCACCAAAAGATTTGATCTGTGGATTCAAACAAATGCAGTCACTGACGATTAAATTCACCACATTTGCAAGCTTGACGACGACAAAGAAAATGCAATACCTCCTTTTCTGAAGATTTTTTCACATTCTCCCACAAATGTTTATTGACCATCTTGAGAGGTTTGTTTAAGTCCAACGTTCTGCAACTCAACCTGAAAAGACGAAAAATATGTATTTTAAACTTTGAAGACTTTAATAATAAAATAAAAAACTACTCTTACCCTTCCACCTTTCCAGACAGGATCTGGAAATCAGATTCATAGACCATTTGTTTGGGACGACAGATATGTCTGTTTTTTAACACATCCATCGCTGAGCAACCAGTGCCACGGGGAAGCTGAGCACAATGAAAATAATATTGAGATTAATTGCATGTCACTTTTGCTTTCATCTTCTTGCTGGTGTAAACCTACGGCGCCAGGAAGGACGCTTTGCCGGGGTTTATGAATCACAAAGTCGATGTTGAAGAGTTTAAAGAACTCGAGCACCGTTATACTGCCATCCATTAATTTCTGGAAGCAAACCAAAAGACAATCTTGGCGGTACATTTGGTGGACTAACAGGTCATGCAATCATGAATATAGATCTAAAAAAAAACCAAACCTGGACATCACTGTCTTCAAGATGGGACTCGAGCATGCTATGTTTAAAAGCTGAAAGCAACAAAAACAAACACTGATATACAATTTTTTTTTCTTTTCTTTCTTTTTCAAACTCATTCACTCCCTGCCATTTTCACAGAAGCAATCCCCTTCACTCCCGGCAGCTTTACTGGATTTTGACTGATTTTGCAAAGTCTATAGAAAAAAAATAGAACCTACCAAAAGAAAGATTAAAGTCTCTTCTTTAATCAGGAAAAAAAAAGTATATTTCTATCTGTTTCAGTCTTGCAGCAATTAGCATTAGAATATAAGTTTCATCATTATTCACAAATCTAATTAGACTAGATTGAGCTTTTTTTCAACATGGCCCTTGTTGATCTTTTCTCTGCTGCCACCTGCTGGCCGTTTGTGTAATAACTACCATTTTCTTCAACTGTTCTTTGCAGTTGAGAGGCTGCATCAAAGCCTGTATGCTCTAGCATTAAAAAAAAAAAAAAAAACGTCTGGGAAACAAAACATTTAAAATAGAACATATTTATACGTTTTTGGGAGCAAATGAAAACGTTATAGACTGGGAGAACTTACTGGAGTTGAATGTGGTGTCACATCGGCTGCTGTTTGAGTGAGTGCTGCTGGAGGAATCCATCGTCTGGTTTGACATGGTTGGAATTGTAGTGACGTTCACACGATCGTAATCCAGATCACGCGTTGCCATTTCCTGCTAAGAAATCCAACATGAGAATTTATTTATTTTTTTAAATGAGTGGTTACGTGCCTGCTTTGGATTGATGTAAAATGACGTACCGTTGCAACAGTTGATGGCTTCATTTTCTTGTCCTCTGGACTGTTTTCAGGGGATGGCAAGCTTCTCTTGATTGCTTGCGAAGCGTTCGGGCTGTTTCCTTGAAAACAATCAGCCAGCAACGCTTCATCGATGTTGAACTGTTCAAAGGCGATCGCTCTTTCGGAGATTCTTGGGGGATTTTCGGGGTCCAGCGTTTCCGATAAGTCTTCACAGCTAGCAAGCTCTTCGTCGTAAATGTCACTCGCGTCGTCATCGTTCCACCTGTTCAGGTTATTTGTAACATTGTCAACTGTTGCCTGACTTCCTGTTTTTTCCTCAAAGTCTACCTTTGGCTCATCAATTCGGTTTCTTTGAGGGAGTTTTGGCTTGAAGCATCCAGTCGACAGTCTCAACATCAGCTCTGTCGTCTTACATTTGAAAGGAGTTCTCACGGTTACTTTGTCGTGCCGCCCGGATTGTGTCACCTCGTCGTCCGTCTTGCCCGTTTTGACATCTGGCACAAATTCGAGTGTCAAATCATTGTCATCCTTTGCGTTTTTGTCCGCGTCCAAATAAGGCAAAGGCGCTGCTGCGTAGCTGTCCGCGGCAGTCATCTCAGAGGTCTCGTTTATCACGTGGCTCAAGCGCTTCATTTTGAACTGAATGTCAGCAAGACTTAATCGTTTCGACTGCCGTGAAGGATTTGAATCTGTGTCGTGGTCGCTGGCATGAGGTGAATTCACCTTCTGCAACGAGGGGCTGCTTTGATTTGTCAAGTCGGGATCTGGACTTTTTTGACTCCAGTCATGAGTGAGCTCATGACTGGTCTGCTGTGACGTCATCTCTTGAACGTTAGCATGTCCGTGTGGTGTTGTTGATTGACATCGATGGGGCTCATCTGAGCATCCGGCTCCGGCAGCCGCTTGACCTTCTGTTAGCTCGATGCTTACGTCAGTCTCGACAGCATGGGAAGAGTCATCCATGTTCTTCTCTGGACTGAAAAACTTTTCTTGGTGGTCTTTAGCACCTGGAACTTCAGATTTATTATTCAAAGCAGATGTTTTAGTTGGCATGAAGTGGTTTGTGTCAAAGGATGCTTCTGCTGGAAGGTCTGCTTTGCAGAGGGAAGCCGTTTTGCAAAAGATATTTTGTCCTGGATTGAAACTGAGTACTGATAAAGATTTTTTTTTGGCCACTCCAAACGTCTCATCTTGTTTCTTGGCAGGAGGAATTTCAAACCGACCAGCAATGTTTACAGTGTGACTTTGCGTTACATCCATAGCGACATCATTTGCCGTTAATCTTAACGTCCTCTCCTCTTCAGAAGTCAAAAATTCGTTTTTTTGTTGAATGTGTTCCATATCCACGTCATTTTCTGGCCACGTCTCTGGAACAGTCTGCTGTGCATCCGCTTCCAAATTCTTTTCAATGTTTGTGGTGAGGCATTGCGTCATATCCATTGCTGTGGCATTTGCTGAAAATCGGATCAGTTTTTCTTCTGTAGCAGGTACAAAGTCAACATTCTGTTGTGCTCCTGGTTCAAAAGGAGCATCCATGTTTATGGTGAGGCTTCGCGTCACATCCATTGCTGTGGCATTTGCTGAAAACCGGATCAGTTTTTCTCCTCCAACAGGTACAAAGTCAACATTCTGGTGTGTTCCCGGTTCAAAAAGAGCATCAACATTTACGGTGAGGCTTCGTGTCACATTCATTTCTGGAAACCTTACGGTTTGCTCTCCTCCAGAAGGCTCATTGCGAGGTGCTCCTGGTTCCAAAGGTGCAGCAATGTTTCTTGCCTGGTTTTGCATCACATCCATTGCTGAGTCACTTGCAGACAACAGAAAAGTTTTCTCTCCTCCAGCAGCTTCGAAGTTGACATTTTGGTGGGCATCTGGCGCAATGTTTGAGGTGAATTTTCCCGTCACATCCTCCTCTGCATCATTTGTTGAAAACCGAATCGTTTTTATTCCCCCGGAATGTTGAGAGTAGACATTTTTAGGTGCGCCTGGTTCAAAGGGAGTCTCAATGTTTACGGTAACACTTTGCGTCATATCCATTGCGGCGTCATTTGCTGGGAACCTGATTGTTTTCTCTCCTCCAGCAGGTACAGCGTGGATATTTTTACATGCAAAAGGCGTATCAATGTTTCCGGTAAGACTTTGCGTCATATCCATTGCACCATCGTTTGTTGCGAATCTCGCCGTTCTCTTATCACCGGTAGGTAAAGTGTCCCGAATTTTGTGAGATTGCATTATGGAAGTACTAGCCGTGCTTACACAGCAACTTTGAGTCACCTCCAAGTTGGAATGGTCAGTTGTAAATCTCAGCGTTTGCTCTCTGCAGTCATCTTGAGTGTCAGAATTTATCTGAAAAAGATAAATATGAGTTAAATCACATTTCTGTTTCCCACTGCAACATCTTTTTCTTAAAACTGCATGAAATTATTGGCAATTTTCTATTCCTCTCATTTCTAGGGCCATAAGAGGCAACTTGAAATATAACTTAACTTACTTAATAACTTGAAATAGGGCTGGGAGATGCGGCCAAAAAATAAAAGCATAGCTGTCACGTTTAGATTTAGGCTGCAAAAGTTAACTAATGCACCCATGATTTTTCTCGGGTGCAAAATGCAACTCATCTGACTAATCTGCGATCATCTCTTATTCTTCAGCTCAGCACAAAATAAAAAAAAAAGAAAAAAAAAAAAGAAAAAAAAGAAAAAGAAAGAAGCTCACCTGATGTTTCCAAGGCCGCCTCAAATCGGTTTCCTTCCCTAAATGCACACAGAACAAAATCATTCATTTAGTTTTTATGTACATTTAAATTGCAAATATCACTAACTTATTTTAATAGCGTATAAATTATTGCACCTGTATTATTAGATGACCTCTGTTCATTAGATAACAGCTGAGGAAATGTGGTTTGTCCACTTTGAAGTTGGAGACATTGGAGAGGCTCATCTGTCCTTCCAATCTCCTTGGTGTGGCCTTTTTGAAATTCTGTCACGTTCATGTTCAGGTCGTCTTTGGGAAGGATTGGATGTCCATTAGATGCTTGCTCATTTGCCCGAAGCAGTGTGTTCATCGGAGCTATTCCAGCATGTCCAGAATTAACACTGGGGCCTTCTGGTTTAAAGATGTTTGTCAGGAATTTTTCAAAGTTGGAGTCCAAAATGATTTCAGACGAAACAGGTGGGCCAGTAGTCTCTCTGAGTTTCGTTTCCATAGATGACACTAAAAAGGATCTTTTTCCTTCGCAGAGCAAATTTGGAGCTGGGGGAGGCGCCAGCTCTCCTGTGATTTGAACAGTATCACTCCGCGTCATGTCCATACAGGCGTCATCTGTAGTCAACCTTATTGTTTTCTCGGTGGATTTTTCGTTTAAATTGTCCTAAAAAAAATAACCACAAAATCAGCAAATCATATACCGTACTTTCAATAAACCTGAAAGCGAGTAATGTTACAAAAAAAATAATAATAATCATGTGTATATTAATGTTTTTAAATCCTAGTATTTTTTTAAGTCAATATTTTCAATGTTGACTCTTCTTCTACAAAAGATTTTAGTGAATCCTTCCTGCTCATTCAACAATACAGATGCAATAACAACCATAAAACTGAAGCTAGCTGTAATAAACTTTGGTCATGGCTGTTACACTTTAATGAATATAAGAAGTGTAATAAAGGCAACAAACAATAAAATCAGTCATTCATTATGCATGATTTTACAAACTTACCTTGTGCCATTGAAGTGCATGAAAATGATTTTTTAAAGAGCTGGTATCTAAAAATGTAAATAGATAAATGAAATGCTAATGAAACAGCATTATATGACTGCAGCTAATTGGTGAGAAAAAGAAAACAAAACCATACCAGTTGTCTGCAGAGTCACTCCTTCAGCTTTTCCCTTCTCAAACCTGTTGGGAATCAAACAATATTTGTTCCTTACAATATTTGTAAGATCTGTGGCACATTCACAAAAATTCTGACTGGCAGTTCCTGAAACACAAATGTAGTAAACATTGATAAATGGAATGAGAATACACGTTACCCGTTTCCAGACGCTTCTGTCAAAGGGAAAAAAAAAAAAAAAAGCAACATGTAGAAAAGATGTTAAAATGCTACTCAGAAAAATGAAATGAAAATAAGTCCGTAAGACATGAAATAAAGTACCTTTTGTGTTGAGTGATCCCAGTGTTATTGTGGTCTGTTCCTGCAACGCTTTTGGGTTGCGTCTTGCTTGCGATGCAGTATCAGGCTGGGAATACATTTCTTGTTGAGGAAAAAGACACCGAAAAGGATCATCGGCGTCATCTGTCAATCCTGCAACGGTGTGAGCAACTGTCCTATCCATCTTGCCATCATCATCTTGAGAGGGTCCGATACTCCTGCTGTTAGTTGTTGATTTCCCCATTTCAGAAGAAAGCAAAGTTGAAGCTTGATTTTCCTTATCCACATCGATCTTCTGGATTTTCATCTGGGACATGGTGGTTTCCAACGTGGTTCCATAAAATTTTAAATTTAAGCCACTTGATTTTGAACGACTACAGAGCAAGTTGAAAGAAGGATCAACACTTGGCACTGATGACATAACTCTGCTACCTGTGACTTTGCCAGCGCATGCCATTTGGAACTCTCTTGTGATGTTTGTGTTATCGCAGAGGCTCGTATTCACAGATTTGCTATCTGCTGAGGACATTGCTGTCTTCTTTTTCTGTGCAGCATATGTAAGATAGTCTTCACTATCAGCAATGTTGATAGTGTGACTCTGGGTCATCTCCATCAAGCCATCATCCTCACTATACATCACAGTTTTCTCTCCAAAGACTTCCCCAAGTTCAAAGTTGACCTGAAGACAAGTCAAATGTAAATGAATGCATACCCAAAAGATTTGTAAAATATCTTTAAAGAACATTACGATAATTCACATTCAAAATGTCACATAAAGTAATGAAGAGAATCTCACATTTCCTTTTAGTTCAGAGCCATGAAGAGGTGCACTTATCAGTGGTGCCATTCCTAGATTGAGTTTGGAAGCATATTTACAATTAGCACTGTGCAATTAATCGAAATTCAATTCCAATTATTACACTCCACAATTACAAAATCAGCATAATCGTTAAAAAAAAAAAACCAAAAGATTAATTCTAATTTTGAGTTGATTACATTTATACATTTGCACATTTCCTAAAATGTAAAAATTAAAATTTCATCCAAAAGAAACTTAATTCCAGACTGAACATAACTATAGTGTTTCAAAGATTTTTTTTGCCATATTATTGCATTGAAACATTTCTTGTTTTGTCCCAAAAAATAAATGATTGTCCTAATCGTGATTTCAATCATAACCAAAATAATAATCATGATTTCTATTTCCTTCATAATATAGCAGTCTTATTTACAATGCAAAAACAAACAGCAAGCAACAGAATTGGGGAGAAGAGAAATAAAACGAAAACAAAAAAAACAAAACATACCCATTATTTGTTGTTTCCCATCTTCACCAATTGACACATGGACACTACAATGGAGCAAATGAAAAATGCTATATACAAATCAATTTATTTTCCAGAACATAAGATCATTTGAAAGAGTCACTTTACCTATTTTGTGCTGGTATTGCTGCCAAGAAAAAATAAAAAATAAAAAAAAAATTCAAAACTGCGCAATATTCAGTATTCAAAACTGCGCAATATTCAGTATTATACATACATACATACATATATATATACATATATATATATACATATATAAAAGTACATATATATATATACATATATATACATATATATACATATACATCCATATATATATATACATATACATATACACACACACACAGAGAGAGAGAGAGAGAGAGAGAGAGAGAGAGAGAGAGAGAGAGAGAGAGAGAGAGAGAGAGAGGAGAGAGAGAAGAGAGAGAGAGAGAGAGAGAGAGAGAGAGAGAGAGATGAGAGAGAGAGAGGAGAGAGAGAGAGAGAGAGAGAGAGAGAGAGAGAGAGAGAGAGAGAGAGAGAGAGAGAGAGAGAGAGAGAGAGAGAGAGGAGAGAGAATGAGAGAGAGAGAGAGAGAGAGAGAGAGGAGAGAGAGAGAGAGAGAGATGGGGAAAACCAGGGCAAGAAAATAAAAATCTGCCAGAGATTGGCTTTAGCTGCAGGTACTTCTCGTAATGACTTCATTTACCTGCCGGTTGAGTACAAGCACCTGTAGCTAAAGCCAAACTCTGGCAGACTTTTTACTTTCTAGACCTGGATTCCCATCTCTGTATGGGACTTAACAAACCTGTAGTCATTAACTCTTGGAATGGACTTCTGACATTTTTCACATCCCTTTGGAAAGGAAGAAAGTATTAAAACATGCTGTTGTTGTTTTAAGACAAAGACGTGTGTTGTCAGTGGTTTACTTGGAAAAAAGTAGGACATCATTGGCCGGTGCAAAGCTAACTCTTCTGGAATTTCTTTTTTCAATCGGTTTGGCACATTCAACCTGAATGAAAATAAAACATCAGAAAAACTGAGTGAGTAGTATTCTAGTATATATTTCAAACCACCATTTACCTCATTCTCCTGTTGGTCTGGATCCGGGGATCTTGTTGATTTCCGTGACACTTTAAGAATCTGGAAAATTACAATGTAAAATAATTCTAATTCATTTTTTTTATTTTTTTATTTTTTTATTTTTTTAAGTGTAGCTTGTCTTCATCATTAAGTTACTCACAGATGAAATGCGTCTCCTGGAGGATACACTGTTTTCACTGTAATAATATTTAAAAAATAAAATAAAATAAAAAATAAATAAATAAAAAAGTCAGATCACAAAACACAATCACAAGATGTATGAAGAACATCATGTTAATGTTAACGGTTTTGACTCACTCATTCTTGCAAAAGTCCAAGGGCTCCATTTGCAACTAAACTATAAAAAGAATCAATTTAGGTACAACCAAAGTTGCATCGGCAAGCAAATTGTTTTTCAAAAGTTGTGTTTTAATTTTGGGGAGATTTTTTTCTAAACAAATTAAACCATATATACACCTATTAATAGCAAAATAACGACGTTTGTCGGTATTAGTGCTTCTCAAGGAAGAAACCAAACGTGAGCAACTTTACAAACATCGAATTTGTGCGCACTTGCATTTGGCTGCTAGCTTGTTGTTCATAAAACAGTACAAATAAGAAAGTTAGACATACCTCGTAGCAGTTACTCGTGAAACCTTTAAACGTATTGATAAATATGGTTCCGCGTTAACAAAGTGTTGTAATCATAACGTCACGGCTGAAGATGAAAATAAAAAGCAAACTGTTCTCAAGCTAACGTCTTCAACTGGAAGGTAACGTCTGGACTCTGGAGTTTTGAATTTAGCCGCCTCCGCGCATGCGCACTTGAACGGATGCTGCTTGTTTTCACATGAATTATGTCATCTCTTCAATTACGTATTCTACTGGGCCAATTTTGTGAATTTACGGAATTATTTAACAATACTAAATATAATAAAGTAAATAATATTTCGAAAAATTTAATTCACAGAGTCTGCGAAACGCATACCGGTAATGACGCACACAGCGGAAATAGAATGCTGGGCTTGTCTCTACCCCCATCTTCTTCTTCTTTTTTTATTAATTATTGCAACAATCAAAACAAACAACATAATATAACAAAAATAACAACAAAGAAACCGTCAATTCATCATTCAAACAAACGTTCGCTCTTGCGCTCTCTCTCATACGTGGCCCTAATATACCGTCATATCCCCTAACCTGTAAGTTATTTACTTTAAGAAATTGCTTTTCCCCTTTCTTCTACTTGTGCATAACGACACACGATGAGATTGTGAAGTGTGGTAAACAGTGGTCTACCATTTCCAGCTACTACAGCAATCAGAACAAGAAAAGAACGGTGTTTCTATTTATTTTTGGTGAATATTTTTGAACTTTTATGGTTATTTTTGTCCCCAAATTGTTCATAATGGGAGATGTGATGAATATTAAAGCTGTAGTAGTTAGTTGCTTACCATGGCAAGTTACTACAGCAATCAGAATGAGAAAAATGTGTGTATTGATTTTTGGTGAATATTTTTGGACATTTATGGTTATTTTTGTCCCTTAAATGCCCCCAATTTGTCCTTAATGACAGCTATAATAAACACTGGAGTTGTAGTATTTAGTTTCTTACTATGGCCAGCTACTACAGCAATAAGAATGAGAAAATGTGTTTTTGATTTTTGGTAAATAATTTTGGATAGTTCTGGTTATTTTCATCTCTTAAATAAATGTCCCCAACTTCTCCATAATGGGAGATATGATGTAGTTAGTTGCTTACCATGGCAATTGTGTTTCTATAGATTTTTGGTTAATATTTTCGAGACCCCTCAGGAATAAGGTGGATACGCTCTCCATCGCTCTACTCCTTAGTCCAGTCAGGCAACTTCATTCCTTCTTGCTTGGGGCCTCCGGGCACCTTTGCTACACTGAGTATACAATCACAGTTGTCATTGATTTATTTTGTTTTGCAGTATTGGATTGTACTCTGTTCATGTTGTCATGTAATGCCATGAGGAATGGGGCGATTCCTCTAACATAGTGCCCCCTAGTGTTTCAAATGAGACACCACACAGTTGAAATGCCTCGTGTTACAGACTGCATTGAAAGCACATGAAGGTTGTATGTTAGTGTCAGTCATGACAAGTTGTTACTCGAAAAAGTTTGTGCTAGAAGTTCCAGAAATGCCATTTGACGATCCAAACATTGTTGTTATGCTTCACGCTAGAACATGACTCAGCAACTTTCTGCTTACAAACACACTAGTGTTCATGATTCGCTTTGCATGACGTCCGCTCGAGTCAAGCAAATGAAAGCAAATGGAAACTTAACACAGGAACAATTTTGTCAAAATACATTAAATAGTTTAGAAAAAAAGACTCTTCCTCCATGTTTGCTTTTCCTGGCCTTCATTTCTGGGCGGGAAAGTGAGCTGGTGCCCTGGCACCACCAATCCACCACCCGGGGACCACCTGGCGTCCATCTCGGTGTCCATCTGGCAAACACCAAGTCACCATCCAAGGACATTCCTGAAGAATTTGTGTAACGGTCGCGCCATGATGTCACTTCCTGTTTGTTGTGAATATCACGGCGTTGTGGTGGCATCCTGTCGTCTGGAAGGGTTTCGGGGTGAGCGGTTTGTCTTTTAGGAGTGCGTGGAGCAGTAACCTTTGACCTTGTCAATCATCTGGCTAATGGGAAGTACGGACGACGACGAGATGGGCTCCGCCTTGGAGGAAAAGAGGCCGGTCTGATTTTATTTTTCTGCCAACAAAAAGATGATTTTAAGGTCACAAGTTGAACTTCATTTAGGAAGTGTTGAGAAATTATGTAAATTAATAAATACATGGCCATCGTGGTCAACTGAAGTTTGAGTCAATGTCAAGTTGAAATGTCATTTTTTTTTAGCCAAGCATCTATCAAATCTTAAAATTGAAGACTTAAAAATGACTCAGGCACCTGTATTGCCGAAAGGCGTCAGTGTGATTTTGGCCTTGGACGTCCAGTAGGCGGCGTTGGAGCCAAACGAGCCCGATGACAAGGACTGGGCGGCCTGCTCCGAAGTCGCCTTCTTGGTATTGTTGGTTGCCGTTTTACTCCAGTCTGACACACAAGCAAGTCATGTGACCACCGACATCCACTTCCTCCTCCCCCTCCTCCTCATCATCATCATCATCATCATCACAGTTTGGATTTTTAATTAACTGAACCACCACTATATTGTAGATTTAGAAGCTGTCGTTTCTACAGTAACAAGCAAGTCCAAATGTCGAATGGCACAGCGTTGATGTAGTACCAGCTTGTGCCACAGCACGCTGGGCAGCCCTGAGCTCCTCTGAGACATGCAGCGCTATTTATTTATTTATTTATTTATTTATTTATTTATTTTTAAAGAGCTCAGAATTGTTCATTCGGTAGTCTTACCGATTCAACGTCTTATCATCATTGCTCTTTTTTTTGTGTGTGTGTGTGTGTGCGTGCGTTTGCGTGTGTGCGTTTGCGTGCGTGCGTGCGTTTGCGTGCGTGCGTGCGTGCGCGTGCAAATACGTATAAATTTATACTCATTAATTCACCTAAAGCCTTGTAAATATCCCATTACCCTTCGCCTTAACCAGGTACTTCAGAATCTTGCCAGAGTCGTGAGGTTTAAATGGTCAGGAGACCAGAGAAAAGGTCAGAAAAAAATAAAGAGAAAAGAAAGATAAATCAAAGTGAAATCCAGCACCGACCAAACACTTCCTGCCTTCCCCATGATTACAAAATCAGTCTTACGCCAACCCCGGAAGCCTCTAAATTCCAGCAAATTTAGCGAGATCTCAAGAGACCAGAGGAAAAACTAAAGAGAGGAAGGAGGGAAGGATCGATAAGGCAGAGTGAGATCCATAGAAGCCAGTACATCCAATCCATCAAAGTGAAATCCAGCACCAACAAAACCCCTCCTGCGTGGTTACAAAACCAGAGTCTTATGCCAACCCCAGAAACCTCAAACTTCCAATAAATTGAGATCTCAAGTGACCAGAGGAAAAACTAAAGAGAGGAAGGAGGGAAGGATAGATAAAGCAAAGTGAGATCCACAGACATCAGCACCCACTGATTCAAGGGGCTGTGGGAGGGAGAGGCTACTTCTGTTGAGTTTCAGTAGATGCTGGTGCGACGGATCTGGCATGCATAAGGACCACCACCAAAGAAAGAAGCCGTCAACCGCGGTCCAGCAAAGCATGTAGTATGTTGGTACTGAGTTGGTTACAATAAAAAAAATATATTGACTCCCCCCCCCCGACAGAAGAAGCTATTCTGTTTTGTGTGCTTCAGGGAGATAAATTAAAAAAAAATGTGAACGTTTTATTGCATTTAGGGACATTTTTTATTCACAAATGCAGATATTTAACTCTTCACTGCCACGTTATAAAAACAAAAAACAAAAAAAACGCAGTGCCAGCAGATTTTGAGCATTTCAACTCATGTTGCAAGGCAAACAGAATATTGTGTGCTTTTACTACATGTACAAGGTGTGTACCACATGAAAGATCGCTTGCACTCCATTCTTTCATTGGAAATTTTTTTTTTTTTTCGACCTTATTCCGTTCTTTAGCAATCACCATTTGAAAAGAGGTCATTTGAGTGACAATTGAAAATTGAAAAGCTAAGGAGAAAACAAGCTTTTTGTAAAAAGATACATTTTCTCCACAACAGTGACTTTGACACTAATATTTTTTGTTTAGTCACGTGCTGCGAATTAGATTTAATGTGACAAAGGCTTTTATCATTCACTTCATCCTTGAAAACATTCGATTTCATCAGATTCCGTCAGATGTTTCATTGTAATTCCAAATACTCATTGAAAAGAGATACAATGCCATGTCATCTGCTGGCCATAGTTAGTGGATGTTTTTGATTCCACAACCCATTAAAACCAGGCAGCGCTGCACTAAGACATGGCACTGCCTATTGATTAAAAAAACAAACAAACAAACAAACACAAAAAAAAAAAAAACAGTCGTCATTTAACGTTTATGGCGGCATACATCATGATTTTACTAATCATTATTAAACGTTTTTGGTGGTCAAAGAGTTAAAAACAAAACAGTGTCTACTCCGCTGGAAAATATATTTTCTACTATTCTGCAAATCTTTGAAATTGGTTATGGATAGAAAAGCCCTCCATTTATTTTCTTTTTTGGAAATATTTAATTTGTTACAGAATGTGCTCATACAAATATAATTTCGGTTTTGTTTTTTTCCCTTTTATTTTCTGTGGTCAATTATATTGTTCGAATGCTTATGCTCAATATATTTCAAGTCATTTGTTATTTGATGACACATGAGTGCCTTAATGTGTATAATAAAAAAATAAAATAAAATAATTAAGTATGTTGGTCCTCAATGTTTTGTAGCCGTTGTTCGAAGCTATGCTAATTTCAATTAGCCTGTGGATTGCAGTTCACATTGTATGTTAGCATTAAGCTAACCGACTTTTCTTCTTGCTTTTGATTTCCTCAAACCCGCCGTGATATGATAGTCTCTCATTTCATAACAGCAAGAGAGTGAGCAGAGGAGTTAAGTAAAAATGTATGATGATGATGATCGAAGGTTACCCGAGTTGTCGGAGAGTCTGAAGCGAGCGCAGCAAAGCGAGCGTCTCCACTGCTTCTGAACGTTCTCTTTGAGGGCGCAGTGGAAGAAGAAGATGAAGAGGCCTGCGGCCGCGTTCAAGGCAACAGCAATGTGATGTCAGTTTATATTTCAGGATATTTTTTTGGGCAGCTTTTCGTTCCCAAAAAAGAAAAAATATTGAAAACCATTTTTAAGCTTGAAAACCTTGCAGCGAGTTGAAGATAGCGAAGAGGTAGACGAAGACGAGGCTGACCGGCCCCCAGGCGAAGAAGGCGAAGGCCCAGGTCATCCCGAGCAGGAAGGTCAGGCTGACCACGCTGCGGAGGTTGCGGACCACCTGAGCGCACAACAAGCAAGCGACGTTACCAAGGAGATAACGATAAACAGACGCGACGTCCGGTAGCAGTCCCGCGATCTGCTTTCGGTACCTCCTCCCGCAGCGTGCGGTTCCCGCGTTTGCCGTTGCGTCCGCAGATCTGCTGCATGACCACAACAAACATGGCCACGTTGAGTAGGAAGACGATGCAGAAGTAGGCCACGCACGCCAAGTAGAACACCACGTCTCTCCGGATCCAACAGCTGACGAGATGACACAACATTCGTCATGTGCATTACAACTATTGTGCATCAAGGGACGTACAGTCACCGTAGGCAGGTCAGGCTGTGCCGCCCCCTGTTGGCCGTCCTGTGCATGTGAAGAGTAACAACTTATGCCTTGGTCGGCATGTCGTAAACGATTTTGGGTTGTCTTGACGTAGCGTCGCCCGTGTAGTGTGACACGTTCAACGATTGGTCGCCTGTTGTCAGGGACGGTTCACGACCATCACGACGAAAGTCTAGCATGTTAGAATTTTTGCTCGTCTTGACGCATAATGTGACATACCTACGTCGGCGTACGTTTGGTTCCATAGCATTGACCAAAAGCGAGAGGGAGCGAAACGTCAATCACACACTGAACAGCACTTTATAGCTCTTTTTATTTATCTATACATTTGTTTATTTATTCGTTTATGTATTTATTTATTTATCCCCTGGATATTTCATGGGATGGGGCCAGACAGGTGCATCTCGAGCGAAAAAAAAAAAAAAAAAGCGCCTCGCTGCAGCGCTGCGGCTGCATGGAGCGCGCACGCATCCGTGCAACCCGTCAGGCAACGGCAACGTGAAAAGAGGACCAAAATATATTGTGACTGTTGTTCTAATAATTTCAGAGATTTGGGATATGAGTAGGGATTGGCACATATTTAGTGAGGATCGATCACATTTTCATATAGTCGGGCCAGGCCTCGCCGCCTTAACTGTCACCCACTCTCACTTGAAAGTTTTTTTTTTTTTTTTTCCCCCCTCGGAGTGAGTGGCGTACTATCCAATGCACCGTACTAAAACAAATCAAAAATACGAATAAATGAAGCAGTAAAAAATACTCAAACAATATAATATTTCAGTGTTTGATAAAATAAAAATCAAATAATAATAATAATAATAAAAATAAAATGTCATCCCGCAAATCAATTAACAAAATCTGCTATAATTACCCCGGCGCACATAGGCCTAAATAAATTAAAATACAGTGTTGGCTACTAAATCATATTTTTTTAAACACTATTGAGGAGCAGGGAGCACAAGCACCCATGCATGCTCCATTCACGCAAACACTCCCCTTTTTTTTTTTTTTTTTTTTTTTTGTCCCACCTCGCCGACAAACAATGGCCGACGCGTCTCTCTTGGCAAGACAACACGCGATGATCGGCTGGTGTCTTGTCGTGTTCAGACGTGTAGTGTGACTACACGCCCCATCCACGACACGGAGCGAATTTGTCGGGTAATGTGACAGCGCAACTGTTGTGTAAGACAAAAAAAATGCGTAGTCTGACATCGGCATTAAAGGGATACTTGACTTATTGAACCATTTTCAGCAGTATAAAGTTAATATTTTGTCCAGAATGAATTTGATAACGAAATTATTTTTCTTGTACAATTAATAACTTAAAACTTAAACTTAAAAACTAACTTTTCCACTTGCTGTCAACTGAAGATGTGATCACCTGTGCTGAGGAAGTAGTTAACGACCAATCATGGCTCACCTGTATTCTGGGTTTGGTCAGCAAACTGAGCCATGATTGTTCGTTACCCACTTCTTCAGCACAGGTGATGTCATTTTCAGTCAACAGCAAGTGGAAAAAATAGTGTTTGAATATATTTAGTGTACATGAAAAATAATAAAGTTACCAAATTAATTGTGGACAAAATATAATAAACTTTTTGTTGATGAAAATGGCTCAATGAGTCAAGTATCTCTTTCACAACTAGTGACACAAAAGTCATGCTTCGGATCAGATGCAGGTCACGTATTTGAGTCATGGATTGGATTGTTTTTCGGATCAGCAAAAAATAAATAAATAAATAAAATAATAATAAATAAATCACACTGTCTTCATTTATTTTGTAAAATGTTTTTTTCCCCATTAAATAAAAAATAAAAATAAAAAATTAAAAAATGTCTCATATAGCCGTTTAGGATTTAGGAACACAACTTTAAGTGCAATATGAGGCAGAAACATTCTTATTTTATACATATTTTATCAGGTATTAATGGCTTCCTAAAATCTAAACAGTTAAGTTTTACATTTTGAGTTGCTTTTCTATTTTTAAATGGGCAAAAGTGTTTTATAAAATAAATGAAAACAAAGTTCTATTTATCTTTTTTTTTTTTTTTAAATAATGAAAAGGACAAAGTGCAATTTAAGGCACATTCCCTTCCTTTAAAGGGTTACTTGACTCATTTTCAGCAGTAAAAAGTTAAAGGGATACTTCACTTATTTAGTCAATTGTAGCAATAAAAAGTTAATATTTCATCTATAATTAATTTGATACTTCCATTATTTTTCACAAACAAATAGTACCTTTAAAAACACATTTTGCAATTTGCTGTCGACTGATAATGACATCACAAGGGCTCAGGTAACCAATCACAGCTCACCTGTTTTCTAGGTTTGGTCGAGCTGAGCTGTGATTGGTTACCTGAACCCTTGTGATGTCATTTTCAGTCGACAGCAAGTCGCAAAATGTGTTTTTAAAGGTACTAATTGTACATGAAAAATAATGAAAATATCAAATTTATTATAGGCAAATTATTAATGCCTATTATTATTTTATAATTATTTTGCCTCCCTGCTTGACACTCAGCATTAAGGGTTGGAATTGGGGGGTTAGATCACCAAAAATGATTCCAGAGAGCGGCCCCTGCTGCTGCTCACCGCTCCCCCAGGGGATGGGTTAAATACGGAGAACAAATTTCACCCCACTTCGGTGGATGTGACATTCAGTGGTAAATAATAATGTTTGACTGCCAAAAATGGCTAAATAAGTAAAGTATCCCTTTAATATTTTGTCTATAATTAATGTGGTAACTTCATTATTTTTCATGTACAATTAATACCTTTAAAAAGTAATTTTTCTATTTGGTGTCGACTGATGACATCACCTGTGCCGAGGAAGTAGCTAACAACCAATCACGGCGCAGGTTGCTGACCACCCCCCAGAAAACAGGTGAGCCATGATTGGTCGTTACGTACTTCCTCAGCACTGGTGATGTCATCATCAGTCGACAGCAAGTAGAAAAATTACTTTTTAAAGGGTACTAAATTGTATATGGAAAAGAATGAAGTTATCAAATTCATTCTGGACAAAATATTAACTATTCACTGCTGAAAATTGCTCAATTAGTCAAGTATCCCTTTAAACATGGAGCGTGAATTACAAAATAGTTGTGGTCCAGAACATTGAAAAAGAATTCAAAGCCACTTACGCCGGACATTTCTGCCGTATTATACAATGACGGCGTAATTAATTCGCCGTTTCTTAGCGTCGTGTTGATGTTGGTGGCACCTCAATGTCAATCAAAACTACGATAAAGAAATCCTAAACGTCTAAAAGGGAAGTCAAGTTGATGTGGGTCAACTTCAAAGTAAAAGTCTACTAAAGCTATCTACATTGATGGCAGTGTATTATTTGGTAAACTTCATTTTGAAGTAGGTGGCGTGTTACGTTGAGTATGAGCTTGAGTCTCCGTAAACAAGAGCAGAAAAAAAAATCCCGAATCATTAATTTGAGGACTAATTTCACACACACACAAAAAAAAACGCATGCACACTTTCTTTGTTTTTTCCCTCCACCATCAACCAATCTGCACAATCCGAACTGACCGCGGATCAATGCTGACCCGTTTCCCCACTACTTACAACTGTGACGGTCCTTCACCAAACTGTCCGTCGCCGTACTCCTGGGGCCCGTACGAGTGTTTATCCACTGCCAGGATCAACCCCACCACCACGGCGGGAATACCTGGAAAGATAAGAGAATACTAGTTCTACTGGCGGACAAAGAAGTTATGAAGACTACGGACTAAAGACGGGGAAAAGACTCACCCCAGCCCAGCAGGCAGAACTTGAGGATGTATCGGTGCACGTACGTGTTGAAGACTTTGACCAGCGCAATGTACATGTGCACCGACTCCAGGCCCATCCAGGTGAAGGACGTCAACAGGAAGTAGTGAAGCAGCGCCGCCGCCGCCACGCACAGCGGCACGTTGCGTTGCCACGACAACCAGCCGTTGAGGAGGAACGTCATGTTAAGGAGCAGCAGCGAGGCGCTCAGATTCATCAGGATCTTGGACGGGTAATCTCGTCGCAACTTCCTACAGCGTACAGTAGAGATCACAAGAATAAAGTTGCTAGGAGAATGTTAGTCCCCGGTATCAGGAAATCATCTATTTTTAATCGCTCAAGTTTCAATTTAAAGTGCCTTGCAAAAGTATTGCTGATTACTGATTTTACAAGGCCCACTGAATATTGTGTGATGTTGCTGTAAAAACATGGAACTTACCAAAAGAAAGATTTGTGTCTCTTCTTTCATCAGGAAAAAAAAGTATATTTCTAACTGTTTCTGTTTTCCAGCAATTAGCATTAGAATATAGCTAAGTTGATCTCTTCTACTCACCACCTGCTGGCCGTTTTTGTAATAACTACTATTGTTTAAAAGTTCTCTTCAGTTCAGAGGCTGCATCAAAGCCTTCTGGATGCTCTAGCATAAAAAAATAAAATAAAAATGTATAAATAGTACGTTTTGGGACCATGGTAATACTTAATATAGAACGTATTTATACTACGTTTTTGTGAGCAAATTAGCTAACCAGTGATTTGTCTTTATTTCATACTTTGTATTTGTATAGTGATTTAAAAAAAAAAAAAAGGGGGATTGATGTTGGTCATTGTTTTCCAAAGTAAAAACAGATGTTTGCAAATGTCTTATTTCAATTAAACACAGAAGATATTAGTATGAAATCTTAATCTTATTTCATGAATGACTACATAAATCAATAAACAACTACTGCTGATATGCTGAAATCAAAGGATTTTGAGAATTTTTAATTAAAAAATGGCTCCAAACGGTTACTTGATTTTTAAAAATAGTTGTCGATTAATTTGATAATCAATAATTTGTCGATTAATCTAGACATAATTTGTTTGATGTTTTTGTTGTATGTATCTTCTGTGATAAACTTCATGTGTGGGCGGGGCTTGGCAACTCACTCGAAGGCGAGGTAGGTGAGCAGCGTGGCGGCCGAGAAGATGGCCGACACGCCGCAGCCAACGAAGGTGATGAAGGTGAGGATGCGGTTGTGGCGCCGGTCAATGTGCGGAGACACTCCCGAAATGTCCTAAATACAAAAAATAAAAAAAACATTAGTATTTTATTTTATTTTTTTAAATCACAAATGGTCACAAACCATCATGGCTGCCTTCCGTAGCTCACCATGAGGATCCCGAAGTGCGTCAGGTGGTCACACAGGCAAACCGTTTTGTTGACGCTAGACTCTTTGGACACGCTGCAGCCGTTGCCATTCCAGCCTCCGCTACCACCTGGTGGACACACAACAAAATGATATCAACACGCTGCAGCGTCAACAATAGTCGTGTGTGTCATCATCACTGACCGTTCATGCTGAAGTCCCAGAAGACGCAGACTGGGCTGAGGATGGTCTGAAAGGAGATGATTGATCGTCATGGCAACACAAGTCCAAATGTTCTTTTGAGGAAACAAGAAAAAAAAAAAAAAAGTCTGACTTGAGGTTCCAGATGACTGATCTGGATCTCCACGGGGTCCTTCAGTTCACTGATGCGGCGATTCACCACACTGCTCGCCACCACGTAACTGATCAGCGCACGGCCGTCCTGCTCCAGCTGACCGACAACATGAGGGACATTGCAGACGTCAGACATGAGGGACGTTAGTATTGAGGACCAAAACTGACAAAAATAAATAAATAAATAAATAAATAAATGTGAATAAAAGTAATAAATATAAATTAAAAAATAAAATACAAAAAATAATGGAAATAAAAAAAAAAATACAAAAACTAAAAATATATAAATGTGCAAATAAATATATAAATAGAATTAAATATCAATCAACCAATAACTTTTGTTTACTTATTTTTTTTAATTATATATTTCATATCCCTTTTTATTTTCACTTTTATTTCTTTATGTTCGCATTTTTGGTAGCGATAGACCGATATGTTTTTTTTTTTTCTTTGTACTTATGCATAATATGATATAATTTACTGCCATCCTTATTGATGAGAGTTGAAATGTGACCTGGAAGAGGCTGGTGGTGCTGAAGAACAGGAAGTTGATGCGGGTCGGCAGGGATGCGTCCACCCCCGACAGCAGCGAGGGCGGGAGCGTGACCTGAGCCAGCGGGTTGATCTGCTCTGATTCGAAGTCAATCTGAAAGGGGGGGACCAACAATCAATAACGTGGTTGTCCAAATCTGGCGCTGTAAGCAACGCGGTGGCGTTTGCGCTACCTACCTGCGGGTCGGTAGAGTTTGTCGGGATGAAGGCGCTGAAGGACGTCCCATTGAAGGCGGACGCGTTGAAGGCCGACACCCCCAAAGCCAACCGTCTGGACCTGATGCTCACGCTCGAACCTTCGAACTGCAGCTTGTCCAAAAGATGATCCACCGCCTTCAACGCTCTAACAAGTCACATGACAGCGTCAACAAGCTAAACACGCCCACGAGACATCATTACAATAGTTTCTCAAAGCTAGACAACAACAACAACAACAACAACAACAAATTTTTGTTTTTAGCTGACACAAACGTACCTGTCCGAGGCGGGTGCGAGGTCGCTGTGGGGGCTGCTCATGACGTTGGAGATTATAGTGACCACCGTGGATGCCAAGCTGGTGTTGATGTTGGCCACGCCCACCAGCTGCTGCACTTTGCTCACCACTTTGGACACCTGCGCACACAAATTCACGCCAGATGGCGGCCGGCGGAGGCGTGATAAACACGGCGGGGGAGGTGGGGGGGGTGAAGGCGGGCTCACCTCTTCCCGGGACAGCTGGTTGTCGGTGATGGCGGCCAGCTGCACGGCGACATCGGCGGCGTTCTCTGCAGCCAAGACAGGACACATGATTAGGAACGGTGCCTGGGGTCCATCGGTGTGACTCCGAGGCGGGGGGGCTACCTGCCGAAACCTTGATAGCGTCGATGTCAGTGCAGTTGCTGAAGTCGGCGGATGACCAGAAGGATGAAAAGTTGTGAAGGTCGATCAAGCTAAAGAGAGAGAGAGAGAGAGAGAGAGAGAAACGCGAGTGAGAAGCCTCTCACCACTTCCTGTCTTGTCCTTCCACTTCCTGTGAACAGTGGTGGGAACAAGCAAAATACAAATACTTTGTTATTGTAGCTAAGTCGAGTTTTCATTTACCATGTACGGGTGGCGCTCTGCTCTTTGTTGGGGAAGCACGGCAGGAAGTGGGCTGCGCTGGGCCGGCTCTCAGGCCAGCGGTAGTGAACCGTCTCATCTTCTGGACAGTTCTCTAGTCGGCCACCATCAACAACAACATACAATATTTGTCAGTCAAAATAATAATAATACAAAAAGTAACAACAAAAACTTCTAGCCTTGGGACTGCTTTTGCATTTAACTACAAGACCAACCAATCATTACACAGAAGTACTGAGCATAGTGTTCCACAGGGGTCCATATTGGAACCACTTCTCTTTAACCTTTACATTAAAGGCCGTCCGTGTCTGCCGGTTTCACTCAGGAAAATGCACTTTTTAAATACAGGATTTAAACAAACAAATAATTTCTCAATTTACAGATCTGGGCTTTTCTTAAAGTGTGGGGGTGATTTTGTCCTAAACCCCCACACCCCCAGCCTGCCATTTTGTATTTGTTTTGTAAACAGCAGGCCGTTTCTGTGGAAAGACAGTGTTTACACCCCTCCTGCCAATCTCAGAGTGGGGGGTGGCGTGTCGCAAACGGGGCCGGGAGAACGTGTCGACTGCGTGACGTCACTACCGCGGCAATTTAAAAGCACGCACGGATTATTATTATGTTTTCACTCACTCACTCACTCACTCACTCACATGTGTGAACGAGTGAGTGAAAAATAAAATCCGTCCGTGCTTGGCAGGAGGGGTGTAAACACTGTCTTTCCACAAAATGGCAAAATACAGGCTGGGGGTGTGGAGTTTTAGGACAAAATCACCCCCACACGTTATGAAAAATCCATATCTGTAAATTGAGAAGTAGTTTGTTTGTTAAAATCCTGTATTTAAAAAGTGCCTTTTCCAGAGTCAAACCGGCAGACATGGCCTTTAACAATTTTGTTAATTTCTCAAATGTGTTTACAAAGTTTTACTTGTGCAAGACCCGAGTCAAAATGACAAAAATGATCGCTGCAAATTACAGATCTCTGTCTACACCATCCCATTTGTTTTTTTTTGTTTTTTTGTTTTTTTTTTCTTTTAAAAGAGCTCAGAATTGTTCATTCGATAGTCTTACCGATTCAACGTCTTATCATCATTGCTCTTTTTGTGTGTGTGTGTGTGTGTGTGTGCGTTTGCGTGTGTGCGTTTGCGTGTGTGCGTTTGCGTGCGTGCGCGTGCAAATACGTATAAATTTATACTCATTAATTCACCTAAAACCTTGTAAATATACCATTACCCTTCGCCTTAACCAGGTACTTCAGAATCTTGCCAGAGTCGTGAGGTTCAAATGGTCAGGAGACCAGAGAAAAGGTCAGAAAAAATAAAGAGAAAAGAAAGATAAATCAAAGTGAAATCCAGCACCGACCAAACACTTCCTGCCTTCCCCATGGTTACAAAATCAAAGTCTTAAGCCAACCCCGGAAGCCTCTAAATTCCAACAAATTAGCGAGATCTCAAGAGACCAGAGGAAAAACTAAAGAGAGGAAGGAGGGAAGGTTCGATGAGGCAGAGTGAGATCCATAGAAGCCAGTACATCCAATCCATCAAAGTGAAATCCAGCACCAAGCAAACCCCTCCTGCGTGGTTACAAAACCAGAGTCTTATGCCAACCCCAGAAACCTCAAACTTCCAATAAATTGAGATCTCAAGTGACCAGAGGAAAAACTAAAGAGAGAAAGGAGGGAAGGATAGATAAAGCAAAGTGAGATCCACAGACACCAGCACCCACTGATTCAAGGGGCTGTGGGAGGGAGAGGCAAATTCTGTTTGAGTTTCAGTAGATGCTGGTGCGATGGATCTGGCATGCATAAGGACCACCACCAAAGAAAGAAGCCGTCAACCGCGGTCCAGCAAAGCGAGCACCACACCCACCCCCCCCGGAATCCCCAGGCCGCGGCAGCACCAAGGCCACCCCCAAGCCACCCGAGCGGACACCGGTCGGCGAGCCGACCCAGACGCCCGGAACACCCCCGCCCCAGCCCCGGCCCACACCCCCGAGCCCAAGGCCGCAGAACGAGGCCCGGCGGGCCCCCACAGCGCCCCACCGGTCCCCAGCCCCCATCCCATTTGTTTTGTTTTGCTTGATTTTTCAACTTTCATGGGAAAATAACACCCAGCAACCGAAGAAACAATAGCAATCGGCTCGCATCGTTCCCATGTTGACGTCATGAGTTTCTGAAGGAAAAAAAAAAAGAAGATATTTGGCCACCAGAAAAAAAAAAGCTGAATATCATCAACTTATGTGTTTTATATGCCCAAACCCTCTCCATCTTCAACAGGAAATTAAAAACTGAATTATTGTCCATGTGTTTATGATTTGCTTTGAATGAGTAGAAATAACAATAATAACAGTCAGTGTAGTCTGCCAGGACGTTGGGAACAAGAACAGAATGTGCGTGTCAGGACAAGATGTGAATAAAAGCGCATGTGCGTTTGGTGGCGTTACCCAAGGGGCTGACGCGAATGGAGTTTGCGTGGACCTCGAGACCGGCACCGATGTGAGGATCACCACCAGAGATTCTGTCCCGGACTTCCGCTGGGACACCCGCGAGGTCATCAGTGATGTCATGGTGGCGCAGCAGGGCTCGACACAGGAAGCTGTGCGACACCAACAGCTCAATGTCAACACCACACAATGAAACCATGACCTTTAACCTGACAGGTGAAGACTTTGACCTTGAGTGACCTCCAGGCTGGACGCTGCGGGAAGTAGAAAAGTTAGTTAATGTGACATGTACTAAGCAAAGACATCTTGTTCTCCGCTAAGCTGCAACTCACCTGAGCGAGTCCACGGAGGCGGCGTGAGTCCAGTTGTAGAACGTCTCGTTCAGCTGGCGTGGCAAACAAACATGCTAATGTTAGCCCGACACTAGCATTAACATGAACGTAACATAAGTAATAACCCAAATCTAACATTAGCATCAGAAACCATTAGCATCAACTAAAACATCAGACTCTCTTTGCATTAGCTCTACCATTAGCATTAGCCTTAGCATTAGCCTCCAATGTCATGAGACTGCTAAACGACCTTACCCAAAAGGCCACAGCTTCCTCCACATCAGTTTGAGTCAGCGTCGAGCTCCCATCATGCACCACCAGAGTCAGCCTGTAGAACAAGGCCTCTGCGCACAAAGGAGACCAACAGAATACGTTTGATTGGATTTTTATTATCATTTCACATTTTGTTCCAACACTACACCAACGTGATTGCGTTATTGAAACACCGCTGCTGCTATGTTTGGTTTTGGCCACCAGATGTCAGTCTGGCGTCATTCTACAGTAGTCACACAAGCAGTCAGGAAGGAGATGAAGAGCAGCACAACCAGCCAATCAAAAGATCAAGTAGTTGCATTGATGAACCAATCACCAGCCACCAGAACCAGAAAGACTCTGCCCACTCTCCTGATTGGCAGCTGTTAAATCACCCAAGAAGAACCAATCAAAAATGCAAAATCAATTCAAAAGCTTGGTATGATCATACTTGATGATTATGATTAGAATTGGTCATGTTGACCTACTGTCCCTCGTCCAATCACGGCCGTGCTTGCATGGACACGCCCCCCACAGGCCTGCAGCCATGTTGTTTATGGGATGGAGCACGTGGATGGGGGAGGGGCTCGGCCCTGGGATGCCAGGAGAGATGGCGCTTGTGTTTGTTAGCTGAGAGGAAGTGAGGTCATTTGCAGGAGGTGTGGCCAATGTGAGGGCGAGAACAGTTGGAGCTGAGGGTGGGCGGAGTGTGAGAAGAGGAGTCAAGTGAGGGAGAGGCGGAGACAGAGGATGAAGGGGAGGAGGCGGGGTCCGAGAAGGGTGAGGGGTCAAGTAAGGGAGGGGAGGAGATCTTTGAGGAAGGGGAGGGGTTAGATGAAGAGGAGGAGTCAAATGAGGAAGAGAGGTGAGATGATGAAGAGTAGGAACCAGAGGAAGGTGGGGGGAGGAGCTTAAAAAAGGGTGGGTCCTCATAGTCTGCTGATTGGAGGCGGAGTCAAAGTGAAGGGGTGTCATCTGTGGACCCGCCTCCTGCCTGATCTCAGGCATCACAGGAAGTGTGTCTGACAAAACGGGAAGTGACGAGACGCCACCTGACAAAGTCGTCACGTGTGGTGGGACCAAGTCATGAGGAAGTGAGGGGTCGTGACCTGATGCTGCCGACAGCCAATCAACCGGCAGCGCGGCAAAGCCTCTTTTGAGTTCGAAGGCTGGAAAAGTTCCAAATTTCCCACCTGGGGGAGCTGGAGCAGGACCATGAAAGCTGGCATGTGATTCGTCGGTGTGTTCTGGGTTGGGAGTGGGCGGAGCTAAGGAGCGCTGAGACAGGGTTGACGCAGCCAATGAGCTTCTAGAAGGCTTCTGTGGAGGCGGGGCATGGAGAAAGGATGGCAGAGAATGGTGTGGAGCAAAAACAGCAAAACTTGTGTTGAGGGCAGGGCTTAACAATCTCTGGAGAGTTGATGCTCCGCCCCCCTGGTTGATGTCTCCACTTCCTGTTCCAGTGGTGGAGTTATACACAAGAGGCTTGGCGATGGCTGTTGCCCGCAGCCTGGGCGGGGCTTCCGTGGCGGGCGGCCGGCGACCGCCACTCGGCTTCCTGAGCGGCGTGGAGACGAAAGCCAGGAAGGGGCGCCGCCCACCCGGTAATCTAACAGGAAAGGCAGGCAGCCCGGGGAGCGCTGGTGCCTGCGGGGCTGGTGGGGCGAGCACTATGGAAGGCGTGGCTTCATATTTTGGGGGAGCGAGCAGGTGCGCTGATGGGGGTGGCCGCTGAAGTGGTACTTTGGGTGGTCTTGAAGCAAAAACAGGAGCATGCCTCCAGACGGCCGGCCAGGGGGTTGAATGTGCCGGTGCAATGTCATATTTTGGGAACCTGTGTATGGGGCGTCCCTTATGGTAGCTTGTCTTTGTGGGTTCGACGTCTTGCTGCAGAAACGCTGCCGCCAGGAGGCGGTGCCGTGCACATGACAGGAAATAAACAACAGCCATAAAAAAACAAACAAAAAAAGCAGTGATAGATTATACTGACACTGATATTTTATCATAATTGGTCTAGGATTCTGCGTCTAAATTCATTTCAAATTGATTGTTTGGTACCAAAATGCCACCAGATGACGCCAAGTGATCAACGGCATCTCAGCAAATTTACAGATGGGGATCAACGAATGAGAGCGCTCATTCTAACGCTAAGAGAAAGCAGTGCAGCAGAGAGCATTAGCATTTTAGCATGGCTGAACGTGAGCAGCACAAAGAAACAGCCACACGACAATTAGCATGGCCACCTAGCAATACCAAATTTCAAACATAAATTTTCCTTGCTATAGACAAGAGGTGAAATCAGAACACGTGAGTTTTAGTATGAAAAATTTCGTACATATTCTAATAATTATGGTTTATGATCTTGTGGATTAAAATCATCGTCACGGCTTGAAGTGTGCTAAGCTAACCCCCGTTAGTGCAAGAACTGGTCTTACCAGGCCTTGGTGGGTTAGTGAGGTTGTTGTTAGTGATGGCAGCCAGTGGATGGCGCTGCGTCTGGTGAGCTACACGAGACGTAAACGGCAAAACATCACAACACAACACGTCAGCCCAGCATGATCCGTAACTTCACATGAAACTTTTTTTTGTTGCTTTCCATTGTGAAGTCAATTAGTACATCGATTCCATAAAGTTTTCTCTTAACCAAAAGGCTATCAACACCTACCATATGTGTAAATATTTTGGTATTTTTGTAAACTTTTAGCCCCCTTGGCATGTTCTATTTTTTTGTTATTATTATGTATAATCAACAACTTTGTTCATTCGTTGATTATGACGATGATACAAATAGCTATTGATGTAAGTTATACAAATGTCAATCAAAAGAAGCTAATTTGATGACATGAAAAACAACAACAAAAAACAAACATTTACTTCACATTTTCAAACACAAAGCTAAATAGACCCAAAAGTTGAATGCCTGCGCGCGTGTGTGTGTGTGCGTCTGTAGCTGTCAGTCACAGCACAACAAACACAAGTTGATTGACACCAGTCAAACATCAGTCACTTTTTCCTCTTTTAAAAAATTTATGAAAAACTAAAAATAAACCTGTAGTGTTGTGGATCCATCCATTGTGCCAAAGATTCGCTTAAAAGGATTTTTTCCCCCCTCTTGCCAGCTTCATCCAGAAGCAATCACAGTATTGATTACACTCATTGAAAAAGAAAAAAAACTGATCGGTGCTAATGGAGAACCCACAAACACAGACACACACACACAGACTTTGACTGTCCGAGCTTGCCACTAGCGTAAAAGAAACCTTGACCTCGTTTTCGTTTATGCTGGCCAATGAAGGCTTACCCGAGGACCACCTGCTGGTTGTGGTGAAACTGGCGATACTGGTGGGGGTTAGAGGCATGCGGGTGGGCGGAGAGGCTGGGAAGGACAATGAACAAGAGCAACAGTCCAAGTGGATGGAGAAGCACATGACATTCGACATTCCATTCCTACGTTCGCAAATTGCACAGACGTCTTGGTGTTGTTGTGAATCAGTGTAGAAAAGTAACTTCCCCAATCTTGCTCACATGAGTCCAGAATCAAAATTCCATTTACACTCGAGAGGGGAAAGAAAAGTTGGCAGGAGAGAGCAAAACAAAAGGATTATCAACATATGCTGGGGAAGGCACCACCGAGGAAGAGGAGGAAAGTGGATGAAGGTTGATGATGTGGAAGTAGCGAGTGTGTGCGTGCATGTGCGTTACCTACCGTGTGTGCGTGTTGCATTAGTAGCATGGATGGTGTTAGTGGAGTCAGCAGGAGAGGAAGCGGCTGCGGGAATGTCGCAAGGAGAGACAAGACAAGTGGGATGACCAACATGAGTGAATGTTCATCGCACGCACGCATGTACGCACAACATCCTGTGCGGGTGACAACGGTGAAAGCAAACGCACATCCCAGCGTGGATATGTTGTCACATTGCTCGCGTGCGTTTATTTTACTTTTTTTTTTTTACCTGGACATCCCAGATGTGAGGAATCACATTTGCCGTGGAGGGAGCCGTTGCTGGGCAGGGACACACCTAAATGGCAAAAGAATACAAATGTAGCGCTTCCTTGCTGACGCGGACAACGATGGCTGCCAACAGTCAGCTTGTTTACAAAATCCCAAATGTTCGCCATTTGGTCGCTAAATTTAGTCAACTCTTCAAGCTCATTGCACCCCACCAAAAGCAACGAGCAATTTCAAATCACTGCTAAGAAGGATTTTTCCACCAAGAGGAAGCACTTATAGTATTTTTACATTGATTTGATTTGATTGAACATATAAAGCAAACAGCAGAAAAAACAGAAATCAAAAAGAAAAGAAAAGAAAACTTCAATAAAATCATCAATCAATCATAGTTTACATGTTTAAAAGGGAGTAGGAAGAAGTTAAAAACTTATCTAGTCCTACCCCTTTTACTTTGTATATTTAAACTTATTTCATTATTTATACAATACTAATTTACGATATAAAAAAATAAATAAATGTATAAACCTGGTTATATATACAAGTGCACTTAGACATTGTTTGCATATGGAGAAAAAAAAACCATTTATTTATATTGTTTCAATTGAAGTTGATGCAAGTTAAGTTATTGATGGAAAATATGGAAAATACCGTTTTAAATAGAGGTGGGAACCTCTAGGTACCTCACAATGCAATACGATATGTAATACAAGGCTCACGATAACGATTATCTCAAAATATGACAAGGCGATTATCGATATATTGGTCAGGTAATAAATCCACGATAATCTCCAATAATTTATATATATATATATATATATAATATACAAATATTAGCATTTATAAATACAAAATATATTAATAATAAAACTAAACTCATTAGTCTTCTTCGCCTGAAGACTTGCGTCCATTTCCCACCACTCTGATCAGGTGCTCCCCCTAGTGGCCCGCCAAGTAATTTCTCAATAAGTAATGAACAATGGAGTTGTTATAGTGGCTAAATAATACTACAAATATCGCGATACTTATGTAGGCATATCAATAATCTATCGGGAGACAAAGTATCATGATTTATAACAATATCGATATATCGTCACACTCCTAGTTTCAAATCCTAGAAGTGACTTGTCTGTCATTTTATTTTTCTATTGGTGAAGAGGGAAAAAATAAAAATAAAATTTTGGTGAAAAATACTCAAGTATTGAAAATTGGACATAGGCAAATAAAACCACACGTTTTGTTTTAGGCGTAAAATGTCAAAAAAAAATAAATCTTTCTTTTGTCTTTTTAAGACAGTTCACATACAGACATGCGTAGTGTGTTGGTGTGCGCGCACACGTTCGCACACAACCGGCATGTCGTCTGTTGAGAATTCAAGGGAGCAGCTGGACTCCATTAGCTTAGCGGCCCAGTGGAATGTGCTAGTCATTTTCCTCACTGCTTCCATTTTGAGGCGGAAGTGGCCGCAAGGCAACAACAAACAAGGCAACACATGATGAACAAATAAGGAAACAAACATGGAAGCCAACAAGGGTAAAAACTAAGAAGCAAAGAAGGAAACAAATAAAGACACAAATAAGTACAACAAAGTAAGGAACGAATGAACAAACAATAAAACAAAGAATGAAGCAAACAAGGAAAAAATAAGGAAGAAAAAGCAAGAAACGCCAACAAGAGAGGAATGTGCTTGTTATTTTCCATGCTGCTTTTTACTTGGATGTACAAGTGACTTCCTAGCCAGAGCATGACAAACAAGAAATGAGAGAAACTAGAGTAGTGAGAGACCATACAAGAGAGACTCTTTAGAAACTAAAGGGAAATGAGAGAGACCATAGAGGAGACAATAGAGCAAACTTCGCTATTAAAAAAATCCATTTTAGGCCAAATAAATAACCAAAAAGGTGTCTGGACCCATAAAATATTTGAAGATTATGACAAAGGAAAAACTTTGTGTTAGTCTAATGTACTGAGCTTGCAACACAACACAATATGCAGCATATTCTTCTTTTTTTTTTTTTTTTTTTTTTTTTTTTTGTAATTTTCATAGTTCGTTTTTCATACATTTTCAAACTTTTCTGTTAAATTCCTGACATTTTTGCCTATTTTACAATTATGGTAATTTTCTGTGTCATCTTCTTTTTTTTTATTTTATGACTATATTTACTGCCTTTTCTGACATTTTTGGCAATTTTGTGGACATTTTATGGTACATTTTAGCATTTCTTCTTTTGTCATGATACTTTTTTGTGCTTTTTTTTTTAAATATAGATTTCCTGACTTTTTTGTGGAAATTTTGTGGACATTTTATGGTAATGCTCAGGATTTCTTTTGTTTTTGGACATTTTAGGTGACCGTTTGAACATTTCCTTTTCTGCCTTTTTTTTATTCAATTTCATTTTTTGACAATTTCATGGACATTTTATGGTAAATCTCTGCGTTCCGCCTTCCTTTATTATTTTTTTAAAATAAATTTTTAGGTATATTTTTTAATCTTTTCATCTTTTGCTGACAACTTAACAAATTTGGATTTTGATATTTTGTAGAATATTCATTGTAAAAAAAAAATCAAAATTATGAATTAGTTTGAAGAATATTTTATCTAACAATATAAAATAAATATGTAATAAATATATAATTTTCTACTAACTTTTTTTTAAGAGATCCACTGGGACCCACAGGAGAGGGAATAAAGAGCTACATGTGGCTCCAGAACTGCAGGTTGCAGAACCCTGCTATAGAGAAAGAAACTAGCAGGAAATTTTAGAGACCTTAAAAGATAGACTTTGAGAAACAAGAGAGATCATAAAGGAGAGGCTATAGAGAAATGAGGGAAGGAAGAGAGACCACAGAGGAGCGACGACAGAGAAACTACAGGAAAATGAGAGACTTGATAGAAGCAAATCTAGAGAGAAACACGAGAGTCAAGAGGCAATTCACAGAGAACCAAGCGAGAGAGACGAGAGAAACTGGAAATGAGCCGAACGAGAGCGAGACTCGAGAGCGACTCACTGCAGCTAAGGGTGGCGTCCGTCTGGGCCAGGGTGGGAGGTACGTCCCAGAAGCTGTTGTCCCAGTCGATGACGTTTCCCGCCATGTGGCAGGTAAGCGCGTTGAGCTGCTGCACCGTCATGGCGTAGTCCCAAACACGAACGTTGTACACGCTCCCCGAAAAGCTGTGAGGCCCTGATCGCAACAACAAATGTTAGCGAAAAAAAAAAAAAGGAAAACGGAATATGGTGAAACGTTTATCGCAAGTTGCTCATCTCTCAAATTTTTAGAATTTTAGTCCAACCGCCACCACGTTTGAGGGGAAAAAATGGCCTCACCTCCCAAGCGAAAGGTGCCACCGCCCATCACCGAGCGTCCGCTGGAGTCCGAGCAGGTCTTGGCCCAGTGGTTCCCTTTGAAGTAGACTCCTACGCGGCCGCTGGACGACGCCCACAGTACGCACAAGTCGCTCATGGAGGACGTCCAGTCGGCCGCCGTCACGATGGAGTCCAGCGAGCACGTCACGCCCTCCACCACAATTTTGACGTGGCCTCCGTCCGCACCCAGCGCCAGCGCCGTGCCGCCGTCCGCGTCGGCGTACGTGAAGATCCACTCCGCCTGCGTGGCACACCGTCAGAATGTTAACGTCGGCATAGTGATGGAATGGGAAGTGTCAGCAGAAGAATATGAGTCACAGAAGAAACCTATCATACCCGTGTTCACCCAGAAGCTAAGCTTCGTTCCTCAATCAAATCTTGTACCGACAGAAAACGTTTCAAGACGTGCGAGTGTCCAAAAGAAGACGCTCAGGACGTTTAACGGCTCTAATATATGTGCCAAGTCTGGAGTAGTGTTAATTTCGTCAACGCACATTTTTCACCAGACTAAAACTAGACTAGACTAAAACCTTCATTAATAAACAATAACTACGACTAAATCAGTACGCATTTTCATCGACTAATTAATATGAGACGAAAATGTACTGCACTTAATAAAAACTGGACTAATATCTATGGATATTTTAGTTCATGAACAAAAACCAGATGAAAATTATGTGATTTTGTAAAAAACAAAACAAAACAAACAAACAAACAAACAAAGAAATCAAACAAAAAAACAAAACGGCTATCACGTTCCAACAATAATGTTAATCCAACCGCTAACTAATGTTTGCTAACTTGCTAGCTCGAAGCATGGAAGCCACTTGTAGCCACTTGTTGATATACTATAATTGTGTCAAGTTGTTTTACATAAAAATGATTCGAGAAAATTGTATGTGAAATAGTTTTGGATTCGAAATGTTCAACATATCTGCTGACAAAAAAATATATACAGGGGTAAAATGATTGTCCTGACTAAAACTAGACTAAAATGTTGACAGGCTTTGTTGACTAAAATTAGACGAATAAAATAAAGACCAAAAGGATAGTTTTATAGTCGACTAAAAATAGACTTAAATAAAAACAGGATGGGATGGACTAACTATGATGAAAACGAACAAGCATGATTGAAACTGGACAAAAACAGACAAAATTAAAAAATGCTGGAAAAAAATTAACACTAGTCTGGAGTGGCGCTGTAGCGCTGCCGCAGGGCGTTAATGGAAAGCGTAGAAGAAGAATCCGCGATGACGACGAACCAGTGCCATATTAATTTCTCGGCATACGATCCTGTACATTTATAGTATCAAAATTAGAGAACATTTGAGACAGTAATTCGTAGAAACAACAGGGGTCTACTGAGCGATAAAAGAAAAGGGGGTCTTCAAAGTAGTTTAAACAGTAGTCTGCTTGCGAGATAGGAGGAGTAAGATGGCTGCCCTGTCGCTTCAGCGGCGTGTACGGGCTATCGACTATCCAGTAATATATACAGATCAGTGAGACGAACACGGGAGAGGTGACAATGCCGGGTGATTCAAGTCCAACAACATCACGCAAAACATTTTGTTGTAAAAACATAAACAAGCTAAGGAGGTTGCGTAAAACGACGACGACAACACGGCTATCCGCCACTGTTGGTAACACGAGAATTACATCATCACTGGAGCAGGGTTATTATAGTTTGGGAATTTTCATTTTAGTTAGTCTTTATTTTGTTTTTTCAAATTTAGTTAGTTCTAATTAGCTTTGAGGGTGGTTCTGTTATTTTTTAAAATTAGTTTTAGTTATTTAATACTTAGTTTTAGTTAAAAAAAAACAACAACAAAAAAAAAACGTGTATTAAAACACAATGGGAGTGATCATTTGAAGGTGCTTTTTTGGCTGCTGCTAGACGACGTCACTTCTGTGTGACACACTTTCAAATCAAAATAAATCTACTTAAAATCTCATTTAAAATCATCCCCAAAGGCTCATGCATTCAATTAATTGCCAAAGCATACAACGAAGAACATTTTTGCTATAGTTATAGTTAGTTTTAGTTACCGTATTTTCTGCACTATAAGGCACAACTAAAAGCCTTTAACTTTTTCAAAAACCGACAGTGCGCCTTATAATCAGGTGCGCCTTATACGTGGCTCAATGTTGGTTAAGTACGGCTTACCATAGTCTGGGGTGTCACCGAAGTAACAGCAGTTAGAACGGTAGTAACACACCTAAACAAGGCTGGGAAATATTGTAGATATGGATAGTAACGTTTGAACAATATTGAGTTATTGTTTTTCGTTAATACGGAACCATATTGTGACTGCACTACCGGTAACTTGTTTTGGGAGTAAACAAAGTTGTCAGAATGCCGGTTTGTATTCAATTACCGCTCATAAATATTGACTGACTCATCTGTTTTGTTCAGATTCCCTTTAGCACAGCTCCCTCCAGGTTGTAAGCGTGGCAAACTGCGGTCCTCAAGGGCCAGAGTCCTGCAGGTTTTATGGATTTCCCTACTCGAAGTGCAGCTGATTCCAATTAACAGGCTCGTTATCAGGCTTCTGCAGAGCTTGCTGATGAGCTGATCATGAATCAGCTGTGTTGAAGAAGGGAAATATCCAAAACCTGCAGGACTGCAGCCCTCGAGGACCGGATCTCGCCACCCTTGATCTATTGTATGCTTAATGCAACCCCAGCCACTGCAGTAGCTTCTACTCTATGCGCCTTATATTATGGAAAAACGTTTTCATATAGGCCATTCATTGAAGGTGCGCCTTATAATGCGGTGTGCCTTATAGTGCGGAAAATACAGTAGTTTTATAAACATAAAATGTAGTTTTAGTTAGTTTTTGTTTTTCGTTAACGAAATTGTTTTCTGAATTTTAGTTTTAGTTTTTTCATTAGTTTTAGTGAACTAAAATAACCTTGCACTGGAGGAGTATTCCCCGTATGGTGTCCACATTGGAACGTCCGGTGCACGTTTCGAAATCTTTCCACTCTGGAGCCCGGTTCCAAAGGTTTTTGGTTTCAAGCTCCGAAACGGCGCCACCGTGTGGACGAACTGACTAAACGGTAAGAAACTTGTGCGGATACATTGAAACGGGCTTTCTACACCCGGTGATGTCGCAGTGGCACTGACCTGCTGCGGTGGCCCACTTCGCTCCATCTCCAAGCACAGGGTCAAGTGATGCAGTGTTGGCATGGCAACAGAAGAGGACACTCGGGCCGCCGGCACATTGCCGCTGGCGACGCTCACCTTTTGATTTCTCAATGCCACAGCGACTACCAGGGTTAGAAGGGAGACAAAACAAGGGAGTCGTAGTAACCAACCCGCCGTGGTGACCTCCTGACCTTCCTCGGTGACCTACCGTGTCTGAAGCTGATCCGGAAGCCTCTTTTCTGAATGCTGAAGTCCGAAGTGAAGGCCAGGTCCATGGCGTTGCCGCTGGAGTTGAGCACCAGACCGGCTGCCGTCAGACCGCAGAACTTGACCTCGCCGTTGCCCGTGGCGACGGTGAGGCGGTCGTAGATGCACCCCGCCGCCTCCTCCAGTTCAAAGTCGTCGAACGAGATCTGCACGATGAAGCCCGGCGGCGCTCGCAGGCTCCACCGGCAAGTCTGGGAGTTGCCGTACACGGCCGGGTAACACGGAGACGTCAGCCAGCCTTCGGACTCGGTCAACACGGATCCGCACTTGGACCACTCGCACCCGATAACTGTCGTGCAGGGGGGAGGAGGGACAGGCATGTGTTTGACGACAAAAAAAAAAAAAGACTTTCAGATTATGACTCTTCAAGATTTATGGGAGAGGAGACGAGACAGCAAGTCGCATCCCAAAAACCACAGACATGGCAGAGGACTACAAGTCAAAGAGTAGACCACGAGTAGATAGGGATGTAACAATATCCAAACGTCACGATATGACATTATTGCGATATGAAAGCTCACGATACGATAATTATCGCGATATTGTGGGGAGGTTGGAGATATTTAAAAAAGGTCACGATACTGTAAAAAAAAAAAAAAAAAAAGAGCGCATACTTAAAAAAAGCACAATATTGTGCTTTTGTACATAACACCAATGTTATATTATTATTATTATTATTATTAAGTTGTTATTGCACGCACACATTGAGTTCCTCCACATATTGACTTTATCCCTTCATCTGACAAATAGTGGAGATCAGTGGTATCAAACATAAGGCCCACGGGTCGGATCAGGCCCGCAAAGGGGTTTAATCTGGCCCGCGAGACGACTCTGTAAAGTAAAAAAATGAAATAATAAAAAAAAAAATTGTAATGTCGGACCAATTAATCAGCCAGCCACAATCATATATATATAAAGTTGTAATTTCCAAAGCAGACTCAGATGAGTCATATAACTTGTACACCGAATCGCCCTGGAAGTCATTATTTTACACACCTTAAAGTTATGGTTTGTTTAATTTTTTTTTTTTAAATCATAGACCAACATAAACGTGTTAAATACGACACAAATTCAATGGGCTCTTTGCACAAATCCACTGCTTCCTGAACTCAACACCATTCCTTCATTTCCTGTCTTTCATGAGTGGACAAGCTGATTAATCCAGGTGTGCCTGATCTCAGTAACTACAACGACAATGGCCAGACACACCTGGATTAATCAGTTTGTCCACTCATGAAAGACAGGAAACAAAGTTGTGGTATTCAATTCAGGAAGTAGTCGAGCTGTGCAAAGAGCCCATTATTGGTAACACAAGAAACCTAAAAGCAAAAAGGACTGAAATGTACTCTAGTACAAAACTAAAAATGATTTCCTTTCTATTAAAAAAAATAATAAAATATTGGTTACACAAATACATATGACAAGGATTAACATCCTTGTGACTTCATTAACTGTGCCACACAATGCATTCTGGGAACTATATTTATGCAAAACAGGTAGATTTAACACGTCCAGAACCCATACAGGCAAAGTGTTGCCGCGTTTCATTGGCATTTGTGTTATTTTTTTTAAACAATAGATTATAGTTGAGCGCCGTAATTTAGGGCTGGCCCAAAAATCTGCGTATAATTGACGGCAATTGTTTTTAAATTTATATACCATTATTTTACCGATCCAGCCCACTTAGTAATATATTTTCCTCCATGCGGCCCCTGAGCTAATATGAGTTTGACACCCCTGGTGTAGATTTTCAGCATAGAAGGCCAAAACATCCCGAATGAAAATTGAATTGCACTAAAAAAAACTAGCCACCAGAGGGTGCTAGAACTGCACGAATGGAAATCAACCTGACCTTTTGAACAGATGTGTTACATTTAAATATGGTGAACATGACGACAACTTTATTGTGGCAGTTTTAATATCACAATATCGTGCTTATCGTTACATCCCTACGAGTAGACCAGACTACATAAGAAGACTAGAAAATTAAAAGACAATACATTAACACATTCAACCCCCTTTATTTCTGGCTGTTTGACTGAATTTTGACTGATTTTGCAAGGCCCACAGAATATTGTGTTCTATTGCTATAAAAACATGGAGTCTACCAAAAAAAAGATTAGAGTCTCTTCTTTCGTCAGGAAAAAAAAAAAAGTATATTTGAATCTGTTACCATTTTGCAGCAATTAGAATTAGAATTAAGTTTCACTGACATTCACATTCCTGGTGAAAAAACTGACAAAAGAAGCTTGTTGTAACATGGCCCTGGCTGATCTCTTGTACTCTGCTGCCACCTGCCGGCCTTTTTTTGTAATGCTACCATTGCTTTAAGCCACCTCTTCATGTCAGAAGTTGCTTTAAAGCTTTCTGTATGCTTTTGCATAAAAAAAATATAAAAAAAACATACAAAAAAAACAACAAATACACTTTTGGGAGTTAATGACAAAGTATTTAAAAAAAACATTTACATGTTTTGGGTTTGAAGTTAAACAGGAAGTCAACCTTAAACATTTCTTGACAATAAGTTAAAGTTAAAGTTATGCTGCAAAATCCAGCCGTTTTTATCCATCTCAGGTGGCGGCCATTTTGCCACTTGCTGTCGACTGAAGATGACATCTCGTTTGGAATCAAGCAACAACCAATCACAGCTCACCTGTTTTCTGAAGCTGAGCTGTGACTGGTTACTACCTGGGACCTGAGCAACCAGCAAGTGGCAAAATGGCCGCCCTCTGATATTGATAAAAACGAAGCGATTTTCCACTTAATGCAATATTAACCAGAATAGCGTATTTATATTTAGTGGGGCTGCATTGAACATATTATTGTCATGATTTTTGTTTTTTTTTGGGGGGGTTGACTTCCCCTTTAACTCATTTGCTCCCAATAACGTGTAAATAAGTTTTTTTTTAATGTTTTAAGTGTCCCAAAGACGTATTTATACGTTGTTTTTTTAATGCTTTTATGCAGCCTCTCAACAGCAAAGAATGGTTGCAGAAATGGTCGTTATTACACAAACGGCCAGCAGGTGGCAGCAGAGCAAAGGAGATCAACCAGGGCCATGTTGAAAAAAAGCTAAATTACTTACAATTTTGAATCGATTTGTGAAAACTGAAAAAGCTCTTTTCTAATGCTAATTGCTGCAAAACGGAAACAGAAAGAAACATACTTTTTTTCCTGATGAAAGAAGAGACTTTAATCAGGTTCCATGCTTTTATAGCAATAGAACACAATATTCAGTGGGCCTTACAAAATCAGTCAAAATCCAGTAAAACAGCCGGGAGCGAACGGGATTGTTTCTGTGAAAATGTTTGGGAGTGAGAGAGTTAAATTGAGAAAACTAGAGCACTAGAGAACAAGAAAACGAGACTAAAAGGAGACGAGGGAACAAGCAGACAAGAAAACTGGAAGGCAGTCATCAATTAGCCCTCAGTCAATGCATGTTAAAACACACGCACTCACATTCACGATTCTTGCGCACGCACACGAAGTGGGCATGCAGACACACGCACACACACAAACATGCAAATACGTGCGATAACGTTCGAACGTGTGATAGGAAAATACATCAGGTGTTTTATTTTCATGCGTGTGCGTGCTCGTGAAGACGATGATGAATAATTAGCCGTGTATGTGACTTGTATTCAATCTAATGAACACAACAACAATCAAACATGAACCAAATTGCAACAAGAAGCGTCTTCTTCGTCTAAATGCTAATGTGCTTTAGTGTGTGTGTGTGTGTGGCAGTTAAGCTGCTGCTTAGGATTGATCCTGTTATTAACAACATGTCTGCATCCTGCAGCAGAAACGCTCTTAATTACTTTCCTGCTAGCGAACGTCCTTGGTGGTGATGTTGCTATAGGACCCCCTGAGGGGCGTGGTGGTTATTTCGGAAATTCGCTGGTCCAACTCCTCTTTGACTTTATATTTAATACACCCAAATTCGTGTATAATTTCCAATACAGAAAGCAATCCTTAATATGCAGAAATTACACATGGCCTGCCGTTCAATTTTAGGCGGCCCGTGGCATATGCTAAAAATGACAATTACTACGAATAATTCAGTTTTATACAGTGTAACGCTTCTCTAAATCTTCAAATATGCAAATTAACTATTTGCAATTAAACAAGTCACAACATTTCTCTTCCTAACGCTGCGGTAAATAAAGATGATTAATTTTTACAAGCAAAAATGGTTTCCTCCACTTTCTGCTTCATGTTAACTCATTCACTGCCAGTCATTATAGAAAATTTTTACATTTCCAATACTCACGTGATATTACATTCAATAATTATATATAAACCGAATCTACCAAATAACAGAATAGACTCCCTACTTTTTGTCCCGTCCCGTTCTTTTATAATTGACAGCAGAAAAATGTAGGTTTGCCAAAATACAGCCATTTCTCCCATGGACTCTGAAACTGTGTTTATTTCCTATAAAATGGGGCAATGATGTCATCTACCGGTGGTTGGGCATCAGTAAAGTTGTTTCCAAGTTTGATATTTACAGTGGAGCATGCTCAGATTCGCCCCCATTTAGCACCGCTCTAAAAAATACAATTGACAAGTATACTTGTCAAAGGCAGTGAATGAGTTTTAAGTTCCAAATTGTGAATGATTCTCAAGTCGCTGCTTTAAAAAATGGTCGGCTTGAGAGCTGTCAAGAATAAATCGATTAATCAACAAGTAATCGATTATCAAATTAATCAACAACTATTAACTCATTCACTCGCAGCCATTTTCACTGAAGCAAACTCCTTCGCTTCCGGCTGTTTTACTGAATTTTGACTACTTTTGCAAGGCCCACAGAATATTGTGTTCTATTGCTATAAAAACATGAAACCTACCAAAAGAAAGATTAAAGTCTCTTCTTTCAGGAGGAAAAAAAAAAGTATTTTGGAATCCGTTTCCGTTTTGCAGCAATTAAAATATAAAATAAAATATAGCCAAGTTTCATCATTATTCACAAATTGTTTAAAACACTGGAGAAAAGAACTTGCTGCAACATGGCCCTGATTGATCTCTTATACTCTGCTGCCACCTGCTGGCGGTTTTTTGTAATAACTACCATTGCTTTAAGCCACTTTTTCAGGGCATAGGCTGCAGCAATACCTTCTTATATATATATATATATTCGAGTCCAGGCTCCGGGCTTCCTGGGTGGAGTTTGCATGTTCTCCACGTGCCTGCGTGGGTCTTCTCCGGGTACTCCGGTCTCCTCCCACACTCCAAAAATATGCGTGGCAGGTTAATTGGGTGCTCCGAATTGTCCCTAGGTGTGCGTGTGAGTGTGGATGGTTGTTCATCTCTGTGTGCCCTGCGATTGGCTGGCAACCAGTCCAGGGTGTCCCCCGCCTACTGCCCAGAGCCAGCTGAGATAGGCGCCAGAAACCCCCCCCACATATATATTATATTATATATAATATATATATATTAAAATAAAACGTTTTCCCATGTTTTTGGGAGCAAATGAGTTAATAATACAGTAATCGTTTAGAGCTTTTCTTTTTAATTTAAAATAGTTCAAATCCTCTGATTTCAGCATATTAACAGGAATTGTTTGCTGTCGTCCTTCATGAAAGAAGACTATTGTCTGTGTTTAATCAAAATAAGACATTTGCAAACATCTCTTTTTTACTTTGAAAAACAATGATCGTACCGGTACAAGAGTACAACAATCAACAATAATATAATAATATTATAATACGATAGTATAATAGACAATATTAGTATAAACAAACAAATCGCAATTTGAATACAAAGTATGAAATAAATACCAATCACTGCTTAATAAACAGTAATGGGGGGGGGGGGGGGGGTATTTTTGTAATACACTTTAATGCAATATTAAAATAAATCTGATTAGTCGATTCATCGATTGAATATTCGATTCTAAAAATATTTGATAGTGACTGCACTAGTCGGCTTTCGACAGACAGCTCTTGTTTTGGTTCGGAAAGTAGAGCTGGGATTGGCTGCTGTTCAGGGTTATTATTATAGTTTGGGAATTTTTTTATTTCATTTTGAGTATTGTACAATTAGTTTTCAGGGTGGTTCTGTTAGTTTTTATTGGTTTTAGTTAATAAATGCTTCGTTTTAGTTAGCTTCAGTATTAGTTTTAGTTTTTTTTAATGTGTATTACTTGTGCGCAATATTTAAAAAACAGCTTGGGAGCGACGTCATCTGAGGGTGCTTTTCTATTGGTTGCTGCTAGATGACGTCACTTCTGTGTGACACACTTTCAAACGTCCTTTCTTTGCTTTATATCAAAATAAAATCACATTTAAAATCATTTCCAAAGGCTCATGCATTAAATTAACTACCAAGGACATTCTTGCTATAATTATAGTCAGTTTTAGTTAGTTTTGTAAGCATAAAATGTAGTTTCAGTTCGTTTTTGTTTTTTTAAAAGGCATTTTCGTTTTTATTTTATTTCGTTAACGAAATTGTG